>NC_141918.1:31626136-31929166 GCF_057802395.1 Ceratotherium simum simum | reverse complement strand
TTCTATGTTCACTGCACCAGACTGGGATATATATGTGTGTGTGCGTGTGTGTGTAGACACACACACATACATATACAGACACACATACATGCATACACACATACACACATATATACATACATATGTGATGGTGAACAAGGACTGGTCCCTTCTGTCCTGAAGCCTGAGGCTCCTGGGTAAGAGACTTTAAGTACCTGATGACAATACAGTGTGATGGCATTTAGGATGGGAAAATGCCAGGAGTTCTGGGAAAGTGTAGCCCAAAAGTCTGAGTGAATTGTCTGTTGGGGTAAGGCCTGAATGAGGAGTGGGGATTCCCTAGATGAAGGGAAAGAGGGACAGGTTCCAAGCAGAGGAACTCACAAACGAACCTGGCCCAGGGAATCACAGAACTGCAAGAAATTCAGCATGGCTAGATGTGATGTGGAGAGGGAAAGGAGCAAGAGGCTGGAGATAGTGAACAGGGCCAGAGTGTGGAAGGTCAAGTAAAATCGCCATAAATCATTTGGACTTGATCCAAAGGGCAGTATGAATACATTGACTGGTTTCGAGTGTTATAATCAAATTTACTTTGGAGAGAGACCATCACTGGAGTGTTGGTAATGGATTGGAGCAGGCATACCAGTTATAATGCTGTTGGAGTGATCCTGTCCAAATAATACAGCATGTTTGAGTTCACCCATAAAGAGTAGTGTGGGGAAAGCAATGGGCTTAGGACCAAGGCCTGAGAAACACCAACACATGAAGGTCAGAAGAAGACCTTGCAAGGGAGAATGAAAAAGAAGAACCCACAAAGAAGTGAAAGGAAAGCCAGGAGCGGGAGGCTCTGGGGAGGAGAAGAAGAGAGAGAAAATCTCTGGGATGGCGTGGCCAAAGGTTTAAATGCTACTTAGAGGTCAAAGACAAGAGCTGAAAAGCGTGTTAAGATTTAGGTTATAACAGGTCATTGGCGATCTTGGCAAGAATGGTTTCAGTGGGGTGAGGTAAGTGGAAGCCAATTACAGAGTGCCAAGGAGTGGATGAGAGAAGAGAAAATTAAGACCTTGCCTGTAGTCCAGAGGTTACAAACACAGATGCCTACAGCAGCCAAGAAGGTAAAGTAGGGGAGGGAAGCAGGTTGGGTGTGAAGGAATAGGAAGTGGTGGGGCCTGCGGCAAACAGGACCACACGTGCCCCAGCTAAAGGGGGCAGAAACCACTCACCTACTGCCAGACATTTCTGTTTTCACAAGAAGTTGGAAACCAAATTTCTTTTTAAATTTTCCCGATTTTTAAACATTTGTGACTGATCTGATTTTTTTTTTTTAATCCTGTGTGGATCACATCTGCAGATGGAATTTGTGCAGTAGTTTGTGGTCTCCAGTGAAGCTCACTGTTTGAAGAAATTTAACTGTAAAAAGAGAAGAGACATTAGTTGCTGGAGGGGATGTAGGAAGGAGGGAAGGTGGTTTTTCTTTTGTTTTTAATGGGGGAGGTATGGGCATGTTTCAATGCAGATGCATGGGAAGGATCCAGTAAAGAGGGAAACGCCAAAGGTGAGAGAGAGAGAGAAAGTGCTATTGTAAGATACCTGGAGAGAGGATGGAGTGGGGGTCCAGAGTGTTGGGGAGATGGATCTTGGATGGGAAGTAAGCTCTGCCACAGAAAGAGGAACCTGTGTGTGGCTTTGCTTGTGATGAGCAGTTGAGGAAGTTCGTTTTTTTTTTTTTTTTTTTTGCTGAAGAAGATTCATCCTGAGCTAACATCTATTGCCAATCTTCTTCTTTTTTCTTTAGGAAGATTTGCCCTGAGCTAACATCTGTGCCAATCTTCCTCTATTTTTCATGTGGGTCGCCGCCACAGCATGGCTGACGAGTGGTGTAGGTCCGCGCCTGGGATCTGAACCCGTGAACCCGGGCTGCCAAAGCAGAGCACACTGAACTTAACCACTACACCACAGGGCCAGCCCTGAAAGTTCTGTTCTGATGGCTTTTCTTTATATAGCATGGCACCTGTGTAGGGGATTACTTGGGAGAGTTATAAGTTCGAGGAGAATAAAGAAAGTTTTATATAGTTGCTGTGGAAAATAAGCAAACTGAGAATAGGTGAGCAGGGCAGGGGACCCAGGCAAAAGTGGTCATGAGTGCCTAGGAGCCCAGTCTTCCCACTTGCATCATTTTCTCCAGTGGAGAAAAAACAGGTAGCAAACTTTATCTTTTAGTTGTCTCTTGTATATGTACATTCCTATGTACACACATGAGCACATTCTTGAGCATCCGTCTAATGAAGTTGGTGTTCTTAGGTCACCACTGAAATACTGGGATCAGAAGCTTCCATACAAACTTCCCCCGTTAAAGGAACCGATACATCTTACCAGTCTTCCTTTGCCGGGATATCTGGAACAGGTTCAGTGACGTCATTTTCTATGATCATATGAGAGAAGAGTACAACAATCTCTTCTTTAACAATAATTTTTATTTTGGTAACAATGAAACTCAAGGCAGAGTTTTCTGATTTTATGTTGCACATCCACTCTTAACCTATTTTGTTTATGGGTGGTTGTGACAATAAAATATGTGAAAAACCCCTGCTTCCATAGCGAATTCCCAAATACCCACACCAGAACTGAGTCGCAGTGCCACAATAGCTGAACCACCAAACCTGTATTTTGCCCCAAATCCAGATGAAACTATCTGTTGAAGTCACATTTTATTTCCCTAACTATAACTCTTTTTAAACGTAGTAAAATGTATCAGTGCCCAACTATTTTAAAAGTTTTTTTTTTTAATTCTATAAAATAAATGGCCAGGGCACAATTTTATACCTTTCTCAGAAATTCTTAACCACTTTGTTTTTTTTCAACTCACCTAGATGGTTAGCCTTCAATCTGGTTTAACATCAAAAGGCATGATGAGGCTCACCCAGAGAGGAGTAGTCTCCTAAAGGCCGCATTATCATCAAGAGGGCCTCACACCTCCTTTACCCGCTCAGGGCCCCAGAATCTTGGCTGCAGTGATAACTGTGGTCTCTGGAATTCCTTGTCGGGTGGCCTATCAGGGTCCTGATAGTAGGAGGCAGTCTGGCCAATTCCAAGCAATGGAAGCAGAGATGGGCCAAGACAACTCAGCGCCCAGTGGCCCCATCTTCCTTTTTTAATTTTTTATTATGGACAATGTCAAACATATAAAAATAGAATTGTGTAATGAGGCCCATGTATCCATCACCTAGCTGGCACTTAGCCAATTTGTAATTTTCATTTTTCCTAATCAAATGTATTTTGTGTTTCCTATTAGCTAAGTGATCATCTAACCATCCTTATAAATCCCATCCCCAACCCCAGGAGGCTATTTGAGGCAAAGAATTGTCTCTTTATCTATTTGCCGTTAAGTAAAGAAACCAAACTCAAATATACACGTGATTTAAATTGTTCCCTACCTGCAGGGTATCGCAACTTCTCTAATCAAAGCAATGAATGCAGCAGGGTGCTTAAAGCCCAAATTCCCCTTCTTGAGTATAAAGAGGTCTGCGCTGCTATATATAGCATTTCACCTAAAAGGTATGTCTTTTTTAATGATATGCTACTCAGAACTAATTTAACATTAACTGTAATATATGTGATAAATAGGATAGTTGAGCTGGGTTGGCCTCTTGCTCTGTGTGTGTGTGTGTGTGTGTGTGTGTGTGTGTGTTGGTAGCAAATATTTTAACAAAAATAATAAAACTGAATTTGTAGTTTTTAAAGCTGGGACTATGAGTAATATAATCAGCTCCCAATAATCCATACCATAGATGAAGGTGAATAGAGGCAATTTGGATCTAAAATAGAACAATCCCCAAATCTTATTTGGGATTTGGATATCTTCTCAGCTCAATCACACACACAGTTCTCTTTCTCTGTGATTTAATGATTCACTAACCTAACAGAAAACATTCACAGTTCTTTGAAATTTTCTACAGCCTTTAATCCCAAAGGTTCTGAATATACAAGAAAAAAGTATAAGAAGAAGATGGAGCAGTTTATGGAGAGATGTGAACTCATTACATACCTGGGTGCCAAGATGACCAGAAAATACAAGGAACCCCAGTTTAGAGCCATTGACTTTGATCATAAATTACAGACCTTTCTCTCTCTTAAAAATATAGACCCAGTTAATGGATAGTTTGCAACTGGAATCTTGAGAGTTATCTGAAAGGGATAGAAGAAAATAGATTGAAAATCTGGCCCTCTCTGATATACCTTTCCCTCCTGAGTGTTACCATGGCTGCCAGACCTCAAATGGACTCAAAGCTCTGCCAGCCAGGAAGGAGTGCTCATCTGCAAGCATAAGTTTTCGTATGATATTAAAGTTTATTGCTCTTTGCCTGAACTTTGATGCTTTAACAAAATAGTTATTCTATTTAGAATCCCATTTAGAATATTTAGGTAACTTATTTTACTTAATATATCTATTGTTCATTTTCCTTTTTAATATTTTCAGTAGAAAAGTCAGTCTCTGTGACAGAAGATTTTTCAGTAAATGTTAGGAAGCTTTAAGAAACAAAATTAACATTGATATAAATAAAAGAGAAATATTGGTTACACTTTTAACATAAGGAGTTGTTTGTAAACTTCATGAACATAAGACACTTTGTTTTCCCAACAAAATAAATGGATTTTGAGATAACTAAATGGCCGCCTCTCTTCTTTTTCTTAAGTATTCAAAGAAGCATGCTTTGTACATTATTTTGTAGTTAGAAATCACCTGGAGTTTTGAGAAGAAGGAAATCTAGAGTCTTATCGTATGACGTTATCAAGAAGTATATGCTAGAGGAAAACATTAAATTGCATTTGAATTAGATTTTTAAAATAAGATTATTAACTTTTCAACAGTAGTATAAGACATCTAAAAAGTGAAATAGCAAGATTGGCTCTTTAAAAAATAAAATCATTAATTGTGTAATCTTGGGTAGATCTCCGAGCTTTTGTTTTTCTTAACCTCTAAAATGAGTGATTTAGCCCTTTTTTCCCCCAGCTTTATTAAGGTATAACTGACCCATAAAATTATATATTTAAAGTGTACAAAGTGATGATTTTGATATAGGTATACATCGTGAAATGTTTACCACGATCAAGTTAATTAACACATCCATCACCTCACATATTTTGTGTGTCTGTGTGTGTGGACGTAATGAGAACGCTTAAGAACCACGCTGTTAGCAAATTTCACGTATATAATACAGAATTATTAACTATGTCACCATGCTGCACATTAGAGCCTCAGAATTTATTCATCTTATAAGTGAAAGTTTGTACCCTTTGCCCAACCTCTCCCCCTTTCTCCCACCCCCCAGCTCCTGGTTACCACCATCCTACTCTCTGCTTCTATGACTTCAAGTTTTTTTTTAGATTCCACATATAAGCGATACCATACAGCATTTGTCTTTCTCTTTCTGGCTTATTTCACTTAGCATCATGCCCTCCAGTTTCATCCATGTTGTCTTTGACCCCTATAATTTCAACAATGTTAATTAAAAACTGGAAGCCTATTTTATATATTTTATATGATATATTTCATAATAAAATAATTTTTTCAACAAAAACTAGAAGCCTCTTGTCAGTTAGGATAAACCCCAAAGCCTTTGAGCAGTTGCTGATAAACATATAGATGAGTCTACACTTTTTCAGGAGACTGGGAATTGTCAGTAGCTACCAAGCTCCGCCAGCAATGTAAGGCCCCACCCACTCTTCTTCCCTTCCCAGTTCTTAATACCCGCAATTTACCATCTTCCCGTGGGAAATGGGAAGTCTTGTGTTCTTAACATGTCCACAGGCCTCAGCCTATGGGTATAAGGAGTTTCCTTTAGCAATTAAACACAAACTTCATTACTTCAGTGCCCTCACCTTTAGGAAGGGCAGCAGCCCCTGCAAAGTACCCCCAGGTATTTCTTGGGGTCTCCAGGGAGTGTTTCACAGGCCCAGAGCAAGTCCACACCCACTGGACATCTGCCATATTCTGGGGTTCTTGTTCTCCAATATGGCTTCACCCTAAGAACTCTACGGACCCAAGGGTGCTGTCTTCTGAGCTCTAACACCTCATCCATCATTGTTCTGGAGCTGCTGAGTTCTGCACAGAAGTGAGGTGAATGTCCCCTCTCTCCTGAAGAGGAAGAAACTTAGTCCCTGAGCTGAGCAAGGGACCGAGTGCCATGTGGTTCTCCCTTTTCGCCCCTCTCTCCACAGGGTCTCTTCTTCGGAGTCAATCTCTGTAACATAGTACAGCAGATGGGAGCATTGCCTGGGGAGTGGGAATCAAATTTCCCGGAGTAGCTTATAGCTCTGGATATTCCAGGTCCCTAACACATACATGCATAATACAATTAGTTACATATAGACCTTGTTTAGAATGGCTACAGACAGGCTACCATTTCCAGGCTGTTTGCTAAGTGCCACATAGTATGCTACTGGCTTTGCATACATTATCTCATTTAATTCTTACACATTGTATTTATACACATGAGAAGAGTCTCTTGACAAAATCACACAAGTGGTAGAATCCAGACTCAGACTCTGATCAGCCTGACTCCAGAGCCTTGCTCTTCCCTACCGCCTCCTACACTGTACGCCCATCTTGGAAACCACCATAATGGCGTTGGTGTTCCTAGGGCGTTTCATTGGCCAGAGTCCTTTTCATAGTGGAGCGTGCATGTGCATGTGCATGTGTGTATACTTTAGAGGATAAAAATATTATAGAAGACTCTTAGGAAAATCTCCTTGGAGCCTGAGACCCCCTAGCCACACCCCCTACATGCGCTTAGACCCCACCTGTAATATTTGCAAGTTATGCTTTCTTTAGCAAGTTAAGTCAAGGGGACTGTGTCCCAAAAAAGGAGAATGGCATTTCTGCAATGAGAAAAGAGAACGTGCATCATTTTAAAACCTCTTATTGAAATCTCCTTTTGTTTAGAAATCACACTTACATAGTATTGTAAATAATCCATCAACTAGTGTCCCGAATACAATGAAAGAATATTCTGACTGGCTGTCCAGGGACCCTGAACTTCTTCCCTGAGTGAAGCAATAAGAGAGCAGGTGGCCAGCCCGTGGTGCTCACTGGGGCTCACAACGCTCATCCTCAAGGCTGCTGCCCCAGACTGACCGCTTCAGGATGAGGTTGAGGCAGTGCCCATCCGAGGGCCGGGGAGACTCTTCAACCAGCCTGTGCCTCTGCGTGGCTTGTCTAGTTGTCCCTTTTCACTACAACTAAAAGAATGCATCATTTCACCCAGGGAGCAGAGAGAGCACCCATTTGACAGACCCTAAGACAAAAAGTAATATAACTACAGTAAATGAAATGTGGAAAAGTAGGAAAGGATTTTGTACTTCCTTTCTTTCCTTTTTTTTTTTTTTTTTGATGGTTACACTCAGATCCATCAAGTAGACACACTATATTTGACCGTTCCTATTGCTGGACTATTGTCCTATATTTAAAAATACTGTGATGAACCTTTTTTCCCCATATTTGGGATTATTAGCCTGATATAAATTCTGGGAAATAAAAGTACTGGGTGAAAAGGCATGAATTAAAAAACTAAGAAGATAACACCAAATGGTCGTAAAGAAGTAATAAAATTGGTGCTCTTGGGCCCTTCTGGAAGCAATATGAATTGCTATAACCATTTCGGAAGGCAGTTTAGTAATAGGAATTGTGACCCATATGAATAAATGGACGAAAAGCAGAACATTGTTGCTTTAATTTGAATTAATAGTGATACTGAACATTATTACATATATTGGACACCAGTTGCATTTCTTCTTTTGTAAATTATTTCTTCATGCCCTTTGCCCTCTTACTCATTGAATATTCTTAAATTGTTTTGCATGAGTTCTTTATGTAATATAGACATCAACCCTTTGTATTTTTAGTAAATATATCCTATTTTTTAGGTACCAAAGTAAGACCTGTTCATCTTGCTTTTATGATATTAAATACTTTTCTAAGCTCTGGAAGTTCTTCCGTCTTCAGAGATTTAATATATATCCTATTCTGATTTTTTTCTACTTTGTGTGTATGTATGTGTGTGTGTTTATATTTAATTCTTTAAGCCTCCTAGAATTCATTTCAGGATATGATGTGAGCTGTGGTTTTAAATTCTTCAAAACTCAAAGTAATAAATACTATGTTTTTAAAACATTTTCAGTTTTATCATGTATATTTCATTTTATTCTCAATGCGTTTGTTAAAAGATCCCACAGGGGCTGGCCCGGTGGCGCAAGCGGTTAAGTGCGTGTGCTCCACTGTGGCGGCCCAGGGTTCGCCAGTTCAGATCCCTGGCGCGCACTGTGGCACCGCTTGTCCGGCCGTGCTGTGGTGGCATCCCACATAAAGTGGAGGAAGATGGGCATGGATGTTAGCCCAGGGCCAGTCTTCCTCAGCAAAAAGAGGAGGATTGGCAGATGTTAGCTCAGGGCCAATCTTCCTCACACACACAAAAAAAAAGATCTCATAAATTCAGTGGTGAAGAGGAAGGAGTTCAAGAACACGGAAAAAATGAAAGAGATTTTACATATGCATGCCTCTGTCTAGTTGTGGGTGATTTTTTGCTTTATCTGTTTTTGGTTTGTTTTTGCTTTTACAAATGAAGGCCTGAGTAGAGGGATATCTCAAAGCCTGAGAGCCCTGAATTATGGGTGGTTCTGGGAAGAATTCTTAGAAGGATAACATCTGAATTAAATGAAACTTTCAGAATCAAGGCAGGTAAAATTAGAGAAATAAATAAAAATTGAGATTCTCACCAGGGGGTGAAAGCCATTCCAGGAATTAATGAACACATGTATTCACCAAATCTGTGAGCCAGGCGTGTCAAGGACTGCTTAGTCTACACAAGCATGTGTATATTTACAAGGAACTCTCCTAGTCTAGGGTAGGAGATAAAAATATAAATATCCACTCCTGTGTAGTGCAGGAGATATGAGGCCTAGAAACTGGAGCACTACTGAATTAGTGCTATAAAATCTCTATAAAGTGCTTTATAGCCCCTATAAAGATGCCTTATTGGCATTGAACATTGTCAATTACCCTCTGCTCCCCTCAAATCACTTTAAGTCGTAATGAGTCTTGGACTATAGTTTCTTCCAGTTATTGTTATTAGTCAATCATCGTAGCCTACAAGGATGTTTCTGACACCCTTCATAATGACAAAGGACGTCCACCAATCTCTAATTGCCAGCTGATCATGATGCTCTCCTTCCTTCAAACTCCTGCCAGGTTCTCCGTTGATCCAATCCAGCCAGAAGCCAGTTAGGTACTGGACTTTGTTAATGAAGTCCTTGCAGCCTCTCAGGGCCAAAGATGGGGAGAAGGTTTGAGATTGGATTTGGAGGGGAAAAATTAAAAATCTGGATAGCCCTCTTATCTATCAATATTTACTCTGTAAGTGATCTTATTTACAATAATCTACAATGTATGCTCTGATAACTCCAATATTAATATCTCAAATTCTGTTCTCACCTCTGACTCTTATCCACAACTGCCTACCGTATATCTTTACTTGGTTATCTAGGTGATATCTCAGGTTTAATGTGTCTACCCCACACTTGTTATCCACCCAACTTCTCTTCCTCCAGTTTTCCCCCAGATCAGATCACACACTCAGTTGATTTGGTCCCAAACGTGGGGATCAACCTTGATTGCATTCATTTCCTCATTCCCCACATCCACTCTCTCAGCAAGCCCTGTCAAAGAGAATTACCTCCAGAGTATACGAGGAGCCCGGGCTCTCGTGTTCTGCACTGTTCTCACCTAGTCTCTATGCCTCTACTCATGTCCCTCTGGGATCTACTTTTCACCTAGCACCTGGAATAATCTTTAAATACATTAATCAGATTTCATCAGTCCCTTTTTTAAATCTTCCAATGCCCTCCTATTTCAGCTAAAATAAAATCCAAACTGCTTACTCTTGGCATATGTATGGTTAATTTCATGTGTCAACTTGGAGGGCTTTTTTTTTGTGAGGAAGATCGGCCCTGAGCTAACATCTGCCAATCCTCCTCTTTTTGCTGAGGAAGACTGGCCCTGGGCTAACATCCATGCCCATCTTCCTCCACTTTATATGGGACGCCACCACAGCATGGCTTGCCAGGCGGTGTGACAGTGCACACCCAGGATCCGAACCTGTGAACCCCGGGCTGCCACAGTGGAGTGTGTGCACTTAACCGCTTGCACCACCGGGCCGGCCCCTGGAGGGGGTTTTTGGATGAGATTAAAATGTAAATCAGTGAACTCTGAGTAAGCAGATTGCCCTCCATAATGTGGGTGGGCCTTATCTACTCAGTTGAAGACCTGACTAGAATAAAAAGGCCAGCCTCCCTGAGTAAGAGGGAATTTTCCAGCAGAATCCCTTTAGACTTCATCTGTATCATCAGCTCTCTTGGGTCTTGAGCCTGCTAGCCTACACTGAAGATTTTAGACTTCCCAGCCTCCCTAATCACATGAGCTAATTTCTTATATCTAAATCTCTCTATATATCCTATTGTTTATCTAGAGAACTCTGACTAATATAGCATAAAAGACCTTACATGATCTAGCCCTGCCAACTTTTCAACATCTTCTCCAATTCTTTTTCATCTGTTCCTTCCTTCTTTTGGATTGACTAAGGACATTTTAATTCCATTTTCTCCTCTAAAGTTTTTGAAGTTAAACATTCTATTTATATCCATTGAGTGGCTATCACTACTGTTTTTTTTTCCTTTTTTTTTTATTGTGGTAACATTGGTTTATAATATTACATAAATTTCAGGTGTACATCATTATATTTCAATTTCTGAGTAGACTATATCATGTTCACCACCCAAAGACTAATTACAATCCAATTACAATCCATCACCACACACACGTGCCTAATCACCCCTTTCACCCTCCTCCCTCTGCCCTTCCCCTCTGGTAACCACCAATCCAATCTCTGTCTCTATGTGATTGTTTGTTGTTGTTTTTATCTTCTACTTATGAGTGAGATCATATGGTATTTGACCTTCTTCCTCTGACTTATTTCGCTTAGCATAATACCTTCAAGGTCCATCCATGTTGTCACAAATGGCTGTATTTCATTGTTTCATATGGCTGAGTAGTATTCCACTGTATATATAAACCACATCTTTATCCATTCTTCTCTTGATGGACACCTAGGTTGCTTCCAGGTCTTGGCTATTGTGAATAATGCTGCAATGAACATAGGTGTACATGTATCTTTACACATTCATGTTTTCATGTTCTTTGGATAAATACTTACCAGTGGAATAACTGGATCATATGGTAGTTCTAGCCTTAATTTTTTGAGGAATCTCCATACTGTTTTCCATAGTGGTTGCACCAGTTTGCACTCCCACCAGCAGTGTTTGAGAGTTCCCTTCTCTCCACATCCTCTCCAACACTTCTCATTTCCTGTCTTGTTAATTATAGCCATTCTGACGGGTATGAGTTGATATCTCATTGTAGTTTTGATTTACATCTCCCTAATAATTAGTGATGTTGAACATCTTTTCATGTACCTGTTGGCCGCCTGTACATCTTCTTTGGAGAAATGTCTGTTCAGATCTTTTGCCCATTTTTTAATCAGGTTGTTAGTTTTTTTGTTGTTGAGATGTATGGGACCTTTATATATTTTGGATATTAACCCCTTATCAGATATATGGTTTGCAAATATCTTCTCCCAATTGTTAAGTTGTCTTTTTGTTTTGTTGATGGTTTCCTTTTCTATGCAGAAGCTTTTAGTGTGGTGTAGTTCCATTTGTTTATTTTTTCTGTTGTTTCCCTTACCCAGTGAGACATGATACTTGGAAATATGCTGCTAAGACCAATGTCAAAGAGCGTACTGCTTATGTTTTCTTCTAGAAGCTTCATGGTTTCAGGTCTTAAATTCAAGTCTTTAATCCATTTTGAGTTAATTTTTGTGTATGGTGTAAGATAATGGTCTACTTTCATTCTTTTGCATGTGGCTGTCCAGGTTTCCCAATACCATTTATTGAAGAGACTTTCCTTTCTCCATTGTATGTTCTTGGCTCCCTTGTCAAAAATTAGCTGTCCATAGACGTGTGGTTTATTTCTGGGCTCTTGATTCTGTTCCATTGATGTGTGTGTTTGTTTTTGTACCAGTACCATGCTGTTTTGGTTACTATAGCTTTGTAGTATATTTTGAAATCAGGGAGTGTGGTACCTTTAGCTTTGTTTTTTTTTCTCAGGATTCCTCTGGCTATTCAGGGTCTTTTGTTCTTCCATATAAATTTTAGGATTCTTTGTTCTATTTCTGTGAAAAATGTTGCTCCAACAACATCAAAGCTCCAACTTTGATAGGGATTGCATTGAATCTGTAGATTGTTTTAAGAAGTATGGATATTTTAATTATGTTAATTCTTCCAATCCAAGAGCACAGACTATCTTTCCATTTCTTTGGGTCTTCTTCAATTTCTTTCAGCAATGTTTTATAGTTTTCAGTGTACAGATCTTTCACCTCATTGGTTAAATTTATTCCTAGGTAATTTATTCTTTTTGTTGCAATTGTAAATGGGATTGTATTCTTAATTTCTCTTTCTGCTACTTCATTGTTAATGTATAGAAATGCAACTGATTTTTGTATGTTGATTTTGTATCCTGCAATTTTACTGTATTCATTTATTATTTCTAAAAGTTTGTTGGTGGATTCTTTAGGATTTTCTATATATAAAATCATGTCATCTGCAAATAGTGACAGTTTCACTTCTTCCTTTCCAATTTGGATCCCTTTTATTTCTTTTTCTTGCCTGATTGCTCTGGCTAGGACTTCCAATACTATGGTAAATAAGAGTGGTGAAAGTGGGCGTCCTTGTCAGGTTCCTGTTCTTAGAGGGATAGCTTTCAGTTTTTCTCCATTGAGAATGGTATTAGCTGTGGGTATGTCATATATGGCCTCTATTATGTTGAGGTACTTTCCTTCTATACCCATTTTATTTGGAGTTTTTATCATAAAGGGATGCTGTATCTTGTCAAATGCTTTCTCTGCATCTATTGAGATGATCGTGTGATTTTTATTCTTCTTAATGGGGTGTATCACATTGATTTATTTCCAGATGTTTTTTTTTTCGCTCAATGTTTTGTTTTTTATTTATTTGTGCTTTTTGTTTAAATTTTTTGTTTATTGCAGTAACATTGGTTTATAACATTGCATAAATTTCAGGTGTACATCATTATACTTCTATTTCTGCATAGGGCCGGCCCCGTGGCTTGGCGGTTGGGTGCTCGCACTCCGCTGCTGGCGACCCGGGTTCGGATCCCGGGCGCGCACCGACACACCGCTTCTCTGGCCATGCTGAGGCCGCGTCCCACATGCAGCAACTAGAAGGATGTGCAGCTATGACATACAACTATCTACTGGGGCTTTGGGGGGAAAAATAAATAAATAAAATTATAAAAAAAAAAAAGAATTTACCAAGGAAACCATCCTGTCCTGGACTTTTATTTTTTGGGAGTTTTTTTTTTTTTTGGCCCTATGCTAACATCTATTGCCAATCTCCCTCTTTTTTCTTTTTTATCCCCAAAACCCCAGTACCTAGTTGTGTATCATAGTTGTAGAGTTGTAGTTCTTCTATATGGGATGCCACCTCAGCATGACTTGATGAGCCATGAGTAGGTCCGTGCCTAGGATCTGAACTGGTGGACCCCGGGCCACCAAAGCAGAATGTGCAAACTTAACTACTACACCACCCGGCCGGCCCCTGGGAGGTTTTTCATTACTGTTTTAATTTCCTTACTCGTGATTGGTCTATTCAAATTCTCTATTTCTTCTTGATTCAGTTTTGGAAAGTTGTATGATTCTAAGAATTTATCCATTTCTTCCACATTGTCCAATTTGTTGGCATATAGCTTTTCACAGAATTCTCTTATAATCTTTTGTATTTCTGAGAGGTCTGTTGTAATTTCTCTTCTTCCACTTCTGATTTTACTTATTTGAGCCTCCTCTCTTTTTTTCTTGGTGAGTCTAGCTAAAGGTTTGTCAATTTTACCTTTTCAAAGAACCAGCTCTTGGTTTTATTAATTTTTTCTATTGTTTTTAAGTCTCTATTTCATTTATTTCTGCTCTGATTTTTATTATTTCTCTTCTTCTACTGATTTTGAGCTTTGTTTGTTCTTCTTTTTCCAGTTCCTTTAGGTGCATTGTTAGACTGTTTATTTGAGATTTTTCTTGTTTGTTGAGATAAGCTTGTATTGCTACAAACTTCCCTCTTAGAACTGCTTTTGCTGTATCCCATAAATTCGGCATGTCGTATTTTCATTTTCATTGGTCTCCAGATATTTTTTTATTTCTTCTTTGATTCCTTCATTGACCCAGTCGTTGTTCAGTAGCATTTTGTTTAATCTCCACGTATTTGTGGCTTTTTTGATTTTCTTCCTATAGTTGATTTCTAGTTTCATACCGTTGTGGTCAGAAAAGATGCTTGGTATTACTTCAATCTTCTTAAATTTATGGAGACTCGTTTTGTGGCCTAATATGTGATCAATCCTGGAGGATGTTCCATGTACATTTGAAAAGGACGTGTATTCTTCAGTTTTTGGATGGAATGCTCTGTATAGATCTACTAGGTCCATCTGTTGTAGTGTGTCATTTAAGGCCAATGTTTCCTTATTGATCTTCTGTTTGGATGATCTATCCATTGGTGTAAGTGGGGTGTTAAAGTCCCCTACTATTATTGTGTTACTGTCTATTTCTCCTTTTATGTCTGTTAATAATTGCTTTATATATTTAGGTGCTCCTACGTTGGGTGCATAGATATCTACAAGTGTTATATCCTCTTGTTGGATTGTTCCCTTTATCATTATGTAGTGCCCTTCTTTGTCTCTTGTTACAGTTTTTGTTTTAAAGTCTATTTTTTCTGATATGAATATTGCTACCGCAGCTTTCTTTTCATTGCCATTTGCATGGAGTATCTTTTTCCATCCCTTCACTTTCAGTTTGTGAGTGTTTAGGTCTGAAGTATGTTTCTTGTATGCAGCATATATATGGGTCTTGTTTTTTTATCCAATCAGCCACCCTATGCCTTTTAATTGGAGTATTTAGTCCATCGATGTTTAAAGTAGCTATTGATAAGTATGTACTTACTGCCATTTTTTAACTTTTGTTTTTTCTCAGTGTTTTAGTAGTTCTTCTCAGTTCCTTTCTTCTCTTGCTCTCTTCCCTTGGTTTCTTTAGTATTATGTTTGCATTCCTTTCTCTTAGTTTTTTGTGTATTTATTATAGGTTTCTGGTTTGCAATTACCATGGGGTTCATGTATAGTAACCTACGTATATAGGAATCTATATTAAGTTGATGGTCTCTTTAGTCTGACCTCTATCTGAAAGCTCTACTCTTTAACTCCCCTCCTCCCACATTTTATGTTTTTAATATCATATCTAACCTCTTTTTTGTGCATTTGTATCCATTACCCTTATCATGGAAATAGATAATTTTTCCTATTTGTGGTCTTCTCTTTTCCCTTATTTAAGGGGAAAAGAGAATTTCTTGTAGGACTGGTTTCTTGGTGACAAACTCCTTTAATTTTTGCTTGTCTGGGAAGCTTTTTATCTCTCCTTCCATTTTGAATGATAACCTTGCTGGGTAGAGTATTCTTGGCTGTGGGTTTTTTCCTTTTAGCACTTTAAATATATTGTGCCACTCTCTTTTAGCCTATAAAGTTTCGGCTGAGAAGTCAGTTGATAGCCTTATGGGGTTTCCTTTGTATGTAACTTGTCTTTCTCTTGCGACTTTTAGAATTCTCTCTTTATCTTTAATTCTGGACATTTTAATTATGGTGTGTCTTGGTGTGGGCCTCTTTGGGTTTATCTTGTTTGGTGTTCTCTGTGCTTTCTGTACCTGGATGTCTGTTTCCTTCCTTAGCTTAGGGAAGTTTTCAGCTATTATTTCTTCAAATAGATTCACCAGCTTCCCATCGTGAATGCTATTTTCATTCAATATTTTAGATCTAGTCTATTTGTTTACTATCCAAGTAACATTTTCTTTCCATAATAGTGTTTGTTTAGATTTTCCTCATTTTTCTTTTCCTCTCATCACCCCTTCTTACATCTTACACTCTCCTCCTAGCGTTATTTCCTCTCCTATAGTAGGGGTTTGTTGGTGGTTAATGCTTTCAGCTTTTGTTTGCACAAAATTGTTTTGATTTTTTCCCTTGTTCCTTAGGATAATTTTGTGTATAAAAAATAGAAATAGACTATCTGAACAGGCCTCTAGCTATAAAGAAATTGAGTCAATAAATAATAACCTTCCAAAATAGAAAGCACCAAGCCTAGACGGGTTCATTGGTGAATTCTACCAAACATTTAAGGAAGAAATTATACCAATTCTCTACAATCTCTTCCAAAAGATAGAAGTAGAGGAAATATTTCCTAACTCATTCTATGAGGCCAGCATTACCCTAATACCAAAACCAGACAAAGACATTACAAGAAAAGAAAACTACACAGCAATATCTCTCATGAACATAGTTGCAAAAATTCTCAACAAAAATATTAGTAAATTGAATCCAACAGTGTAAAAAGAATTATACACCACAGCCAAGTGGGATTTGTCTCAGGTGTACAAGTCTGGCTCAACATTTAAAAATCAATTAATATAATCCATCATATTAACAGGTTAAAGAAGAAAAATCACAGGGTCATATTAATAGATGCAAAAAAAGCATTTGACAAAATCCAACACCCATTCATGATAAAAACTCTCAGTGAACCAGGAATAGAGGAGAACTTCCTCAACTTGATAAAGAATATCTACAAAAACTTACAGCTTACATCATACCTAAAGGTGAGAAACCAGAAGATTTCCCACTAAGATCAGAACTAAGGCAAGAATGTCCCCTTTCACCACTGTTTTTCAACATCACACTGGAAGTCCTAGCTAACGCAATAAGACAAGAAGGAAGGAAGAAATAAAACTGTCTTTGTTTGCAGATGATGTGATTGTCTATGTATAAAACCCAAAAGAATCAACCAAAAAACTCCTGGAATTAATAAGTGATTACAGCATGGTTGCAGGATACAAGGTTAATAAACAAAAGTCAATTGCTTTCATATGCGCAAGCAATGAATAAGTGGAATTTGAAATTAAAAACACAACACCATTTACATTAACACCCAAATTACATTAACACCCAAATAAGTCTAACAAAATATGTATAATATCTATAGGAGAAAAACTAAAAAACTGTGATGAATGAAAGCAACTAAATAAATGGAGAAATATTCCATGTTTATGGATAGAAAGACTCAATACTGTTAAGATGTCAGTTGTTCTCAACTTGATCTATATATTCAATGCAATCCCAGTCTAAATCCCAGTAAGTTATTTTGTGGATATAGACAAACTGATTCTAAAGTTTATTTGGAGAGGCAAAACACCAGAAGAGCCAACACAATATTGAAGGAGAAGAACAGAGTCAGAGGGCTGACACTATCTGACTTCAAGACTTATTAGAAAGCTACTGTAATTGAGACAGTGTGGTATTGGTGAAAGAATAGACAAATAGATCAACGGAACAGAAAAGAGAGCCCATAAATATACCCACATAACTATAGTCAACTGATTTTTGACAAAGGCACAAAAGCAATACAATGGAGCAAAGACAGTCTTTTTAACAAATCGTGCTGGAACAACTGGACATCCACATGCAAAACAATGAATCTAGACACAGATTTTATACTCTTCACAAAAATTAACCCAAATGGATCACAGATCAAAATGTAAAATGCAAAACTATAAAATCCTTGGAAGATAACATAGGAGAAAACCCTACATGACCTTGTGTATGGCAATGACTCTTTAGATACACCACCAAAGGCATGATCCATGAAAGAAATGATTGATAAGCTGGACTTCATTAAAATGAAAAACTTCTGTTCTGCAAAAGACACTGTCAAGATAATGAGAAGACAAACCACAGACTGGAAGAAAATACTTGCAAAAGACATATCTGATAAAAGACTGCTATTTAAAATATATGAAGAACCCTTAAAACTCAACCATAAGAAAATGAATAACCCAATCAAAAAATGGACAAAAGACTTTAACAGACACTTCACTAAAGAAGATATGCAGATGGAAAATAAGCATATGAAAAGATGCTCCACATAATATATCATTAGGGAAATGCAAATTAAAACAATGAGGAGATATCAATACACACCTATTAGAATGGCCAGAATCCAGAACAACAACACCACCAAATGCTGGTAATGATGTGGTGCAACAGGAATTCTGATTAATTGCTGGTGAGAATGCAAAATGGTACAGTCACTTTCAAAGACACCTTGACAGTTTCTTACTAAATATACTCTTACCATGTGATCCAGCAATCGCATTCATTGGTATTTACCCAAATGAGTTGAAAACTTATGTCCACACAAAAACTTGCAAAAGATGCTTATAGCAGCTCTACTCATAATTGCCAAAACTTGGAAGCAACCAAGATGTCTTTCATTAGGTGAATGGATAAATAAACTGTGGCACATCCAGACAATGGAGTATTATTCATTGCTACAAAGAAATGAGCTATCAAGCCATGAGAAGACATGGTGGAAACTTAAATGCATATTACTAAGAGAAAGAAGCCAATCTGAAAAGGCTACATACTGTATGATTCCAGCTATTTCACATCCTGGAAAAGGCAAAACTATGGAGACAGTAAAAAGATCAGGGGTTAACACAGAAAGAGGGATGAATAGATAGAGTACAGAGGATTTTTAGGGCGGTGAAACTATTCTGTATGATACTATAATGGCGGATACAAGTCATTATACATTTGTCCAAATTCATAAAATTTACAACACCAAGAGTGAACCCTAATGGAAACTGTGGACTCGGGCTGATAGTGATGTGTCAATATAGGCTCATCAATTGTAATAAATGTACCTGTTTGATGCTGGAGATTGATATTAGGGGAAGCTGTGCATGTGTGAAGGCAGGAGATAAATGGGAACTCTCTGCACTTTCTGCTCAATTTTGCTGTGAACCTAATACTGTTCAAAAAAAATCTATTTAAAAGGAAAAAAAATAGGTGAATTTGGAAAATATCGTTTCACTGGAGACTCTGGCTTCCACTGTTGCTGTTGAGAACTAAGCTGTCAGTATAACTGGGTTTCCTTTACAGATAATTAGTATTTTCTTTCTACATTCTTTTAAGATCTCTTTTTGATGTTCTGCAGTTTAACGACAATATATCGAGCTGTGAATTTCTTTTTTGTTTAGCCTTCTTAGAACTTGTTATGCTTCCCAAATCTGTAGATTTGTGTTTTGCACCAATTCTGGAAAATTCTCATCATTATCTTTAAATATTGTTTCTCTCCCATTCTCACTAGTCTTTCTATCTGGAATTCCAATTAGATTATATGATAAATTATTTTCATTCTGTTCTTCATGTCTCTTGACATCTATTCCATACTTTCCATCTCTTTGAGACTAGCTTTCTTGACAATTTTTCAGATCTATCTTCTAGATCACAAATTCTGTCTTCAACTATTTAACCTTTCCCTGGAGTTGTTGACCTTAAACAAATAGACAGCCAGTTATTTCTCCAGCAAAATGGGTTTATTTGGGATCAGTAAAGAATTACAACCTGGAATCTGCAACCATGGCAAGGCATATGCAAGGACCCAGCAACAAGGGGAGGAGAAACTCTTTCATCGAGGGGAAGAGGAAGTTGGGAGGGTTATTGTAACCAAAGAGTCCATTGGAGGAGACTGGGAATTGGAAGTGTAGTGGCTTTTCATTGGCTGAGTTCTACAGTCTCTCATTGGCTAAGCTGTTGCTGGGCAAAAAGAGGAAGTCTTTCTTCTTCCTGTTGGACTCTGCAATGGTCACAGGGCAAGAGAAGTCCCCCTTCTGTGGCCACTGGACTTGATTTTAAATGACGTTTCTGTTTATTAATTTTCACAGATTTTTGTGTGTGGTTATGTGTAAATTTTATTGAAATATTGTCCATTGATTTTTAAATTTCATTAACTACATTTTAATTTTTAGCAAGATTTTTGGGGGAGTGGTTCTTTTTAAAATTCCGACAGGTCACAAATTTTCAGAGGAGACTTTTCCCCCTTACCTGGAGCCAAGGCCAAGAAAGATTCTTGCTTTCTCCCTTTGCAGCAGATTGTTTTTCTGTTCCACCCTTTCATGGAGATTGTAGCCCTTTTGAGGGGCCTGACTTCTGGGAGAAGGTCTCTGTTCCAACTCCCTACTTTATACACACCAAAGGCTTTATCTACGAGTCCCAGTTTGCCCATTAAAACCTAAGCCTCTAGGTCCTGGTTTCATTAAATGCCCCTAGGATTTCCATAGCTCCAAGGCTAGCTTACTACTCTGATTTCAATTCCCTCTATTTTTTGGGCCCTGGGATTTGCTTTACTTTCCTTTAAGCTAGGTTATGCATTTTCTGTTATGTCTGCTATCTAGTAGTAAAAGTGTTTTTCATAATTTTAACTTCCCATATTGTCAGAATTAGGCATCCTTTCCAATGAGGATTGTCAGATAAAACACAGGATGCTCAGTTAAATTTGAATTTCAGATAATAACAAATTTTTTTAGTATAAGAATGTACTATGATATATAATTCATTGTTTATGTGAAATTCAAATTTTACTGGATGTCCTATGTTTTTATTTGCAAAATCTGGCAACCTTACCTCCAGCACATCTCCTGCCACTCTCCCCCTCGTTTGCTGTGCTCCAGCCACACAGGCCTTTCTGGCCCTCAAAAGTACCAAGCTCATTTCCAGTCTCAGAGCCTTTACGCTGGCTTTTCCTTTGCCTGAAACATTCTTATTCCAGATCTTCACACAGCGGGCTCCATATCATTTAGGTCTCGGCTCAAATGTCACCCCATCATGACTTCACTTCCCCCATCAGTCTCCGTCATTACGCCTTACAAAATTCACACTTTCTGAAATTATAGTGTTTGTTTACTTGTATTCCTGTCCTTTCTCCCCTTAGTAGAATGAAAGCTTCATGAGGGCAAAGGCCTTGTTAGTTGCTGTATCTCTAGCACCTGACACCGTGCCTGGCGCTTAGTAAGCACTGAATAAATATTTGTTGAATGAATGATTGGCACCCAGAACCCTGCTCTGCAAGATTTAAAGTTATGAAGACCTGTTGAAGGTAGACCAGCTGGCCTTAACCAAAAAAACAACAACGACAACAAATAATTCAAGAAAAGTCAACATGGATCCTAAACAAAATTGCTCTGAAGAAAGGTCTAGTCTCTGCTGAGAGTGGCTGATGCTGGAAGCTCCTCCAGATCCAGCCTCCCCTCACAGAGCATGTGCTCTAGTGAGCAATGACTGAGTGAGGGAGTGGGAGTGCCCAGCTTAAGTTGGCAATGAGTCATTCTCAGCTGTTGATTGAGGATCCGTGGAGAACCAGTGTTTTTACTGCATTTTTTGTGGCAGTGAGAAACAATAGGGCAGTCAACTCCTCAGACCGACTTCTCTTCCTGCTGGTGTGTAAGTCAGGCAGAGCCCTCCATCCCACTTGGACCCCGACAAATTCTGGGGTTTAGAGGCAACTCAGGACAAAGGGGAAACTTCAGAGAAGGAGCTAATGTTAATAAAAACTGGTAAAATTTTTTAAAAGCCAGGCTGGTAATTACACCTTCAGTTTCAAAATCTTGATGGCTATCCATGGCATGCTGGGGATCTGGAAGTTTGTGTTGAGGGGGATAAATTATAAGCAATTAGGTAGTGGTGAAACATAAATTGGGAGAAAATGCTGAAATAGTTGGAGAGAGAAGCAGGAGGAGACTGGATTTGGGTGGGGATTGTAGACCTCTCAAGAACCTTGGCCTTTATCAGGAGGGTATGTGGGAGCCACAATGGATTCTAAGCAAGGAGTGACTCCAGTCTCTGGATGTGATTTGTAGTTGGAGAGATCTCTCATACTCCTGTGTGTTGGAGGGAATAACACTGCAACTAAGACTAGTTAGGAACCTTTAATCATTATCTCTTGAAGAAAGATGATGAAAGTCTGAATAATAATAATGATACCAATGATAATAAAAATCATGATTAAAATTTAATCATAGTAGACGTGAATTAAACCAGGAACTTACTAAGCCCATTACATACTTAATCTTGTTTACCCCACACCAACCCAACCTAGTTGGCACTAGTGTTAACATCTCCACTTTACAGGTAAGGTAAACAAGGTTGAGAGGATACATAACTTGCCCAAGGTCACTCAGTACCCAGATCTGTCAGACTAGAGCGCTGTCTTCACTGCCTTGGACTAAGGCATTGGAAATGGGGAGGAAAAAGGGAAGGCAGATGTGAAAAATATTTAGGAGGCAAATAACAATCATTATTATTATATTAGCATTAGATGATGATGAAGGCAAAGGCGATTTCATTCATCTATCACACATTCGAGACCTTAACGCCAAGTTCGGCGCCCGGGAACAGACAAAATGATTAAGGTGTCGGTGAGAAGTTAATGGTCTAATATGACATAAAACTTCCAAAATTGCAGAGTGACAACGTGATTCCTGTCCACCGCCCGCAATTCAGCGCAAACACTAGATCTGCCTGGGACCTCAGGCCCCGCCCGGCCCCGCCCCGCCCCGCCCCGCCCCGCCGGAGGCGCCTCCGCGGGCCACGTGGTCCGGCGTCCGCGCGCAGACGGCTCCCGGCGCCGGCGCTTCCGGGTTGGCGGAGGTAGAGGCGGTGCAGGGCCAGAAGCTGGAGCGGTGCCGGAGCCCCAGCGGCGGGCCTGGCGGAGGTGGGGGCCGGGGGTGCCCGGCGTGGGGACGCCCGCCGGGCCTTCGGGTGGCCGGCGCGATCCGGACCCCGCCGGGAGCCCCGAGAGGTAGGTCCCCCCTGGGCCTGCCGTCCGTGGGCGCGGGACCTGCGGCCGTGTCCACCCCTCTCCAGCCGTCCGCTCCCGGGTCCGGCCCGAGGGGTCTGGGCCTGGAGGTGGGGGCTCGCCTGCGCCCCGCTCCCGGGTCAGCGGGCTCCGGGGACTCGTCCCCCCGCCGCTCTGTGCTGCGCACGGACTCTGCCAGCCTGGGCGATCCACGCCGCCCTTCCAGAGCAAGGCCCGCTGCCCCTTCCGTTATTTAATTGCGGCTACCCCAAAATTCACTTGGCGCGTGTACGTTTTCTTTGCTTTTTTCAGACAGAATGGCTAATAATGTGTGAAATCGAGACACTGTAGTTTTCATTCTGATATTTATGCAACTATGGAAAGTTAGTGCTGGAAAGGACTTGAGAAATAGTTGATCCCAGTTCCTTCATTTTACAGAGGAGTAAACAGCACTGAGAGGTAACGTGGATGTTGCAGATTCACGCAGCTGGGTAATGGTACAACAGAAACGGGAATCCAAAGCTACGTTTTTAAGTAGATTTTTTAAAGAAGTAAATAATAAAATTCAGTTAGCGATGTGACGTGAATAGTAGGTTCGTTCAGGCCGAGATTAACCTTGTTAGACAAGGCTTCCTCTTTTTTAAACATTATTTTCTATTTCAGGCTTAATCCTTCTTGGCTTCCAAAGAAAATGGCAGAAACACCATCAGAGCCTTCTGGGCAGCTTGTTGTATACTCAGACACACACAGTGACACTGTCTTGGCCAGTTTTGAGGATCAGAGGAAGAAAGGCTTTCTCTGTGACATTACTTTAATCGTGGAGAATGTGCACTTCCGAGCCCACAAGGCCTTGCTCGCTGCTAGTAGTGAATACTTCTCAATGATGTTTGCTGAAGAGGGGGAGATTGGCCAGTCCATTTATATGCTGGAAGGCATGGTTGCAGACACATTTGGTATCCTGCTGGAATTTATCTACACGGGTTGTCTCCAGGCCAGTGAGAAAAGTACAGAACAAATCCTGGCTACTGCTCAGTTCTTAAAAGTCTATGACCTGGTAAAAGCTTACACAGACTTTCAGAATAATCACAGCTCCCCAAAGCCACCAACTTTGAACATGGCTGGTGCTCCAGTGGTTGTTATTTCTAATAAGAAAAATGATCCTCCAAAGCGGAAACGGGGAAGACCAAGAAAAGTCAACAGTTTGCAGGAGGGGAAATCAGAGGTGGCTGCGGAGGAAGAAATACAGCTGAGAGTGAACAATTCAGTTCAGAACAGACAAAACTTTGTGGTTAAAGAAGGAGACAATCGCCTACTGAATGAACAGATTCCAGCAAAAGAAATGGAAGAAGCTGAGCCTGCTTGTGAGTCAGGTAGAGGGGAGGAAATGCCCACTGAAAAAGATGAGAACCTTGATCCCAAGACCCAGGATGGACAGAACAACCAGAGTCGGTACAGCAAGCGAAGGATTCGGAAGTCCGTCAAACTTAAAGATTACAAACTTGTTGGAGATGAAGATGACCAGGGTTCAGCCAAGAGGGTCTGTGGAAGGAGAAGGCGCCCCGGTGGCGCTGAGGCCCGTTGTAAGGACTGTGGCAAAGTCTTTAAGTACAATCACTTTTTAGCAATCCACCAGAGGAGCCACACGGGTAATTTACACTTTCACAGCTTATTGGAATGTGTTTTGGAACAGTAATGATAATAATAGCTTTCATTTATTGTGCAATTTCTGTGTGATGGGCATTGTAATAAAGCCTTTCTATATGCTATTGCATTTAATTCTCACAACAGTCCTGCAAGATAGGTGATGTTATCCCCATTGTACAGATAAAGAGACCAAGTCCTAGAAAGCTTGAGTAACTTGCCCCGTCATCATCCATTTAGTGACAGAGCGGGAGTTTGAACCCAGGTAGCCTGATTCCAGAACGCCTCTTCTTATTTGGAGTTGTTGGTTCAAGGCTTTAATGTCCAGGTATCAAGCCCTAGCCAAATTTATTCTACTTTCTGACTCTTGAACATTCCTCATCTTGACCATAGCTCTGCTTTTGCCCAGGTTTGTCTGGTCAACTTTCTTAGCCTTCTAGCTGTAAATGCCTTCCCTTTCAGTCTCTAGTGCCCAGCACTGGCCTGGAGACCCTTCTGTGAGGATGGAAATGTTCTATGTCTGTGCTGTCCAGTATGGTGGCCACTAGCCACGTGTGGATTTTGAACACTTGACGTGGTGAGTGTGACTGAGGAACTGAGGAATTTTTTATTTTATTTTAGTTAATTTAAATGGTCACCTTACTGGACAGTGCAGCCCTAGCCAGAAATCCCTTCCATCTTTGAGCCCTCTGTTACGCACTTAACTCACTCTCCTTTAGGTTCCATTGTAGTTACTGCATAAATACTGCTCTACTTAATTGTAAGCTTAAGTATAGGGACTGGGGCTTAAGTCTTCTGTTATCTAGCAGCTTCCTGTCATCTGAGCCAGCTGCATCTAGCACTGTGGTTCTCAGTCTGGCTGCACATTAGAACCACCTAGGGAACTTCTGAAACGACCAGTGCCTGGGCCCCAACCCCAGAGCTGCTGATTTCATTGTCTGGAGCCTTGCTGTTTTTAACAGATAGATTGAGAACCCTGAATTCTGGTTCTTTGAACAAAGCAGACACTTGAGAAATATTTGTTGAACTGTAATAAAGCATAGTTTAAAGAGTTAAATAGTTTTATGACACTGGTTAAGGAAAGCAACATGTAGGACCTTCCCTTTTGCCCCCAGTGTTCTGAAATTTGGCAGTGCATCGTTATTGCGTGGGACTGTTTTCTTCCATTTGGTTGGATACCAGGAGATCCATATGGTCTGGAAGCTCATATTTTTCAGTTCCAGAAAGTTTTCTTGAGTTATTTCATAGACGATTTCTCGCCTCTGTTTTCTCTGTGCTCTCTTTCTGGAACTCCTGCTGTTTGGTCCAGGACCCTCCTAGACCCATCCTTTAACTTCCTTATCTTGTCTCTTCTATTTTCCATCACTTCTTGCTCTACTTTCTGAGAGATTTCCACTTTTTCTTTCCGCCCTTATAGTTTTTCTATTTCTACTTATTTTTTTACTTCTAAGAGCTCTTTTTTCTCTGAATTTTTTTTTAAATTTTATTAGAATCCTCTTTCTGTTTCACAATGTAATGTCTTACCTCTGTGAGCAGGTAATGATCATGTTTACTTATTTGTTAGGTTTTAATGTTTTCCTCACCTGGGGCAGTTTCTGTTTTCTGCAAGTTGCTTTTTTTCTTGTTTGTTCTGGTATCTGTTTCAACTACTAAAATCCTTCCTTGAATGGTGATTTTTTTAAAAAATCATAATCGTACGTAAGAATGGTTTTCTAAAAGCTACTAGCAGGTCTGCGGGTGTGAAGAGGGCCTGTAGACAGCGGCCTGGCTGAGGGTGACGTGGCTGGCCGCCACTTCCTTGCTGATGCCTGGCATCCAGCTTCAGCTTTCGTACCTCGGCCCTTCACATTCTAGGTGAAGACACTCCACTCTCCCACTCGGGGGCTGTAGGCCTGGCTGCCAGTGTCTAGAGTGGGGCGGGGAAGAAGGTGGGTGTGGGGGGTGCTCTCATCATCTCAGACATAAACTTTGACTTGCCCTCCGTGTGGTAGTCCCATTGCACTGTGCCTGGAGACCTCTGATCAGAGACCCCTAGGCCAGAGACCCTTCATTTTACCCGCTGCAGAGAGCAGTCTCCATCTTCTGTTGGTATAGGGTCCGTCTCCGGGCTGCATGGGTGGGAGTCTGGATCTGAGTTGGGGGGTCTACCTACCTTTGAAACAGTGTCATTTATGCTCCTTACCCGCGTTTTCAGAGAAAACAGGTGCCACCAATTCCTGAGCCTTATGGAGGCTCAGTCTTAAAAATTAGGTTGTATCTCAGCGCCACTCTCTGCTGGCAGCAGATTCGTCTAGTCCAGCTTGCAGAATTTTATTGCTGATGTTGTCTCTCCTGTTCATTGGCCTTTTGGACATGTGCCTTTTAAGAAAAATCCCTTTGTTGTCATTGTAATTTGGGAGGGAACAGAAAGATGTGGAGATTCTTGCTTACACCATGGTTCTGGGGCTCTTATTCCAGGGGAGCGACCTTTCAAATGTAATGAGTGTGGAAAAGGCTTTGCCCAGAAGCACTCCCTGCAGGTCCACACCCGGATGCACACGGGCGAGCGGCCGTACACCTGCAGCGTGTGCAGCAAGGCTCTCACCACCAAGCATTCGCTGCTGGAGCACATGAGCCTACACTCAGGTAGCCGGGCTTGCACCAGAGGGCCGACTGCCACCAGGCTCCCATTCCCAGGGTGGGCGTTACAGGATCCAAATGGTGATTTCTCAGCCTCGTATCATTTCCCACATGGTGTCATTGGAGGACAGAATTATGCAACTGTCAGAGTGTAGTTTAGAGTTCTGCACAGCATCGAGCCTTAAACTAGGGCTTATCAGCTGGCTGCCAGAAGTTCAGTGTGCAAACGTGGTTTAACCACCAGAGTTTAGAATTATTTTACTTTGGATGCCTTGGGGGGAAACTTGGATTCTCCAGTTTTACCCTAGACTCCACCACTCCCTGTTGCCTTACGTACTGTTGTACATTTATGTTACTGTAGTAGACTCTGAAGGCATTTGGGTTTGTAGACAAGTCATTTGTATCATTTATAAAAATGGGGACCTGGGCCCACTGGTATTTACCTTATTAGTGAGCATTCTGGTTCTTTATACTTTTTCACATGTTTTAGTGTTTTGTTTTTTATTTGGCAGGACAGAAGTCTTTTACCTGTGATCAGTGTGGAAAATATTTCAGCCAGAAAAGACAACTAAAGAGCCATTACCGAGTTCATACAGGTACAATAAAATGAGAAAATCTGGATTGGTGGGTGGGGCAGAAATGCAAACACAAACTATTTCTGAAACACTAGTTTCATATTGTAGACGATGAATGAGTATTTAGGGAAAAGAGTTGTAAAAAGCAATCTAAATTAGATGTCCTTGTGTTATTCCCTACTACCATGTGATTTGTATTTAATTTTTATACTACAGATTTGGTGCAACACACAAAAACCCTGCAGAATTGGTATCTTTCAGAAGTGCCACTTGACTGAGAGGGCACCAGTTGATCGGTTGTTAGTGGGGCCTGGACAGAGACGTCACCACCTCATAGCTGTCAGTTCAGGCTTTTCTCCCTCCTGGCTCTACCCATTGTCCTTTTTTCTTTCCTAACAACTGATAAGAAATGAGTTGGGGTGGGGAGTGTCATTTGAGATCAATGGCCACAGTCACGTCAGTGCTTCGAGGGAAAAGGGAGGTAACATTTAGGGAGATTGGAAAGGTCCCAGCTCTCTTGAGGAAGCAGTGAGTTGAGATGCACAGGAAAATATTGACTGTTACCAGATTAATAAAAAAATTATTGTTGTTTTATTAAAAGTGCCATATTTAAAGTGATTATTTTTCAGGGAAGTGCTTTAACACAGATCACTGAAGAAATGCAGGGAGAGCATATATGCACTGACACTTTTTTTATTGTTGCGACAAGGCCACTCATTACCGGAATGCAACCACTGCCATCGCAAATTCATGGATGTGTCGCAGCTAAAGAAACATCTACGAACACACACAGGTAAAAGTCCAGCTCGCCCTCTCTTTCCAGTACACTTGATGTTTTCAGGAGAGTGAGGAATGAAGTACTCTGAGTCCACTGCTCAGACTGCAGTTGTGTAAATTGGGTGGGAATTTTATGAGTCCAAGGCAGAACGCAGTCAACATCATTCTGTGGGGAAATCACGTCTCTGTAGGTTAGTAAAACAGAGAGCACTTACTGAGCACTGTTCATACGTGAAATTCATTTAATACTGCAAAATGGTGCAGTCTGAGTCTGGTTCTGTGTTTCACTCTTAATTGACTTCAACATTGAAGATTATCACAAAAATTTTTTAGAAAATTTTGAAACATACACAAAGGTATTATAGACACTGAGGGTTTTTCCGCTTTCTCCCCTAAAACCAGTACTTAAAGCTTAAGCATCGCCACCTCCAGAAAAATCAGCATCAGGGATGACGAGGAGGCAAGATCGATTAGGGGAGGTCAAATTCTTTCATTTCAGATCAGAAAAGTAAAAATGTGGGCCTTTTAGAACCTTTTGATAAGGAGCACTTCTTAAAAATAAACCTGTTAGATAGTTTCTAAGAAAAGCTTTCTATTGTAAGTTGATTATTTAATGATTCTGTTAAATTGTCTACTAAAATTATATATCAGATTGGTTTATGTGCTTTGGACATTTTTTTAAAAATGCAAGTTTTTCTCCGTAAAGTCATTTACTTTCTTAAAGTAAATGTCTCATAGGGTATGAGTTTTATGAAAATGGATCTCTGTACAGTCTTTCTACAGACATTATCATTATAGGTTCTGTGAAATTTAAATCATCCATTTAATACATACGTACGGAACAGTGACTGGGTACCAGGCACTGTTCTTGATCCTGGGGATACAGCGGTAAATGAGATGGACAGAGCCCCTGCTCTTGAGGGGCTAACATCTGAACAGGGAAGACAAAGAACAAATGACTGCGTGACATGTTAGGTGGGGTCCGTGCTATGAAGAACTAAATGCAGGGGAACGGGACTGGTGCAGGCAGGGAAGCTGCCCTCCTCTGTGCAGGCTTGTCTGGGAAGGCCTCACTGATGGGGTGACATCTTGGGTGCAGATCTGAATGCTGTGGGGAGCAAGCAAGCCATTGTGGCTATCCAGGAGAAGAGCTTCCCAGGCAGAGGGAACAGCAGGGGCAGACCCCTGGGATGGGAGAGTTTCTGAGATGCTGGAGAAATGTCAGGAGGCAGGAGTGGCCGTGGCAGAGCCAGGGAGGTGGGAATAGGAAGGAGTGGGGTAGGTGGACACCAGAGGCGGCTGGAGTCCATGTGGTGCAGGGGCTCTCAGCCTAGCTGGGTGCTTCAGTCACCTGAGAAGTTTTAAAAAAGAAAAAGCCTGGTCCCAGCCCCAGAGATTCAGATGGAATTGATCGGGGGTAGCGCCTCAGAATTGACATCTGTAAAAGTTCCCCAGGTAATGTTAGTGTTCGTTCAGGCTTCAGAACTTTCGAGTCCACAGGAAAGACTCTGGATTTTATTCTAAGTGAGAGGACTTTAATGAAAGGAGTGACACAATGTGTTAGAATTTAATAGGATCCCCCCAGCTACCATGTTGGGTGGGGTGAGGCGGGGTGGAGGCCCCGTTAGGAGGCTGTTGCAACAATCAGGGGCTTGGTACAGCGTGCTAGCAGTGGAAGTGGTGACGAGTGTCTAATTCTGGATGTATTCTGAAGGAATTGTCAGTGTGATTTGCTCATGATTGGATGTCGGGGGTGAGAGAAGGGGGAGGCAGAAGCAGCTGGAAGGATGAGAAACTGGAAAAGACTGGGAGGAACAAATCCAGAGTTAGGTGTTGGACGTGGGTCTGAGATGTCTATTTGACATCCAAGTGCAGATGTGGAGGAGGCAGCTGGATGTTTGAGTCTGGAATTCAGGGGAGACGTGCAGGCACGAGAAATTTATGTGCTTCCACACCGGCCTGTAAGTAGCATGTGAAGCTGTGCTGAGAATACCAGGGGAGGGCGTGGAGGTGGAGGAGAGCTGAGGTGCCTTGGTTATGTTGAGTAGTCGGAGATGAGACATTTCATCTTAGTTTTGTCCTCTGAGTATATAAGGTGTACTTGAGGCTCCTGGTCTTTATGAGGAGAGGTAGGCCTTGAAGTGGGCGTGAAAAGGAACTGAGGTCCTCTCTCTATAATCCCAGCAAACTCTTCTCCACCTGTCTACTTTGAGGAGAAGCAGTAAAGGAAAGTGGAAGATATGTGACAAAAAAAAAAGAGACAAAAAGCACTCTGTCAAGTGGTTTGTATGACTTAGAAATAAGAAAAGAAGTCAAAGCCATTAACAAATTGGGCTCTTTGAGGGCAAGGACTGTGACCCACCTGTCCCTAGCACAGAGAGTGTGCACGATGTTGGTGCTGAAAGTGTTGGTATGCCACTTCCCTGCTCCCCGGGCAGAGTGGAAGGTTTTGAAGAGGCTGCCTGGCGGAGCTGGCGCTCACCTCCGCAGACAGTGGTGTGAACACACCTTAGCAGGCAGGTCATGCCCAGAGGGCCAGGGCAAGAAGCACCAAGTGCAACAGCAGGGGCCACGCTCAGTTGGAAAACCGAGACTGTCACCTCTTAGCTCTTTAATGTAAACTCTCTCTGGGTTAGGTGTCCTGTGCCAAGCACAGGTAGTCAAAGATAAATCAGAGATGTTCTCTTCCCTAAGAGAGCATCTTCAGTGGGGGAGATGGATGCGTCTTGAAATGGAGGCAAGGTGTCAGGCAGACGGGCAGTGCCCGTGAGGTGGCTGCAGCTCAGGCTCTGGTGCTCAGACCTTATCCCTGTACCTGCAGCTGGCAGGCTGACAGGGACCGAGCCAAGCCAAGCCAGTCTCACGACTGATAGACCAGTGAATGCATTAACTTAACAGAGGGACTACACCTTTCTGTTGCCTGCAGTACCGCCTTCCTGACATCAGTTTACCTGAAAACCAAGTTAGTGATCAGAAGAGTGCTTGATGAGCTGGGGGCAAGTTCAGGGAATTAGCCCAGGCGGTGGAGAAGCCTGGTGAGTGACCTCTGACCCCCCAATACAGTCCCAGCCCTCAGTGTCCCTGTCCGTTGGATGGTGTTAGGTAAACACTGGTTCTGCCCTAAGGGCTCCCGCTCACATGCAGATGCCCTGCCTAGTAAGACATCGTAAAGGTAGTGAAGTCACAGCTTTCATTCATAGCCTCGTTCTGTTGGATTGGGTTCGTAGCTTCCTAAATCTCCTCCTGGATTTCCAGACCATCCATTAAGTTGCTCATCCCCATCTTTGTGAGATCTGGGGGCCCCTCACCATAACATACCCTTACAGAGTCCACGCGTGATCTAGTGAGAATGTCAGTACAGCGGGCTAAGAGCCTCAGTAGAGTGAACACAGTGACGGAAATGATTCGCTTTCCCTGGGAAGATCTGGGAGAGCACCCCAGAGAAAAGACCCAGATCTTGAGGCCACAGTAAGTGCTGGATGGACAGAGGAAGTGGGAAGAGGTGTTCCCAGACAGGAACAGGGTGTGCGGGGCTTGAGGATGTGACAGGCCAGCATCCGAGGGCCGCAGTGAGGAGTTCCACAGTGAGCAGCTAGGCTGAGATTGCCAACAGGGGGCAGATCCATGGCGAAGGCAGCTGCGGGGGAGATCTCTGAGCAGAGAGAAGGTATATTTTGATTTGTGTATTGAAAAGGACTCAGGCAGCACCAGGAAGATGGTCAGAGAGGGAAGGTCCTGGGGATGAGCCAGTTAGCCGGCTCATTGGGGAAGAAAGATGAAGGCCTTCGGGTTAAGAGAGTGGAAGGAAGAGATGTACTTAAGAGATTTTTAGTCTGGGGAAAAAATAGTCACTGCAAACATGACAAAGTATTAATATCCCAAATATGAAAGAGTGAGGACCCCAGCAGAAAACTGGGCAGGAGACATGAAGGGCACATCACAGAAGACGACACGAGAATGGCCAGTAGATGTATAAAACGATGTTAACTGCATTAATTGTCACAGAAAAAGAAATGTGCACTTGTTTTTGCCCATTAGATTGGCAAATATCTGAGGAAATGGACATCTTTATGTTCTGTTGGTGGGAATAAATTTGGGAACTTTCTGGAAAGAACTTTGACAATATGCATCAAAATGTAAACTGCCCAATTGTGAAAAGATGTTTGCATGAGGATATTCATCATAAGCAGGATTGTTGTAATGTCACAAGCTTAAAAATTACTTAAATGTCCGTCAGTAAGGGATTAGTTAGGTAAATTTTGGACAAGATACACAGTGGAAACAACACACTTTTAAAATGGTGGCGTGGCTTTATTTGACATTACAGACCAGCATGCACTAGATGGTCTCGTGGTGTAAACTGTATACTTACGTGTGTATATGCACCAAGAGATGTCCGTAAAGATGTTCATCGCAGTGTTAAGTAGCTACCTCAAGAGGGGGCTCTGGAGTGGTTTTTCAATACTTCGTACTTTTCAATATTATTTGAGTGTTTTAGAATGAACATGGGTGATTTTTAGAGAAAAACAAAGCAGCTGTTTTAGGAATTAAAATGTACAGAACTGGATTGCCAATTGAATGTGAACGCAGAGTGCACAGAGGATGTCATGTGACTGTTGGGCCTGGCTGGGGCAGGAGCTGGATGGTGCAGCCATTAACCAAGAAAGTCATTCCAGGTTTGAGCTGATGGCAGTGGGAAATCAGCTGTGATACTCAACAAGCCCCCAGTAGTCAGTACTGTCTGGAGCTGAGATGGGGATTTACAAGTCATCAGGGTGGGGTTGGTGGCGTATACTGCTGAGAAGAGGGTCTGGAAGGAAACCCTTGAGTTACTTAGATATTTCTGTCAGCATCCTCCTTGTTGGGACCTGTAGGTCTTGTGTCTCTGCCTTTCCTTTAATTGCCGTTGTGTAATCCTCCTATAACAAACTACCCTCTGGCCCTACTGCCACCCAGGCCCTGTCCCCTCACCTTTTTTCCTTCCTCTCCATCTGCCTCCTGCACCCCCTGGTCCAGGCCTCAGCACTTCATGTGTAGACTATTACAGGCATTCCTGCCTGGTCCTGCTGCCTACAGCCCACCCTACCCATCATTCCCATGTTTTTTTCATAGTACTTTTGTCATGTCGTTCTTCTGCTGGAAACTTCCAGAAGTTCCACAGGTCCTCTGCCTGGAATTTACGGCTTTTTGTGGCCTGGTCTCACCTTTGAGCTCCACCACTCCTCAGAGTGAATCCTTGTACCTCTTTGTCCACATTGTGTGGTCATTTCCAACAGCTGCTTTTTGGCAGTGCTGTTTATCCTAGTACCTGACCCAGGCCTCGCTCCATTCTAGCCAGACCCTGCCTCCTCCACATCCATCATCTTGTCACACTCAGTATTGTTGATACCTCTCATTTTAATGTTTAGTCAAATACAGCCCCACATTACTTGATTACTACATGTATCTTATCTTCTCAGATCGACTGTACATTCTTTTTGAGGCAGTGAGCATGTCTTTTGTTCTTGGCTCTATACTTTGTTGATGGTGTATCAGTGCTTTAGAAGTGAATAAACTGAGGAAGGGCTGGGTCACTCCACTGAAGGCAGTCAAGCTGTGTAACTCTTACCAGAACAGATCAGAAACCAGAGGAGTAGGAAGACTTTCCACAGATTCACCGTGGCTAGGAAGGTTTGTCTTCTTACTGTCCTGGAGGATGTTCCAGGAAAGAATTTCCATTATTTAAAACATTTGCCAACAGAAAGACTTGCTGAGATGTTGTAAACCCAAACCCAGATGGAATTGAATGATAAAGTTAGCATTGCTGGATGTGTTTCCCACACAGAACTTTATAGTGACAAGCAAACAGAGCAGGTCCTCAGTCTTTGAATCTGGAGAGGGAGAAGATAGACCGAGATCAGAGTAGGCCCCAGCTCTGATTTGGAAAGCTATTGAAAGATAATGGCAGTGGCCTGGTTTTAACCTTTGGAGTGGTAAGAGTTATTGATGCAAAGATGCAGACTCATGCAGGTTGTCACAAGTGTCTTCTGCCTAGGTGGAGCTTGGAAGAATGTCTAGCCTGAGTTTTCCAGTAGATGCTGTGAAAGGAAAGCTACCTGACCATCCTCCACTTCAAATGCGCTCATCTCTTGCTGTTTTCTAGCTAAGCTGGATTTTGTTTGTTTTCTTTTCTTTTTTTTTTAAATTCATAGTTCCTTTGCCTGCATTAGGATCACTTAATTTTGTCTCTGGAAGGCATGACAGTCTGTTATTTTGTGTGCAGTATACAAACTAATGCTGAATAAATGCTTTTCGAAGCTTTATTAATTCATAGTGGGGTCTGGGGCAGTCACAACATCCTGTGTGGGCCTTAGTTCCACTCTGTGAAATTCATTAATTCAACAGGATTTCTGGAACAGTGTGCCAGGCCCAATTCTAGGCACTGGGGTACTACGAGTAGAGAGAGTAAACAATATGTATAGTATATGAGGTGGTAACAGCCTTGTGGGAAAACTAACTCAAGGCAGTGGACTAAGAAGTATTGGGGGTGGACCGGTACTGATGAAGCCTCTCTGGTAAAGTGACATTTGAGCAGAGACTTGGAGGCAGTGTGGAGAGAGACCCCCTGGGGGAGACATACCAGGGAGAGGGCTGGCTGAGCACGAGGGCCCTGAGCTGGGCTTCCTTGGAGTGAGGTGTTCAGTGCCTCTTCAGGATGCCTGCAAGTCTGAATCGGTGAACTAGGGGAGAGTGCCTGATGAGGGTGGGTAGGTTTGGGGTGAGGAATGGGAGTGGGCGGACAGATCTGGGATTCTTTGTATGCCCAGGGCTTTGGTTTTTATATCGGGATGGGGATAGGGAGCCTTTAAAGTGTTTGCAGCAGATGCTTGAACTGGTCTGGCTGCCTAAAGGATCACTCTGGTTGCTGCATTGATTGTGGACGACAGACAAGCAGGAGCCAAAGTGGGGAGACCTGTTAGGAGGCTGCTACAGAGAGACGGCAGTGGCCTGGACTAGGGGTATCAGAGGAGGCGGTGAGAAGTGGTCGGAGTCAGGCTGCAGTTGGAGGGTAGATAGAAACATGAGTAATATGTAAGTCACCCAGTGCACAGGGGTCCTTATGAAGGTCAAGAGGGCTGCCTAACCAGGCAGTAAGGTATGAGCATGTCAGTTACCTAAGGGTAGATTGTACAGGAGTAAGTGTGGTGTGTTCCTTTGTTTCCTACGTAAAGGACTCACTCACCTCCTTGTTTCGGTTTTTAAGTTTTTAAGGAAAAGAACCATACCTTACGCTTTCTCTGTATCCACACAGTGCTCAGGTGCATAGTAGGTGCTTGTTGAGTGCTTCATTCATTCCTGCTTTTTGAGGATTCTAGCGGTGTTGCTTTTCTTCTTTTTTATATTGTGAAACTATGGAGTGAGTTTTGCTTTTTGTTTTATGTTGAGTGTATATTTCTAAAGACTTTGCCTTTTTTAGGTGAGAAGCCATTTACTTGTGAAATCTGTGGCAAATCTTTCACAGCAAAGAGTTCTCTGCAGACCCACATCAGGATCCATCGGTAAAGTTTTGCAGATGTTTCTCTTGTGGTGTCCTCATTCAACCCTGGTGTTCAGTAGGGTGACATATGTTACCTATACAGCTCTTTTCCCCAAATTATTACTCTGGTAGAATTTTCTGTGTATTTTATTATTTTATCTTTTCAATAAAGAAATTCCTCATGCAAAATCAAGAAAACTGATTCTGGCCAGCAAAAGATTGCGTTATTGATTTCATTTCTTGAATTTTGATTTTGGGCTGAGGGCTGGTCCAAAGCTTAAATCTTCAAAAATAAATATTAAATTTAATGTTTTCTGAATAATGTTTTTGTTCATACAACTCACTTCCAGATTGGATTTAGTAGTCCTTCTAACAGCATCACAAATAATTAGGGGCTATTCAGTTTTTTAATATTGAAATGATCATATATATTTATTTGGCCATTAGAGTCTAATATTTAGTTGTGAGAACTAAAACAAAACAAAAAATTGTATTTTAATATATAAATGTTTACTTTCTTATCTGAAATAAAGATTATGGAATCATAAAATTTTATCACGCCTAGCCCAGCCTCATCCACCGCCCTTCCTGAAACACCACCCCCACCTTTTGTTTTTTAAGATTAGAAACTGAAGCTCATGGAAGTTGTGACTCGCTCCAGTTCCTTAAGTTAGTCGGAGAACTCGTGACTTATGACTCCTGGTCAAGTTAATTTTCCTCTATTCTCGAGTGCTTCTCCCTAAATAAACAGGAAGTAATAAACAGATCTTTCTGTTTTTAATATAAAATATATATTTTCTTATAGAGGAGAAAAGCCATACTCCTGTGGCATTTGTGGCAAATCCTTCTCGGACTCCAGTGCCAAGAGGAGACACTGCATTCTACACACGGGCAAAAAGCCTTTCTCCTGCCCTGAGTGTAACTTACAGTTTGCTCGCTTAGACAACTTGAAGGCTCACTTGAAAATCCATAGCAAAGAGAAACAGGTGTCCGATGCCAACAGCGTTTCCGGCAATACTACTACTGAAGAGGTCAGAAATATTCTTCAGCTGCAGCCATATCAACTCTCCACCTCCGGAGAGCAGGAAATTCAGCTTCTTGTGACTGATTCTGTGCATAACATCAATTTCATGCCTGGTCCTAGCCAAGGAATCAGCATTGTCGCTTCAGAGAGTTCCCAGAACATGACCGCAGACCAGGCTGCTAATCTCACCCTCCTCACGCAACAGCCAGAACAGCTGCAGAATTTAATTCTTTCAGCTCAACAGGAGCAAACAGAACACATTCAGAGCCTCGATATGATTGAAAGCCAGATGGAACCCTCACAGACTGAGCCGGTGCACGTAATCACACTCTCCAAGGAAACCTTGGAACATCTTCACGCCCATCAAGAGCAAACAGGAGAGCTCCATTTAGCAAGTGCTTCAGATCCAGCTCAGCACCTGCAGCTGACACAGGAGCCTGCTCCGCTGCCGCCCACCCACCACGTGCCGCAGCCCACACGGCTTAGCCAGGAGCAGAGCTGACCTGAAAACGTGTTTGACTGCTCTGTCAGTCTCTTCTCCATAAGCCAGCCATAACAGCCATAACTGGATTGTGTGCTTGAAGTCGGGCTTTGTGAGACTCTCACTTACAGATCCTTACAGAGATGTGATAACTAGCTGACAGTTACAATGCTTTCCATCCGGGCAGCAGGATGTGTGTATCATGTCTTATATAAAGTACTGATTTGGATTTAGTATTTCAATACTGATGAATGGCTTTCCTTTTCATCTACTACATCTCTTAAAGACTTGTGTAATTTTTCTTTAGGGGCATTGATTTAGACTTTTCTGTAAGTATTAAATGTTCACAGCCATAGGTTATGGTCTTGCTGACCTTTCCAGTTATATTTTTTATTTTTTAGAACAAAGCAAGTCATACGTTGAATTGGGTAGAGTGGTTGGTTTCACTTTCTCATCTCTAAGGCAACACAATTGCCACTATAAGACAAGTCAGGGCTGAGTAAGACAGATCACAACTTTAGGGAATCTCTCCTTTTAATAACTTCCAATCCCCAGACATAGTAACTCTCAACATTTAATATTTGTGTGGTATGATGGGCTCATCATGTCACGTTTAAGATAGATTCAAAGACATACAAATTAAATGTCTATTTTAACTCAAAATTCATAGAACAAGAAAGCCAAAAGTATAAGATTATTTTTAAAATTCTGAATTCAACTTTTCTGAGAAACAGATTTACATATTTTTTAAAAGCAGGTTATTGAAAATTTAATTAGAAAGTCTAATTAAAGTATGAAATTGGGTCAAGGTATTCACCCCAAATAAATTCTGAATTTTGTCATCAATATTTGATCTTCATGATGAAGTTAAAGCTTTCTTAATTAGCCTGGAATATAAAATTTTATTCAGTGTAATTTGTGTTAAATATACTCTACTGAATTCTAATTGATTTCTGAAAATGTTGATCTGTGTATGGTGTCTGATAACTTTCTGGAGATGGGAACTTAAAATCTATTTTTATTGGAAAGTAGCCACAAAATGGACACATCATTTTTAAAAGTAAATATTCTTCTCCTAATCTTAAAAATAATTTTGAGCCTCAGAGACTTAATAGGCAGCATGTGTCTGTAATCATTGTATGATTTTAAATAATCATCAAAAGATTAAATTGTTTGGGTTAGGTTTTCATATTTTATTGGTTATATTAGGTTAGCATATTTTATTGAATACTGTGACTGCTTTCTTTCAAGTAAACTGGTAGAGGATTTTTGAGAAAAGAAGGTGAGCACTAGTATATGTAAATTTACATAATGCTGGTGGAGAATAGGGGTAATCTACCCTAAAATTAACAGTCTTCACATCAGTTACTTGTTTCCTTGTTTTAGACATCTTTGATGTCCACCCGAATCAAATAAGTTTTTTGGAGGTTAAAGTAATAGAAAATTGTTCAGGTTTGAGAGAAGATGAAGGCATTTTTCTAACATATTTGCCAAACTCTATTTTATTGTATATAATTCATAGAATTTCCAAAATGATTTATCTTATATGTATCAACCAAAGTAATGTTAAATCAGGCCTGATTAGAGCAAAGGTATAGTTTTTACAAATACAGTTATGCCCTAAATAATTATTTCAGGTTCTTCACTTAGTCATTTAAACTATTTATTTTAACCTAATTCTTAAAATGCAAAGACTTTACCAGCTTTTCAAAGCCTACTGGCCCACATTTTCTCCAGGAGACACATAGTATTAAAGTAAATGAATTTTTAACAACTCACTCTTGGATAGCTGGATAATTATTCAGGATATACAGTCACATGACTATAAAGTCAAGTTTAATTAGCTTGATGACAGTCTACCTCTGTGCTAAGAGAAATATAATGTGAGCCGCATATGTAATTTTAAATTTTCTAGTAGCCACATTAAAAACATAAAAAGATGAAATTAATTTTAATAAAATAGTTTATTTAATCCAACATTTGCCAAATAGTATCATTTCAACATGTAATCAATATAAAAATGTATTAAGATATTTTACATCCTTTTTTTCACAGTAAGTCTTCAAAATCTGGTGTGTATTTTACACTTAGTGTATACTCAATTTGGATGCTAATGTTCATTGGACATACTTGATCTATATTTAGAGTTCATACAATTTACAGTTGAACACCTAGATTCACATTCAAGTAGTTGCAGATGTACTTAATTTTTTTTTCAATAATTGAAACCAGTATCAGTTTTTAAATTAAAATTAATTAAAACCCAGTTCCTCTGTCACACTAGCCACATGTTTGATAGCCACATGTGGTTGGGGGCTCCTGTATTGTACAGCACAGGCCTGCCTGTTTCTAGCTCGAGAGCCAGTCTCAGTCATAAAAATATCTTCTGGAAGACTGCTGGGTTCTTTACGAGGTGTCAAAGGGAAAGGAGAAAATGATAGCTTGATAAATCTAGGCTCTCTTCTGTGACTCAAATACACATTCTGCCCCTTTGGATGAAATCCTGAATTTTAAAGTTCAGTGACTGTACCCAAAGGAAATGTCATGTATGGAAAAATGTTTCCATTGTGTCTTGGAGAAGTCACTGGCTCAGTTCCACAGCTCATTTTGTACTAAACTTGCACAATTTTTAAAATTGTTTTAACAAGTGCAGAATACAAATCGTACTTCTTGGGAAATAGTAGAATATTATGCTTTCAGGCTACTGAAATGACCTCGACTTTCGAAGGTGCATCTCTCTGGTTTTCTTTCAGCAGAGGGCCAGCCTTGGGGAGACATGAGCTCTTGCCACTGAGTAAGTTAGTCTCGTGCTTGCCCCTGTGTTTCTTGAAACTCATCTTCCTACCTCTACTCTGTGTATTTTCTGCAGTTGGTTCTTACGTTGTAAATGTGAGCAACCCGTTAAATAATGCTGAGGAATACAACGAGATTCTCATTATAGATGCTTACATCTAGGTTTTCATCAATTGGAGTAATAACATCTGCCACATTTTGAGTCTTTGCAAGAGGCCAGGAGTGAAGTCCAGTGTATTAGGTCTGTATCTTATCCTAGTGCTTCTCAAATGTCTTCCATATCATGGTGCACAAAAAGTAGGATGTATACAGCACCCTGAAGTTAGAGGACTCCAGTCCCCTGTGGCCATGACTGGCATATTAGCTTGCTAGGGTGGCCATAACAAATACTACAGACTGGGTGGCTTAAAAAACAGAAATTTATTTTCTCGTAACTCTGGAAGCTAAAGTCCCAGATCAAGGTGTTGGCAGGATTGGTTTCTTCTGAGGCCTCCTGGCCATCTTTTCCTCCCTGTGTCTTCACATGGGCTTCCCTCTGCAGGTGTTTGTCTTAATGTCCTTATAAGGACACCAGTCATATTGGATCAGGGCCCACCCTAATGACCACATTTTAACTTAGTTACCTCTTTAAAGGCCCTATCTCCAAATACAGTCACATTCTGAGGTACTGGCAGTTAGGACATCAACATAAATTTGGGGGGGGGGGTCACAATTCAGCCCATAACAACAGCCATCTGGAATGAGGAGGGCAGCAGTGTCTGGGACACACCTGTAACCCATTTGAAGCACAATCTTATTTTACTTAATCTTCATGACATTCCTATGAGGTAAGTAATATTATTATGCCTATTTTACAGATGAGAACATTGAAGTCCAAACAGATGAAGTCCATTGCCCAAGGTCACACAGTAAGTAGAGCCAGAACTGGGTCATAGGCTAGCTGATCCCACTACACTGCTTCCACCCGATGGGCTTTCTATCGCCAGTCTTTTGAAACTTTAAGCTGGATTTCTCTTTACATATGATCTGCCTAATGTAATAGAACCTTTTTGACTAAAATTGAGGATCTGTGCCTTAAATTTTAGCATATAATCAAACTTTTTACATAAAACAATAATAGTAAAAGTTACAGTCTCCTGCAGAAATGTAATAACATTAATAATATTCATATTAGTATTTTACTATTGATTTAAAGCTTAACCGAAATTTACCAATTGGATGAAAGTTACTGCTAGGGTGAAAATGGCTTAACTAACGTGGACCTCGGTGAGTGAGCCACTTTTTCAAACTTCTGAGGATATTTCACATTTAGGGCAGATTTGTTTTATTTTTGCTACCCTTATTTGTAAGTATTGCAGTAAGTTTTCATCCTGAGTTTCCAAACTAAAATAAGCCTAAATTCTTAAGTATTGAAAGAAAACTCTTTGTCCTGCTTTTGTAAACAGCAGGCTTGGAGAAATGACCCCTAAAAAAATCCCCTTTGCCTTCCTTTTGTAAACAGCAGGTATCAAGGAATGATCTCTAAAAAAGCTGGAATGTCACTGTGATAGTTTATCTTGCTTTCAAATTCTTTACACATAATCAAAACAACAAACACTTTTGTTGACTGGAATATAGAATCATTCTCATTTGAAACGAGAGCTTTTATACTAAAGCTCATTCAATAGGTAATATTAGCAAGAGACCTTAGCTTTTTTTTTTTTTTTTAAAAACATGAGTCTATGTGCAATGTAACATGTAGAAAGAGGGAAGAATCTGAGCAGGAGTCAGGTCCGGGAACTTGCCTGGTCTTAGAGCATGAATTTATTATTTATTTTGAATTCTTAATATCCATAATAAGTCATTTTAAATATGAGTTTGAAGACTTTCCAAAGAACAGTTTGGCTCTTGGTTTTAGTTCATTCCTATTACTTTTATCCTTGTTGGATGAAAAGTTAAACTGAAACTTCCTTAGCCTAAGTTAGAGTTACAAACCAAACTCTTTACATTTTTAAAATCCACCTCTCAGATAATCCTAGTATGATTAAGTGACTCCTGGACAAATTTTTCCTATAATCTTAGTGTTTGAAGTATGAAAGCACTCTCATAACAAAAATACAGGAAAGTCTTTAAAAACTGATCCTGAACCTATTGGGATTTTTAACCTTTGCAGCCTCTCAGGGTAGAGTCTCAGGTGTTATCTTGACCTTTATGAAATCACCATGCTTCTGGGAAAGGCCCCTGAATCAAACTCAGCATATGGAGGGATAAAGTCTCAGGGAAGAGTGGGAAAGAACAGGGGACTCAAATTTGTTTGTGACTCACTCATCTTATCAGCCAGGACAGAAAGCTGGGTTTCATTCTTGATAGGGCCCGCCTCACCCCCACCCAGTCCATCACCAAGTTACCTCAGTGTCACCCCAAACTAGAATCCATCCCCTTCTCCCATCCTGCTGCTGCACCACGTCCTTGCCTGGACTCCTGCTAAGGCCTGACTGCTCCTTTCTTCCCCTCCCCCAAGCCCTTCCTCCACTGGAAGTGTGACTTGGGCTCACCACTGTGCCCTTAGCATCAAGCTAATGATTGGATATTGTGTTATTATGGCAGATATGATCCCGTGTGCTCCGTTTAACATTCTTCTGCGGTTTCCCACTGTACCCAGTAAAATCTCCAGTCCAGCTTCCTCTTGGGCCCCTTTCCCATTCTCTCTTCCAGCCACACTGGCTTGCTTGCTGTTCTCACACACCCAGTGATTTCCTGCCACAGGGCTTTGAGGTAGGTGGTTTCTCAGCTGTGAAATGTTTCTGCCCACACTCTCTATCTGACTAAGTCTGCTCTGCTGTCAGACTTCACTGTAAGTGTCACTTCCTCCGGAAGGCCCTCCCTGACCCTCTCTAATCTCAGTCAAGCCACCCTGTCATATCTTTTCACAGCATTCTACCCCTTTTGGCTCAGTTCATCATTATTTTTACCTCAGGGGCTGTGTGTGTCTGGTCACACTGCAGCCATAGCTTCCAGCCCAGGACCAGGGGGGTGTTGTTTGAAGGCACTAACCCACAGGTGCAGGGTGGCTTAGACATGCCACCTGCATTGCTGGGGACCTAGTTTCTGGCCAAAGAGAGAACACAGTGTGGGTTAGAGGAAAGGGATCCTTAATGTCTTAATGGCTCAGGTTTTTAACCGAGGCCACAGCTGGCATGATTATTTGCAAAAACATTAGAATGGGATTATTTTAAAACTGACTTTTCAGGTATTGGCCATTTGTTTGATCCAATATGATTTGGCCTATGGGTATAGCGCCAGGATTTTTAGTTCTATATACACATATAATGTGAATTATGACTCAAGTAAAATTCTAATTAAGAAGAACAATGCTTGTAGATAAATAATAAATTTATTCTTTTAGCTTTAGTAGAGGTCATTTTTTTTTTTTCTTTGAAGAAACTATAAATAGAACTTGGTTTGGGTCTTCTAGTCTGTACATTACTTAGAGTCCCCAACATTGAATACAGTCGTGCACTACATTACATTTCGGTCAGTGACAGACCACATATACAATGGCAGCCCCATAAGACCAGTACCATAGCCTAGGTGTATAGTAGGCTGTCCCATCTAGGTTTGTGTAAGTACACACTGTGATGTTCACACAATGAGGAATCACCTAATGACGAATTTCTCAGAACGTATCCCTGTCCTTAAGGAAGTTGAGTAATTAAACTGCCTCCATTTAGAGATGATAAGACTGAAGCATGGTGGTTGGTGACTTTTTCAAGGTCACACTAGGCTAGTGTGAAGCAAAGCTGGAATCTGACCAGAGATTCTGGATTACAGACCAATATATTCCCCACTGCTGTATGCTCCAGTGTGTATCTTTAATTAGCATTAAGTGAAACTCCCAGTCAGCAGTTTTTTAGCATTGATGAAGTCATTATTGTTCTGTGATCTTTTTTAAAGACAAATTTTACCATTTGTCATATAGAGAGCCACATAACCCTGTTTCGATGCAACAGCAAGTCAGTCAAGGGCCAGAGCCTGTTGGACCTTTGGAAACAAACGGAGTCAGATCAGCTGGTTGAATGAAAGGGGAAAGAGGTAATTCTAAAAGCCTGGTAACCCGTTTACATTGGACTTCAGAACACTTCTTACGCTATGTATTTAAATATGGGTGTGTCTGATATTTGGCAAATTCATTTCAAGCCAAATGTTGGGTCACACTCAAGAGCTAGGATGGGCCCAGCTGGGAGGCTGCCCTAGTTTGTGAGCATGACTTGGCTGCATGCCCTGCTTCTCCGGGCAGAGGGCAGGCATTTCCCCTGCCTCCCTTCCCTGCCTGCTTCTCAGCTCAAGCTGGGAACAGTGTGTTCAGGTCTGCTTCTCTGGGCAGAGAGCAGGCATTTCCTCTGCCTCCCTTCTCCGCCTGCTTCTCAGCTCAAGCTGGGAACAGTGAGTGTTCAGGTCTTACTGGGTCTCAGAGGATTTCCAGGGGAAATGCAAAGTGAGAAGAAAGAGAAGGGAGGATCCATAGGGCACCCAGCTCTTTCTGATCCCTGGATCTGAAGGAGAGCAACCTTCCCATTTATTCCTCTGTTTTGTTAGTGTTTGCAGTGTAACACTCTCACCTCCTTTAAACAAGAAACAGCTTCTTAAATGCCAACCTTTCCTTTGTCACGTTGGATCAACACTGGTGTGGTGGAGTCCGGATGGACCTGGGCCCCATACCAGCTCTGCCACTGGCTGTATAACTTGTTGCAGGTCACAGAACCTCTGGGACCCTCAGTTTCCTTTTAGGTAAAATGGGACTGTTTTGTGATTATTGAGATTAGGAAACTACTCACAGTAGATACTCAATAAATGAGAATTGATGTTTTATTAATATTAACTAGTTGAATGACCTTGGGCTAGGGCTTTCACATCCAGTGCTGTCCCCTTATCTGGAATAGGGAGAAGTTGATCCCAAAGGTCTCTCAAACCCCTTTCAGCACTGGCGGTTCTGTGGGTCCTCACTCCAAGGCATTCTTGAATATTGGGAGTCTAGCCTCTCTTCCACACACCTCTCCCATTTCCCCCTTTCTTAGTAGTGGTCTAACACCCCCGACCCCACCACTACACCCCCAAGACCCTGTTGCCCGCTCACTTCTCATGCCGCTTGGAAGCTGCGGATTGCCGAATCCCCAGGAGTTAATCCGTGCCCTAATCCGTGACCACTGCCCTCAGCCCAGGTCTAGGGGCAGATTTGCTGCAGGGGAGGTGAACGCCGAGCTTGGATCCATCGTGGGGCGCCCGGGCCGTGGATCTCCTGGTAGGGAGAGGTGAAGAGAGCGCAGACGTTCCGGCGCCACCCCACGGACCCGCCAGCTTCTGCAAACTTCTTGCCCAGTCTGAGCGCCCTCTGGGCCCAGCGCTCGGAGACGGCCCTTGGTGTCGGTACTGCGCAAGGGTGGGTGTCCTCGCTCGCCCGGGAATGGCTAGCTTTGCAAGTGCAGGCACCGAAATGGAGTCCGAGGCCGCGAATGCGCTGTCGGGCACCGGGCACCCCCGTGCCCGCGTATCCAGCCCCCGAGCGGAAAGGGGCATCCGCAGCGCCACGCCCTCGGGAGCCACCCTGCAGGAGTGGGCGGGCCCCGGGCTGCCGCGTGCGGGGGATTTTGGGGGTAATGAGATGCTAATGAGGCTCGAATAAAGCTTCTGCAGGCTGCGCGTCCCGCGCCGAAGCCCCCTCCCCCCACGGCCTTCCGGGCGGGGCACCCGGCGTGCCGCCCCGCATCCGCGGCTTTCCCTCTGCGCCTTGCCCACCTCCCCTTGCTCCGACCCCGCCCTCCCTGACTGGGACTCCCGCCCTGCAGGAAGCGGCCCCTCCCGGCTCCGGAGCAGCCAGCCGGGTAAGTTGTCCAGCTGCGATAGCTGTGCGCCCCCTGCCCGCGGGGGTCGGGGGTGGGGGTGGGGACGCGCTTCCGGGGACTGAGGCCCCGGGCGCTCCGGAGCCCCTCCTGGCGGGTCGGGCACGTCTTCCCTTGCTCCCGCCCTGCTCAGCCCCTCTCCAGACTTTACGGTCCAGAGTGTGAGTAGCCAGCCCACCGCTGCCGCCAGTGGTCCAGCTCCCTCTCCATCCTTCCAGACCGCTCCACCCCTCGCACATCCTTTGTCCCGGCGTTTCCAGGCTGGGTCGCCCCTTTCTCCTCCTTCGCTGAGGTCTTCCCCTTTCCTCTGGCCCTTCCGCCAAGAGAGACCTTTGCCCTTCATGACATTCGGTCCGCTCTAGTCCAGGTGACCTGTGGCGGACTACTTTTAGTCTTTTCCTGCCTTGGCCTGGCCCGCTGGGCTCCTTCCCGCTGGGACGGGTGGGGCGGCTGAGGAGGGGGGCATCAGCCCCAAGGATCTGCCCCCATTGATGCCACCCACCTTCCCTAACTCCCCCGTGGGCAACCCCATCCTCCCTACCCTGTGATTCCTCTTGGTTCCAGCGTGAGAAAGCCCCCTCCGACAACCCTCAAGTTGCATGGGGGCCGAGCGAGGGAGAGGGGGACAAAGGGAGGCCTTGTCTCGGGAGATTCCTGGGAGAGGGCCCCTGAGCGCACAGTGGATGAGGCCGGGCGTCGACGAGGAGTGGGAGGAAGTTGAGAGGGGCGAACCCAGCTGCTATCCTCCCCCTAACGGCCCTGAGGCCCACTGGAGCAGAGGCAAGTCACAGGGGAAGTGTTTCGACCACAGTGAGTCAGAGATAGACCCAGTCCTCCATCACCCAGTCAGTGGCAACATCTTCCGCTGTTTGTTGAGGTAGTTTGGGTAGTGGGAAGTGGAACCTAATGCAGTTCAAGACGTTTCCCCCTCCCTCAGGAGCCCATCACGAGTGATAAGAAAAACTTTGCCCCTGTCATAAGACACATCCCACACCCAGCGTGGCACTGCAGCCTTCCAGGGGTGCCCAGCACAGGGAGGCTGTGGGGTGAGATGTGGCAGTATGTGTGCCCACCAGCTGGGGTATTAGGGTCTGTCCCTGCCTGCAAGGACAGCTCTCCTCCTGGGCAGCCTGCCCTCTCCCCGTCTGAGAAATTCCCCCAAGCCCTGCTTCCAGAGCCTTTAGAAGGCAGATAAGAATTCCTGCAATTCCTGCCTTCCGGGGACCTGGAGACTGAGCGGGGCTTGGAGATCCCTGGACAGGAAGGCTGAGCTGGAGGCTCCTTGGCTTCTCGTGTGCCCTCTGTGCCCAGGACTGCTGATTTTCCATTTCCAAATTTGGCCAGTTTCACTTGGAGTGGAGGGGATAGCAGCTGTCTCTGGAGCAGATTGAGAGTGGGCTGGGACAGAGGAGCAGAGCCAATTGGGGGTGGACCCCCCACCCAGGGACCCAGCTCCCTGGGGACACCAGCCTGCTTTCTTCTCCTCCTCTTCCTTTTCCCTTCCTCCTTTCTCCAGCCTCCTCCCCTTCTCTTCCCTCCTTCTGTCCAGCAGCCACGTGCCTCTGCCAGCTGCTCCCCTCCCCGGGAGCCCCAGAAGCCTGCATGGCCTCACCCACCTCCACCAACCCAGCACATGCCCACTTTGAGAGCTTCCTGCAGGCCCAGCTGTGCCAGGATGTGCTGAACAGCTTCCAGGGGCTATGCAAGGCCCTGGAGCTGGAGCCCGCTGGGGGGCTGTCCCAGTACCATAAGATCAAGACCCAGCTCAACTACTGGAGTGCCAAGTCGCTGTGGGCCAAGCTGGACAAGAGAGCAGGGCAGCCTGTCTACCAGCAGGGCCGGGCCTGCACCAGCACCAAGGTGGATACATGGTACCTGGGGCTTGGAGACTGGGGGAGTCGGAGGAGGGAGACAGGATGCCATGCCCACACTGCCTTGTGTGTTCACAGTGCCTGGTGGTGGGCGCTGGACCTTGTGGGCTGCGAGCTGCTGTGGAGCTGGCGCTGCTGGGGGCGCGTGTGGTGCTTGTGGAAAAGCGCACCAAGTTCTCTCGCCACAACGTGCTTCACCTCTGGCCCTTCACCATCCATGACCTTCGGGCACTCGGCGCCAAGAAGTTCTACGGGCGCTTCTGCACAGGCACCCTGGACCACATCAGTGAGCACCACGTGGTGGCCTGGAGGGGCGGGTGAGCCTGGGCTAGAGACACACTAGTGGGGGGCTGCTGGGCCAGCCAAGAGGCAGAGTGGACAAGATTCACTTCAGCCAGGTGACATTCAGGACTCAGGTCCCTCGTCTGTAAAATGACCTAGTAATCTTTAACACCTTTTCCAGCTCTGACCAGGTGCACACTGGTGCTCAGGGAGCCTGTGTGGTCCTGGGGTCCTTGTTCCTAACATCCTCTCCCCTCCAGGCATCCGGCAGCTTCAGCTGCTTTTGTTGAAAGTGGCATTACTGCTGGGGGTGGAAATTCACTGGGGTGTCACTTTCACTGGCCTCCAGCCCCCTCCCAAAAAGGGTAAGTACTTCTCTGCTTCTGAGAGCCCCCATCTGCCAAGGACCTTTTGGCCCCAGGGGAGAAAAAGGGTGGGGTTGGGAGTCAGCTGAGGCTCCCTTTCTAATAGTGTGGCCTTGTGCAAACTGCTCTGAGCCTCAATTGGAGCATCTGTAAAATGGGAGTAATATTTCCTTCCTTACCTGCTTTCCACAGCTGTTGCGAAGGTGTAATTTGATAGACTGTGTCACTGCTTTCTAAACCATAAAGCCCTTTACACACATATTTAATTATTTCATTGGCTTGTCTGCGGCCCCTTCAGTCTTCCACACCTTTGTGCCTCTCACACCCTCTGCCTCAGGGAGTGGCTGGCGTGCCCAGCTGCAGCCCAACCCCTCAGCCCAACTGGCCAACTATGAATTTGATGTCCTCATCTCTGCTGCTGGAGGTAAATTCGTCCCTGAAGGTGAGTGATCCTTTCCCTTGAAGAAGCCAGCGTCTTGGGCTCCTCCTGGCCTTTCTAGGCTGTTACACCCCTTGTCTTCCCGCCACTACCCACTTGCCCCCACCTCTAGGCTTCACAGTGCGAGAAATGCGCGGCAAACTGGCCATTGGCATCACGGCCAACTTTGTGAACGGGCGCACCGCGGAGGAGACACAGGTGCCTGAGATCAGCGGCGTGGCCAGGATCTATAACCAGAGCTTCTTCCAGAGCCTGCTCAAAGCCACAGGTCAGAGCCCCTCTCCCAAGGTACCCCTCCCCCTGCCTGACTGCAGGCCCGCTCCTGCCTCTCCCTCCCAGGTCCTCAGTCCAAAGAATCCCACACTTTTCCATCTGTGTGGGGTATTGGCAGCAAAGAACCTGTGACCCCGGGGACTCAGCTGGCACAGCCCCACTTGGCCACCCACCATTACAAGTCTTGGAAATCTCTCACAAAATGCATGGCATTTCACTTTGTCCTTTTTTATAGATGCTTTAATATAAAAATGATATAAATACAAAATGAAAGTGGTTCTTCAAGAAGATGCCCTATGTTTACTTTGGCTTTGCCCCACCATGCCCCCCGGGGTGTGCACACCCCTTTGAGAAGCCGCAAGCACGTGACATGTGGCCCAGGTCTCCCAGCTGCCGCCCCACCCAAGTTTCTCTCTGCTCCAAGTCCTGGGCCTCCTGGGCCTGGGACACATGGTCCATTGTGCTGCTAGGAATCATGGGCCCCTGTGTGGGGGACACCCACTGCAGTCTAAGCTGTGACCCTAGCTCTCAGAGGTCAGGCATGGCTGGGGTGTTTGGAGAGGTGACATATAATAAGGAGGAGACACACTTGCCCCTGCCCTGTCCCCCCAGGCATTGATCTGGAGAACATTGTGTACTACAAGGACGACACCCACTACTTTGTGATGACAGCCAAGAAGCAGTGCCTGTTGCGGCTGGGGGTGTTACGTCAGGTGGGGCCTGGGCCCAGGCAGGGAGGGGGGTGGTGGGCCCTGGGAGGTAGCCAGGCCTGGACACAGTCCCTGCCCGGGTGTGGAGGGAACCCGTCCTCTCCTGCCTCTGCCCCGACATTACCTCCACCTCAGCAAGCTCTTCTCCCCTGGGATTTACATGGCAGCCTGAATCATATTTGGGGCCAAACACCTTATCCTGGCCCCGGGACTACAAGCTTGAGTTCCATGAGAGCAAGGGCTTTGTCTCTGTGTCTCTTTTCTTGCTGATTATTCCCAGGGCCTAGAATAGTGCCTCCTGTGTAGTAAGCACCCAATAAGTATTTGCTGAATGAACTAGTTGAACACCTTCCATGTGCTAGGGACTGTGTTGTGAGCTCTCTGTGCATTTTCTCACCTGACTCTCATGAGTACCTTGAGAAGTTGGGTACGTTATCTCTAAATGAGGGGGAAACTGAGGCTCTCTTCAGTGACTTGTCCAAAGCAAGTGTATGGTAATAGCAGTGGTGCTGGGCCTCAGGGGCAGGTGAGTGCCGAGGAGGGGGCTTGAGCATGAGAGGCAGGCCATCCAAATTCTAGTCCCTGCTCGGCCTTTAACAGCTGTGGAGTCTGGGGAAGCCGCTTCTCGGGGCCTCAGTGTGCATTTTCTCCGCCCAGGGGGACAGGGTTGCCCAACTGACCCTGCTGGTTCTGATCTGTTGGCCATGTAGGACTGGCCAGACACCGACCGGCTGCTGGGCCGTGCCAACGTGGTGCCTGAGGCTCTGCAGCGCTTTGCCCGGGCAGCCGCTGACTTCGCCACCCATGGCAAGCTCGGGAAGCTGGAGTTTGCCCAGGACGCCCACGGGCAGCCTGACATCTCTGCCTTTGACTTCACAAGCATGATGCGGGCAGAGAGCTCTGCTCGAGTGCAGGAGAAGCATGGTGCCCGCCTGCTGCTGGGGCTGGTGGGGGACTGCCTAGTGGAGGTGAGGGGGTCAGGGTTCCCTGATTGGGGAGGGGGAGAGGCTTTTTGGTGCTTCCAGAGACAGGGACTCCTTGTAAGGAGGCACAGGGGTTCCATGGTTGGGGGAGGAAGATGCCTCATGGGAAGTGGGGGTAAAAAACGGTTTGCTTGTTGTAAGGAGGAGCTGAGGGCGGCTTGGTGGAGGTGAGAGGCTGCTTGGTGTGCTGAGGGGCCCCCTCTGCTGTGACCTTGGGGGCATCTGGGCTTGGGCACTCTGCTTGGACTTTCACTGAGCTGTTTCCTGTCTTTCTGACCCTGCAGCCCTTCTGGCCCCTGGGCACTGGAGTGGCCCGGGGCTTCTTGGCAGCCTTTGATGCAGCCTGGATGGTGAAGCGGTGGGCAGAGGGCGCTGAGCCCCTAGAGGTGTTGGCAGAGCGGTGAGGCCTGGGTTGGGGGGTGCGGGAGGGGCAGGGCTAGATATAGGACAAGGGTCAGAAAGAGGGTGGGGGCTGCTGGGTGAACAGTTGGGGGCATGGGCAAAGAAGAATAAAAGAAGGGTCTGGCAGTTCTTGAGGGGTGGGTGCTGATGGGTACCCCCCCACTCGTGCCCCTGCCCCTCACCCTTACCCCCTCAGTGAGAGCCTGTACCAGCTCCTGTCCCAGACATCCCCGGAAAACATGCACCGCAACGTGGCCCAGTATGGGCTGGACCCAGCCACCCGCTACCCCAACCTGAACCTCCGGGCTGTGACCCCCAGTCAGGTCAGACTCCCTGGCACCCCCACCAGACTTTCCAGGTCAGCCCCCCTCCTCCAGGTCAGGCCTTCCCTCCAGGCCCGCCCAGTTCCTGCTTCTCTGGGTGAGCCCTACCCCAGGCAGGCCCCTCCCCCTGGGCTGAGGGGTGTGTGCAGTCAGCCTGCCTTGACACCTGAAAGGGGCTGCCTTAGGTACAGGACCTGTATGACATGGTGGCCAAGGAGCCTGTGCGGAGGAAGAATGACAAGACAGATGCAGGGAAGCTGACCACTGGTGAGCAGACCTTCCTCCAGGGCCATGACCAAAATCTGTACCAACCAGTGAGGTGCCAGCACCATCCATCAGAACAGCTGCAGCCTCAGGCAGGGAGCAGAGTGCTGGAGCACCATTGGGTGATGGGCAAGTTTGGGGAATCCTAGAGAATAGAGGGGCTGCAGAGCACTCAACAGAAGCCGTTTGCCAATTATGTGGAAGTATTTCAGTATTTTAACAACCACTACAGCCATAGCAGCTGAATGGCAGCGTGCTGCACTGTTCTCAGCTGTTCTGCCTGACCCCTTCCAGCCTTGCAGACCCCAAACTCACCTTTCCTTTGAGCCTCTAGGCCTTCCTTGCCCCTCAGTTCACAGTCTGTTGCCCCCTATATGGCTGGCAGTGATTTCACTTGATTCATTCCCCTACTTTATTCCAAAGAGGGATTTTTTTGTAATGAGGAAATTGGGAGGAAGGAGGTGCTGCTGACAGTGAGCGTTAGGCTGGTGCCCCAGTAGGGGTGGGTCCCAGCCTCCCCCTCCCATACAGACCCCACACCCAGCATCTGGGCTCTGTGAGCCGGGGGCCTTGGGCACAGCACAGCCTCCTCTCCCAGAGTCGGCGGGCACCCAGGAGGAGCTGCTACGCTGGTGCCAGGAGCAGACAGCTGGGTACCCTGGTGTCCATGTCACCGACCTGTCTTCCTCCTGGGCTGACGGGCTAGCTCTCTGTGCCCTGGTGCACAGGCTGCGGCCTGGCCTACTGTGAGTCACGAATTGGGCTCGGGGTCCCTGGAAGAGCATTGCTCTCTTTCGTGCCTCTGCCCCTCCCTCTACTTCAGGCAGTGTGGAATGAATGGTGGGGGCGCACACCTAGTTGAGTCCCAGCGCCACCAGTAATCCTTCTGCCCAAGTCACTTCACCTCTTTAGAGACAGTAGCCCTGCCTGACTCTGCCTTCCCACCAGAATCGAATGCATTCGCTAGGGGAGAGCTTTGTGAGTGGTGGAGGGCCCCCAAGGCCAGAAGCAGTTGTCACTGGGTGATGGTGGGGACATGTAGCAGAGAGCATAAAAACCCTTCGTGCCCTCTCTTTCCTTTGCGGTCCCCCAGCCCCTGCCCACCATCCCTCCTCTACTGCTCTCTCGTCACCCTCTCCCCACTCAGGTTCTGGTCTCCTATTGACTTTTCCCCCCAACACCCTGCAGGGAACCCTCAGAGCTGCAGGGGCTGGGGGCTCTGGAAGTGACTGCTTGGGCACTGAGGATGGCAGAGCATGAGCTGGGCATCACACCGGTGTTGTCCGCACAGGCAGTGGTGGCAGGAAGCGACCCACTGGGCCTCATCGCCTACCTCAGCCACTTCCACAGTGCCTTCAAGAGCACACTCCACAACCCAGGTGACCTGGAGGGTAGGTGGGTGGACAGGGGTGGGGTGAGGAGCTGTGTGTGAGAGAGCGAGGAGAGGACGCCCTTTGAGAGACAGCCTGGGAGAGGTGTCCTGGGCTGGAGCATAGCTGTCTGTTCTGGGGGTACAGTATTGGTCCCCCATCTATGCTGACACACTGACTCTCCCAACAGGCCCTGTCAGCAAAGGCTCTCCAGGGACCTCCAGTGCTATACTATTCCTTGGCAAAATGCAGAGGACCCTACAACGGACGCGGGCTCAGGTGGAGAGTCTGGGCAGGGTTGGTGCTGGGCAGTGGGTTCCTAATGGGGGTCCCTGGGGTGATGGGGAGGAAGACATTCAGAATGGGGGAAGCGGAGGACTGGGGGCTCAGAGCCCCATGCTGAGTGTAGGACTTGTTGCAGGAAAATGGGGAGGATGTTGGTGGCAAGAAGCGTCGCCTGGAGGTAAATGCACACAGGGGCTGGACAATCCCCTGCCCCAAGTCCCGTCCCCCCATGTCTTGTTCCCCACCCCAGGTCCTGTGACCTCCCAATCCAGTCTCCCTTTCTAGTCTCACTTCCCTTCCCTTCCAGCCCTGTCTGTTCATCTGCACACATCCACTCCCCAGCTGATCCTGCACCTCCACTTCCCGCCCTTACCTCCTTAGGCAGAGGCTGAGACCCCAAGTACTGAGGAGCCACCTGTTCCAGAGCCTGGTGTACCCCTGACACCCCCATCCCAACACCAGGAGGTAAGAATGGGGGCCCTGTCTGCAGGCAGAGGCCTGGGGAGGGCAGGGTGGCTGTTTCAGGGCCAGGGAAGAACTTTGCAGCTGGCCTTGACGCCAGCTGACCCTGTGGCCTGGGCGTCATTGCAGGCCGCTGCTGGGGACCTGTGTGCACTTTGTGGGGAACACCTCTATATCCTGGAACGCCTCTGTGTCGACGGCCGTTTCTTCCATCGGAGCTGCTTCCGCTGCCATGCGTGTGAGGCCACCTTGTGGCTGGGTGACTACGGGCAGCACCCAGGGGATGGTGAGCGGCCTGGGAGGCCTCTGGAGGGGCTTTGGGCCTGGCCCTGTCTAGGGGCAAGAAGCTTGAAGGTGGAGGGGAGCTGGGGTGCTGAGCACAGGGTGGAAACAGGATCAAGATGGCACTTTCTTCCCCTGAGCTCAGGGTCTTCTCTGTCCCCCTCCAAAGCCTCAGATGTGGGGCTCTAAGGAACCAGAAGGCTGGTAGAAATTCCCCTGCAAATCCAGAGTCCTGTTGCCCCCACCGTCCCAATAAACTGGGTATCTGGGCATTGGGCTGCCCCCATCTGATGCCTCCTCCCCCTTTTCACCCTTCCCAGGACATTTCTACTGCCTCCAGCACCTGCCCCAGCCAGGCCACAAAGAGGATGGCAGTGACAGAGGCCCCGAGAGTCAGGTAGAAGCTGTGAAAGTGTGTGTTGAGGGGTGGGAAAGATAAAAGGGGTCTCTCCAAGCCCAGCCGACTTTGCTGGGGTAACTGAATGTTCTCCTCCACTAGAATGTAAGTTCCATGAAGGCAGGGGGGTCTGGTCTTGTTTTACTTATTGATGTATCCCAAGTATCCAGAACACTGCCTGACACTGTCCATAAACGGTCTAAGTGAATGAATGCCAGGGCCGACATCTGTCTCAAGGGGCAGCCTCAACCCCACACAGGGCAGGTCACGGACCAGACCACATGGGGGCTTTTCCAGGAGCTCCCCACACCGGATGAGAATAGCAAGCCATCAGGCCTGACTCCCCTGGCCGCCCAGGAGGGGGCCAGTCCTGTCCCAAGGCCCAGCCAGCCCGCCCGCCGGCTGATCCGCCTGTCCAGCCCAGAACGCCAGCGGCTGTCCTCCCTCAACCTGACCCCTGACCCAGAAATGGCGCCTCCACCCAAGCCCCCCCGCAGCTGCTCCACCTTGGCCCGCCAGGCCCTGGAGGGCAGCTTTATGGGCTGGGGAGTGCCAGCCGAGAGCCCTCAAGGTAACGGCTCTGCTCAGATTTGCTGACCCAGGGTGGGGATGGGGCAGGTGGTACTGAGATTCCTGGAAGGGGAATGCTGGGGAATGGAAAGGGAGGTCCTGCAGATGCCAGGCCATGTCTGCTTCTTCTCTGCTCAGTTCTTGTGGTGACAGAGAAAGAGGAAGAGAGTCCCTCCTCCAGTGAAGAGGAAGAGGAAGAAGAGGAAGATGTGGCTTTGGAGCCAGACTTGGAACAGGTGAGTGGGAGGAACCTGGCTACCCATTCTGCCCAAGCCAGCACGCATCTGCTAAATACAGCCCACCCCACCACAGGAGAAACCTTACCGCACTCCCTCTACTGAGCCCTTCTCTCGGAAGGTCTTCTCACCCAGTCTGACTCTTGTGTCTCTAAGCCTCCATCTTTGCTACCAGAACTTACCCCACTTCCAGCCCAGGTTCCTTCTGGCCCCTTCCAAACAGAGCTTCCCCAACCCCTATCCACCAGGGCGTCAGGCCCTACCCCTGACTGGCCTGACCCTGCCATAGACTCTGCTGACCTTTGCCGAGAAGTCAGGCACCATGCACAAGTACCCAACATGGCGTCGGACTCTGCTTCGCCGTGCTAGGGAAGAGGAGATGAAGAGGTTCTCCAAGGCCCAGGTAAGGCCTAGGGGTTCCTGGAAGTTCTGATGGGGTCCGAGTTCTGAGACTAGGGTTCAGAGCTCCTCCAGCACTCTATTCCTGAGCAATCTGAAGACTCCTGGGCCTCCTGTCTTGTACCCCTCAGGCCATCCAGCGGCGACTAAATGAGATCGAGGTTCATCTGAGGGACCTGGAGACCCTGGGCATGAAGCTGGAGCAGGCCTTGAGGAGCCAGAGCAGTGAGTGAAGACAGGGGAGGGACAACCTAGGACACCCCTCTGCCTCCTAGCACTGTGTTCAGCCCCAGCAGTCCCTCAAACCACCAAACTTGGGTTCACTTCTCATGCCCAGGACTCCTGTGACCCTGGCTGGAGGCCTCCTGACCACACCCCCCACCCCCACGTCTTCCTTCCTGTCAGGTTCCCCAGAACAGCAAAAGGCACTCTGGCTAGATCAGCTGCTACAGCTCGTTCAGAAGAAGAACAGCCTGCTGGCTGAGGAGGCTGAGCTCATGATCACGTAAGGGGCAGGGAGTGGTGACAGTGGCACGTGAGCCAGGCCCCAGCCAGGTGCTTGGGCCCCCTGGACAGCTGTGCCTTTTTCATCCCTGCCTTCCACAGGGTGCAAGAGCTGAACCTGGAGGAGAAACAGTGGCAGCTGGACCAGGAGCTACGAGGCTACATGAACAGGGAAGGTAGGGGGGCTGTGGGGAGGCAGACATCACGGGACTGGTGTGCACAAGCCTCATGACCTCAGATACTCACCAAGCAACATGGTCCTCTATTCTGAGTACCTCTGAGGCAAGTCAGGAGGAAGCCACAGGATTGGGGCTCCAAGCCCCTACTCTGCCTTCAGTTCCATCAGGGCTGTACCACTGGGCTTTTATGCAAGATTTCCTTTTAAAATGGTGCAGCTACTAAACAATGCTAGAAAACCACTGGTGCTGACAAACCTAATTTTACAGCTTAGGAAACAAAGCCCGGGTTTTAGAAGTCACATAGGCTGAGATTAGGTCGCACCTCTCCTGCCTCCCTGCCCGGTTCCCTGTTCTGTAACCTTCGTCTCCTCCCTTCAGAAGACCTAAAGACAGCTGCCGATCGGCAGGCTGAGGACCAGGTCCTGAGGAAGCTGGTGGACGTGGTGAACCAGCGGGATGCCCTCATCCGCTTCCAGGAGGAGCGCAGGCTCCGTGAGCTGGCCTCGGGGCCCGGGGACCAGGGCTAGAAGAGGGTGGGCTGCCTGCCTTCTTCCCTACAAAGAAGACCACCTCCCCCCAGGACACTGCCACCCTGCTCATCTGGGCCACCTGGGAGAGGGCCTCACTGTTTGTAATAAAAATGTTTCTGCTGCGAACAGGACTTGGGCTGCTTACAGGTGGGAGGTAGGCAGTGTGCAGGGAGGTCAAGGGATGTGTAGGAGCCTGAAGGTCTATGTTGTGACAATCACACTGACGCTTGGCCCCAATCGCGGCCTCTACAAGGTAAGAGGCAGAGCCACAAAAGTGTCAAGCTTTATTGTTCCTCAGCTCTATCCCCCTCCTGCTGCCCCAAGAGCGGGGCTGGCTGAGACTCTGGGCCCAGGTCCTGGGCGTCCCTTGCCCTTCCCAGCACATGGTGGAGCTCAGCCCGGGCCCGATATAAGCCCTTGGCCTCCTGCATGTGGAAGAGGTAGACTGCACCGGCCCCCAGCACCAATCCTACACTGGGGGCCCAGAGCAGTAAGGCAATTTCCCTGACCCCTCCTCCAGCCGTCAGGGCACACAGCAAGGCCAGGAGAAGCAGCCCGAGACCAGTCACGTAGCCAGCAAAGGTGGCCCACCAGTGAGCTTGAGCCATGCCCAGGCCCAGTTCTGTCCAGGCCTCCCTTAGCACGCTGATCAACGGTGACCTCTCTTCTGCTCCTAGAACAAGGCAGGGCAGTGGGGCAGGAGAGAGAGGGTCAGACTGGAGGGGCTGCTTTGTGGTGGGGAAGGACCAAGGGAAAGGATGGGGGGTGACTCACCGTGAGTAGGGCTGGGGTTGTGCTGTGGGGGGCTGTGTCTCACACACAGAGTAGCCATCAGGGCCTCATGATCAGAGAAGGGGGTGCCACTGTGATGGTCATGGCCTGTAGTAGTCTTGAGAGTCTTACAGGAGATGTAGAACCTAGAAACCGCCTAGAGAAAGTAAGGGCCGGAAAGAAACACATTTAGGGGCCTCTTCCCAGAGAACCAGCTCATGGCTATCCCATTCTCCAGCCATCAGTGACTTAAGACTAGACTAGTTGAGCAGGGGATCAGCGCAGGCTGGTAAGAGATGAAGGGACAGTGGGGGAAGGCATGTTGAGGGGAGAAGCCTGACCTTAAAAAGTACGTAGTCGATGCGGATGCCAGATGGGAATGGCTCCAGCTCACGCTGGCTGACGTAGCAGTTCTGGGGTACCATTGTACAGCCTTCTTCAGAGCCCTAGGTGAATAGCTGGCTCATGCTAGGATGCAGGGGAAGGAGGAGGGAAGAGAAGCTGGGGGTGTAGGTGGGGAAATAATCAGGCAGGCCCTCACCTTGAAGTCCCGGGTCTCGAGATAGGCATCATGCAGCCCCGTCCACTCCTTCAGCAGGCGACAGCCCAGGTCCTTCGGGTGCAAGTTGAGGTCCCCACACAATAGAACCACGTCAGCCTTCTTGGAGGTATGGCTGGGGGAACCAGGTTGGTGAGGCAGGAATTCTTCCCTCGCCAGCTCTGCCCTGTAAGTGGGGCCTTGGCCACCCCTCAGCCCCTGGACCCCAACCCGCTTCCCCTGTTAAGCTCAGGCTCACACACTGGATGAACTGGGCCAGTTCCCAAGCTTGGGCCACACGATGTGCTAGGTAGATGTCCTTCTGTCGACTGTACTCGGCATGGAGCTGAGCAAGACAGATGAGATTGCAGCAGATGAGACTGAGGGTCCCAAGGGCAGGTCTAAATTAAGCTTGTGTCTGTCACTTGCCATAGTGCTTGGTAAAAAAAAATGGGTGAACCTTGTCTAATGACCTTAGGAGATCCTGCTCCCACACCTCACCCCCAGGCTGCCCAGCTAGAGGAGTCCCAGCTCTCCCTCCAGGACCAGGCTGCCTGTCCCAGCCCTAAACACCGCTGGCTTCACTCACATGGGTCACGTAGGCATTGAGCACCAGTCCACTCAGATGGAGCACCAGCAGCCCCACAGCCTTCCCACAGAACCAGTCCCCATGATAGATCTGCAGGTAGGAGGGGACAGGAACTCAGGGCACTGCTACCCTCTTTCTGCCCATCCCCTGCAGCCCTAGGAAGGCTGCTTCCTTTACCATGTGTTAGTGGGGGGTGGGGAGGGTATGTGGAAGAGGTCAGGCTTACCATGTAGGGGTAGCCATTGAGGGTGTAGATGTGCTGGGTGATTTCCTGGATTGGATGTTTGGAGAAGACACAGAGGCCACTACCAACGATGCCACTGAAAGCCAAGTCCCGATTAATAGCCAGAAAAGTAAGGAGAGAAATACCCAGCCCTCTTCCCCTCCCTTGTCTCCTAGCTCTTATCAGCTACTTTTTTCTCTCTTTGCTGTTGGGACCAGCCATAACACAAAGCTCAAAGCAACAACCTTTGTGGGGTGATAGGGTGGCTTGATAATAAGGCTGAGAAGAGCTGAAGAGCTAGGATCTTCCAGGTTCCACCCTTTCCTGCTCCCACACCCAGAGGAGAGGATCTTGGGGAAGAGGGAGGAGGGTGCAGGCAGGTTAGGGAAGGGCTGGCTGGGCCAAGAGCCTCCTGGTCTGAGAACAGGCTTCCAGGCCAGTAGGCTTCTCACCTCCTAAAGTAGTGGGCAGCTGGGTAGGTGGGTGACAGCTTCTGTCTCAGGTACTGGAAGTCCTGCTCACTCCACACCTGAGGGAAAGGGTGAGGATACCTACCTGGCCCTTCCCCCGGACGAAAGTGCCCCCCAGTGCCCTCCGCCGCCCCTCCTCCCGGCGGGCCAGGGTGCCACCCCAGCTCTGCACAGCCCAACCTCCTGCAGCAGAGCTAGGTCGAAGCTCTCCATGTTCAGAAAGTCTCCCAGGCGCTTCACGCGGTCGGCCCGGTGCTTGCTCAGGTAGGGAATGCCCCTGAGGACGAGAAGGGCCGGGGCAGGTGCTGGCTGGGGCGCTCAGCTCTCAGGCCACCACCGGGATCCCCGGGACCCCGAGACTGCAGGACAGGGTAGCGCCGTGGCCCGGATGTGAGGAAGGCCTCCCTCCTCTGGCCGTGTGGCTGCGAACCAGACTGTGGCCCCGGACCCCACCCGGCGGGCGCACTCACCAGCAGTTGAGGCTGAAGACCCTCAGGCGCAGGGAGAAGTTGGGCTTCATGGCGGGGACGCTGCGGGGCCGCGGGATGGCCTGGCCTCCCCAGCGATGGCCGCGGCGGGGACGGGTGCGGGCGGGGGGCGGCGCGCACAGGTGGTCGGTCCCGCCGCCGCGCTCCGCCGATGGCCGCGGCCCCCAAGCCGGCCCAGATCAGGCCCAGGGCCGGGCGCTCGGCGCCGGACCGACTCCCGCGTTACCCGGGCAACCGGCCCGCCAACCCGGAAAGGCGATCTCCCGCGAAGTCGCGCGCCGACGGGAGGCAAGGGCCGCTCGTGAGGGCCCTGGGACGGGGGCCTCAGAGGGGGCCCGGGCGGGCGGCGAGCCGGGCTGAGGCGCGCGGGGCGCGGGGCTCCCGGCTCCTTTTCACCGAAGCCCGCTCCTGGCCGCGGCCGCCCGCACGCCCTCTCCCACCTCTCGCCAGCAACAGGCGCAAACTTAAGGAAAGGCCGGGCCGTCGCCGCCCGCCCCGCCCCAAACCCGCCCCTGGGCACCCCCATCCTCGTGAGCGGCGGGGGCGGGGCCGCGCGGTTGCCCTGGCGACGGGCAGTGTTTGTGCTCCGACTAGTCCCCGAGCGCCGCCATGGCGAGCCCGCAGCAGGGTGGGCCGAGGTCGGTCCCGTGCCGCCCGCAGTCGCCGCCCGAGCAGCCGCTGCAGGTGAAGGTGGTGGGGCTCTTCAAAAGCTCCAGCTTTCAGATTGCGAAGAGCGCAGCTGAGGTAACCGCCAAGAAACCACTGTGCGAGCGCCTCCTCCTGCTTCCCGGTCGCGCGCCTCCTGGTGGTGGCGGTCGATGTTCGGGGAGGGGGTGTCCCGGCTGGGCGGGCTCAGTCTGGATGGATCCGAGCGTATAGGGGCAAGTGCGGGTCCCGGCGGGCGTTCCACTTCGAGAAGGGCGACCTTTAATGGGGGATCCGCGCGAAGGAAGCGTTCAGAAACTTGTTGGGAAAAAAGGTAACTCCCCCATCTACATATCTACACATTTTATTCCACATTAATTTTTAATTGAATTATCGATTTTTAAAATTCATATAAAAATGTTTACGGAAAAGAGTTACCGTATAACTAGCTGGTTTTTTACAAACTCCCTCCTCAAGTCTTCTTTGAAAACTATTCGTGCGTGAAGGTTTTTTTTTTTAATTTAAATTTTCTATAGCAGTCACTGCATTCCAATTGAGTTAGGTGCTTAAGGGATTTCTTAACAAATGACGCACAAGTGCTTTGGAGAATCCAGACATTTCTTTGTAACCATGTGGAATGGTATAAGAGGAAAAACACTTTAAGTAAGTGGAATACTTTGGCCAGGTCAGTAATGCAGCAGCATACCTATAATCTGAATGCAGGAGAAATGTAGAAATGTATGAAATGTTGAAATGCAGAATTCAGCATGTTTTTTGGGGTGTTGAGGCAAATAATCTACAATCAATCTATAAATCAAAATTGGGGTGAGTTAACTATATGAGCCAGTTTTGACAACTGTGGGGGGGGGGGCAGAAATGACCTTCACCAAGGAAGGAAGCTCTCGGAAGAAGCGGGGTGTAGAGTGGTTATATACCATCTTGGAACCAGAAACATACATCAAATATGACGGGAATATCCCTTTTACTATAGTCATGAGATGCTTTGCTAGCACAGTGGGTCAGTGGTCACAAGATGAACACAGCAGGTCAGTGGTCAGTGGTCACAAGATAAGCACAGTAGGTCAGTAATTAATCCTTAGCTTCTGGGAAGAAATGCAGATCTTTAAAGAAATGCTGATATGTGGCGGGGAGACATATATCCCTGTCTTTAAGGACATCATTCTGCTCTTTGGAACATTGTAAATGTTTAATGCAGATGTACAATGCATGCTCAACAGGCCACATCAGGCCTTTTCTGGAAAAACAAGGTCAATCCAAATTAGTTTTAAACCAAATGGTTTCCTCATACTTCAGTATCTCTTGTTGCTTTTCATTTATTCATCAGGAGTTTGCTCCAGAAATGCTGCTGTAAGATTATGCCAAGCTCCTCTCCTTCAAAAACCCACTAGACTCCAGGACACTGCCTTATTCATGTTTGTATCTCCCAAAGTACCCAGCTGGATACTTGACACAAAATGTTCCCAAATAGAAGAAATCTTAAGAAATTCCTACCTTTCTGCCTGTTCCAAGTCCACAGAGTTAAATAAAAGTTTGTAATTATATCAAATCAGGAAGTAGTAACTAATTTGTAAAATAGGTAAAGTTTATATCAAGATGAAGAGAACAAGTGATAAGAAGTCTGAAAATGCTACATGGATCATCAAAAGAAGTAGAAATTATGAACTGTATTATCTGGGCTGGTGGGATCAGCAAAGGTTTATGGTCCAAGTTGTATTTAATGAGTTTGATGGATTTTTTTTCCCCTGTTTTTCTTAGCTCCTTTTCTGAAGGCACACGTTTTCTGTGTCTGCTCCATGCTGTAAAGAAGGTGTTGGCAAATTTTTTCTGTGAAGTCCAGATATTTAATTATTAGGCCTTCAGTGCCACAGGCTCTCTCATTCACAACTGCTTAACTCTGTCCTTGGGCAAAAGCAGCCACAGACAGTATGTAAATGAATGGTGGTTTCCCCATAAAACTTTATTATGGACACTAAAATTTGACTTGCATATAATTTCACATGACATGAAATATGATTCTTTTGTTTTTTTCAACTGTTGAAAAATCTAAAAATTATTCTTAGCTCTCAGGTCTTACCAAACAGGCAGTGGGCCAAATTTGGCCTGTGGGCCACAGTTCACCAACCTCTGATGCAGAGGACACTAAGTCAAGAAAAACAATGTCTTTATTATATTAAGAATGTTACATTTTCCCTTTCTTAAGCTTTTGCCTACTGTAGCTCTATTTGAATATGAAAATATATCAATGTAAATTCAGTTATTTCTATCTTAATAAAGGATCCTTGAATATATTCCCAACATGATCATTTGTGAGCAATCCTGAATGCCTAATTAACTGACACGCATTTAGATTTGTAAGAGTAAGATTAGGTATTACATATATTCTAATTTGGATGTAGTCCATTCTAGAACAAACACTAAATTATGAAGAAAATATGATTGTGTATGCTTAATTTGAAAACTATTGGGCTCATTAGTTATTTCAGGTGGTCCCTCAGTTAGAAACATCAGTCATCTTGCATGATTGCCTCAGACACTGGAACTGAGAAAAGGACACCCCATCTGTTGGTTGGGTATAGTAGTCTAAGAAGGAAATGGCCAGATTGCTATTGCCCTCTTCTGCTACCCCTGGTTCCAAGGCAGGATACACTCACATCCTGGCTTTCTCCCCTCTGGAGTATCCAGCCCTGATGGAGTGTGCCAGGCCAGTGTCCTCTTAGATCACAACTGGAGTGGCCAGCTGTCACTTTTCCCTGTTGGCCCATCTACTCCTCAGACCCACTCAGAAAGGGTTGGCCTGATTGTTATTGCCTCAGCTGCCTTCTCTTGCTTTAGGAGGATGCAAAGTGTTAACATATCAGGAACCAAAACTTTTTTTTTTTGACAGAGATGAGTAATCAGTAAGAATTTTCTCTGATTCATATAGACAAAACAATATATGTTAAATCAATACATGCTCAATATCTAAACCAAAAATATTTAGTATTTACTTCTCTTTTTTCCAAGAGGTATAACCACAACAATATCCTTTTGGCCATTTTCCATATATCAGTGAATTAAAGAAATAACAATTTTAGTTAAAAGTATTTGTAGATCCACTGAGGTTTAGTAAGAGTTAAATTTAGGAAAAACTGGTCCTAAAAGAACATGGCAGATCACAAAACTTTTGGCATAAACTCATTTATTTGTTTATTCAGTTGTTGTGTGTGAATGGTCCATTATATGCCAAATGTTAAGGCCAGTGGGAATATAGGAAAACTAAGACATAGTCTTTGCCCTCAAGAAGTTTATTCCCTACCGGTAAGAGACAAATAAGCCAGAGCCCCAGTGTAGACTGAGGAGTGACTTAATGGAGGTAAGTACAGGGGCCTCTGGGAGCAGGGAAGGGGCATCTAGGCCAGACTGTGTGGCCTGGGTGTGCATTGAATAAAACTTCTTGGAGACCCCATAAAAATTGAGGGAAATGATTTCTACTTTAAAAGAGAACTTACTCTAAAATGATTATTCTATTTTGAAACCTAGAGTCTGAAGAGTAATTATCCATCCAAATTTGAAGATCCTGTAATAGTTCCTCTTCAAGAATTTGCATGGAATCAATATGTACAGGAGAAAAAAAGGGTAAAGGATATTTGGGGTTTGGGGAATGAGCAAAGTTTTGCCTGAATTATTGACCTATGCGTTGTTTTGGAAAAAGTGAAGGAGTAATTTCAGTGCAACTAGATTTTATTTCTCTAACGTATGCACTTTTCCTAAATTATTTCAATCATTTACCAGGCTGATTTTAGGAAAAAGTAAAACATTTACAGGATTTTCTTTTGGAAGGCATGTGATGAAGGTAAGTTTTAAACTCTCAGTGCTGCTATTCACCCCTGCGGATGGCTACCCCTCCCTTCCTAGCACATCATACACTTCCTGTGATGCCCTGGCACTCAGGTCACTGTGGCCTGGCACTCTTCTTGGCCCTAACTCTGAAAGGTTTTGGTGTGTGCAGCACAGACACAGCGGGAGGCTTGTGTGGGCCTATTGCCTAGGGGAGCTCTGATGACAGGCACTAAGTTCCCAGAGAGTAGCCTTGTCCTCATTGCCGCTTCCTTCCCTGCATTCTCTCCTCTAGTGGTACCCTGGAGGACCCCAGACCCTAGGGCTAGCAGAGCTTATCCAGGAGTGGCAGATAGATTTCCTCTTGGGCATCAACCCTCATCAGTTGGTAATGCTGCCTGGAGCATGTGATATGAGGGATTCTAAGGTGGCATCCAGGCTCAGCAATGTCTTGTGTTGAGGGGGGAGGCTGGGGTGGGGTACGCCTCCCGCTTATCACCCCTGGCCCAGTCCTGTAGAGGGTCCCAGTCCTGGTTTCCCTGCCTCACCCCACCTCCCCAGTGGCTGATGAAATCCTATGTCCCCTGACCACAGCAGTTGCGACTGCTCTGTGCTTGGTTGCAGAAGGATGTCCCGTGATCCTGTGGTTATCATGTAGATAGTGTTGCTTTACACGACCACTTCACACTCTGCTCAGTCACATGAACCGTGCAAGACTGAGTCAAGAACACCACTTGTTAAGTCTCACGCTATCTTCATAGCCATAATACAGTTTCATTGGAATTCAAATAGAACCATGGTAAACACTTATATATGGTGCTTATTATATGCCAGACACTATACTAAGGATTTATATATATTAACTCTAATACTTACAAGAACTAGGGTGACCAGTGGTTTGCCTGGGGCTGAGGAGTTTGCTGGGACGCAGGAATTTCAGTGCTAAAGCTGGGACAGTCCTAGGCAAACTGTGACAGTTGGTCACCCTGACATAAAACAATGTTTCTCATAATTTTTATCGTTAAACTTATTATACTGCCTACCAGCGTCGTGCTCGCCACCCACACAGAGCCATGATCTCCTGCTTTGTGGTCTGCACCCACTCCTCTTACATTCTCCCACCATCCTCTTCAAGATTGGCATGGATTCCATTCTGCGGTTTCCTGCCCTCTACGGCCTAGGTGACTGTCCTTGAGATGTGTTCTGTTCTTTTCCTTCTGCTTTTCTCGTGAGGCCTGCATGAGGCTTTCTGGGTAATCATTGCTGCTGCTTTCCACCTATTCTTTATTCCTTTTCCTTCCTTTCTTCCCTCTCCCACCCTCATCTCCTGGATACTTGTCCCTTTAACCTTTTCTTCCCTTTCAGGCCAGCTTTTTGTCCTTCTTCAATGTAAGCGTCATGTCTTGTGTTACACGTACTGCTTCTTAGCACATTTGAGGTTAGGTCTGGCTGGCCTCATGCTTCAGCAGAATGTAATGCCACCCCTGAGGGATGACTTCAGGACCTTTGGAAAGGCCTTTCTTTCCCCTCCAAAAAAGGCAGCATCATACATCTTAGTGCTGGAAAGCCCTAGAAACTGCTGGATCTAGGCTGTTATCATGAGACAAGGTATCTACATCTTCAGCCTCTGAATAAAGTGTACCTTCTACCGCATTTCTCCCACGAGGCTAACTAAAATATTTGCAATTAAACTTTTTCTCCCCTTTTTAAAGTTTTGTGTCTTATAAAATATGGTAATACTGGTAAATTCAAACATTCTGGGGAGTATTGACCCATAGGCTCTATCAGTGGTTTACAGTCCAGCATGAATAAGTTTATTCTCTTCTCTGAAGCAGGTTTTGATAAGAGCATGAGAAGTGAGCAATAGGACATGAAATCCCTTGGGAGAGGAGCTGGGAGTGGAGCACGTTGGCAAGCTGAAGGCAAACTGTTCCCCAAACCAGCATCTCTCCACATGCGGTCTCCAGACCAGCAGAATCAGCATCTCCTGGGGTTTTGTCAGAAATGCAAATTCTCAGGCCCCATCCCAGAATCAGAAACTCAGGTGGGGCTCAGGAATCTGTAATTCTGATTGCCTGCTAAAATTGGAGAATAATTGTCCCAAATCATTCATGGTTCTGCCAGGACTGGCGCTGGGTAATAATAAGCCAGATCTCCTCAGAGGGGACATTACTCAATGGCCACACACTGGGATTTAGGAGGGTGAATGTCAGTGTTGTGTGGATGAAAACACTAACACTTTATTTTGAGGGGCTTAAGACTTAAAAGTGTTGAGAAATGTGCATTACCTTCCTCACTGCCCCTGATTGGCCCTCAGGAGGCATTTCCTCACCCTGACCCCACTCTGTCAAAAAAGTATTGTTTTGATCCCTGGCCTTGAAAACCACGTATGACTCAGAACCACTAACCTTTCCACGTATGCACAAGGTCAAATGTGCTTCAGAAATGAGGCCAGAGGCTGCTTTTGGTCTTCAAGTTAATATAACAAGTATGCTACACACAGATTCTTATTACCAGATTACCATCTGTTTTCTATGATTGTACCATTGTTAAGATGACTTTTAAGTCATTCTTTGCTTTCAGTGATAGCAGATTCTTGAAAATGCCCTTAAATTCTTTTTGAGAGCAAAATTCTGAAAGATGGCAAAAAATGTATTTTTTAAAGATTCAGTCCTAGAGTTGATCCCAAGCTCTGGCTTATGGGGTTTTTTTGTGGTGTTTTTTTCCTCATTACATTTTTTTGCTCCTTTTCCTTTACAGGAACTCAGGAATGAAATCTGGGAATATTCTTCCTACGTGATGTGTTTTGTTAATGATCAGCTCCTGGGCGATGCACTTGATCTTCAGAAATGGGCCCACAAGGTGTGGGATATAGTTGATTTCAAGCCCCAGGCACTTTATGAGGCACTTACTATGGATTATTCTGCTAAATTCTTAAGAGACACCAAGGCAAGTTACACTAATTTTTAAAGCAAAATGGTGGAATCTTAGATCATTTATATTGATTCAGCATTAATTACTGATATTCTAACAAAAGGAGATATAAAAGAGCAGGAGACCAGGTTTTAAGTTTCCAGTGATTGTACCATTACGATTCAATTGTAAAGGATTGTAATATGGCAGGTTCAGCTCGGTGGTATGTAAAGCAAGCATATCTCACAGCAGGCGGACCACACAGAGGAGAAGAACATCCCTGTTCAACATCCTTATTCCCCATTAGTTATCATCCATTTTAAAATATACAGTCATGTGCCACATAATCACGTTTCTGTCAATGATGGACCACATATATGATGGTAGTCCTGTAAGATTAGTACCGTATAGCCTAGGTGTGAGTAGGCTATCCCATCTAGGTTTGTGTAAGTATACTCTATGATGTTTGCACAACGACGAAATCACCCAACGATGCATTTCTCAGAGCATAGCCTCGTCATTAAGCGACGCATGACTAAAGACACCCCTCTCAGAAAAGGTCGAGTCCATCATTCATTCACATTTAGTATGAAATATTTTAATTCATACTTTCTAACACCTAAGTGAGAGCTACTGCACGGAAAGAATGGAAAGTCTAATTGAGAAGAAAGGTGACGTTTTAAAGCATGACACACAGTTGGCAAGAGCAGGACTAGACAAGCTATGGCATTGGGGAGGTTTCCAATGGCTGAGGACAGTCATGAAACTTGAAGTCCAGAAGGCGAGAGAAAGACATCAGGGTGAAATGGCAATAGAGGTAAAAGTACTTTGTAATTTTGCTCAGAAACCTTGTAGCAACAACTACCACATGCTGAAAATCATTGCATGCCCAGGGTAGCCTGTGCCCACAGAAAGACCCAGTGCTAGGATCTGAGCTGTGCAGAGGCAAAGATCTTGTCTTGTTCATCCTCGTTTAACCACTGCCTGGAACAGAATCTGAAACATACCAGGTGCTCAGTGAATGTTTGGTTGAATAAACAATGCACTTGGAAAATGCTAGAAACTCTGGGGTCTGGGGAGGAATTTAATGTTCATACCAGTTAATTCCCAAAGGGACAGGAGTCTAGAAGTACATGGAGTACACTGTGAATGGCAGGGGACAACAGGGAGGCCAGAATTAGTGGGAAACGAGGCTGGGAAAATGAGAGTATGTCAAGATTCTTGGTGCCAACAATACCAAGCTACTCTGATTACCTTAGGAGAAAAGGTCTGTATTGAAAGGATGTTGGTAACCTCACAATTGACGGGAAAGCTGGAGAACCAGCTTTGGAAAGCAGGTGAGAACCAAGGGAGGCCTGGCAGCAGGAAAACATGGCCAGAGTCGCGCCCCAGGAGTGTGCAGCCGGGATGCTGCCACGGGTGCCTGCTGGTGGAGCTGGCACAGCGGCCTTCGCAGAGAATAACTTCTCACCTCCTTGTGTCACTCCCTGGAGATCCAAGGCCCCAGGCAGGAGAGCCTGACTAGTCGAGTCCGGGTCATATCCCCACACCCTGGCTCTCACAGGATGGGGAGGGGGAGCATCTGGCCCCTGAGCTGCTTTAGAGGGTGGTGGGGCCCTGTGGGGAGTTCCCCAAATAGGAAGAGTGGTCAGATGTCAAGTAGGAAAAAACCCAAACAGATCCACTAAAGAAACGTTGAACTGACTGTCCATTCTGAACTAAGGAGTTAGATTTTATCCAGAAGGCAGCTGAGCCAACAGAACTTTTCATAAAGATTATGACATAATCCTCTTTGCTTTTTTGGAAAAACTTAGGGCTGTACAGAAACAGGGTGGAGTGGGGAAAGCTTTGTGGCAGGGCGGCCATTTGGAAAGCTGCTGTAGTCATGTGGGCTAGAGATAATGACAGCCTGAATTAATTAGTGGCAGTGAGAGAGGACCTAGATTCCAGAGAAAATCCTTGGATTTTTTGTGCAGAGACTAGATTTTTCTTGCTGAGTAAAACCCAGGGACTTGTTTACTTCTGGGTTGGAACCATATATGAGACAATTACATTTGCATGGTTGGCTGCGAGGCAACATTACCTTGTGTCGCATTCATTTGCTCTCTTTTCATTGGAATTTTTAGAATTATCTACTCTTGACAACCGCATAAAGATAATATGTTGATGCACATGGAAGTTTAATGATACCTGAATGGACTTACTCATTTCCTAAGTCAGTCATGATTTCCAGTATATCCTTTTTTTTCCTATTAAGCCTGTGAATTTTACTATATTATACCTCTTATTCTAAAGTTATAATATTCTTTTATAATTAAGAACTTGTAGCACAGAAGCTGAGAGGCACAAACAAATTAATTATAATTAGTATGGATGTAATACTTCATTCCTGGATGCCAGATAGCACAATATTATTTCAGTCTTTTAATTAAAAAAAAAGAAAAAAGTTAGAGTGACATAAAATAATGATCCATTTTAAAATGATTTCATTTATGTTTCCTAGACTATTAAGAAATAGGGCAGGGCAAATTATGTACCTTGTTATATCAGGCAGCATTTTTATGTACTGAAATGTGTTCCATTAGATGTGCTCTGCTCCCTGAATGCATGCTACTGTGATGGAGACTAGATTTTCATTTTGGATGCCTCTTTGTAGGGTTAGACAAAGTCCCACAAATGTTAGTTGTCTCTACCAGAAAGGATGTCAATTGAAAACAAGAGCTGGGGGCCTCTGGGAACATGAGGACATGACTGAAATAACTCAAAAGCACCGCATCCTCTCTTCCCTACCCCGGTACTGCACCTCCTATGGATATGGTGGCCTTATTTTCCCACTCAGAAAGGCTGTGGCCTGGCTCTGGTTAGCTGATCTGCGCTATCTCTGAAAATTCAGAACACATAGTAACCAAATCCATGGTGCTCACATTGAATCCTTTCTCAAAATTACTCAGGAAAGAAAAGAGTTCCCAGTCTGTTTCTTTTCCCAGAGGGACTAGTGTTCCTTTCCACACCTAGTTTGTGATGTGGTAGATATCTAGGCCATGTGTTCTTGGTCTTGCATGATTGGTTAATATCATTCAAAGCTTCGCTACTGAAGGGTTTTAAAAAGTGTATTTAGGTTATACAGACTTGCTATAATAAAATGAAACAAACTTCTTTAAGTCATTCTTTTAATTTTGCTGTTACATTATCTACTGTTAATGTTGTTGACATCTTATCACTGAAAACATTATTCTATTTGTGGTCATTTTGAAAACCTTCTTCCAAGATATTGACCTGTATTATCTTTTTCTCCTGAATTTTAATAGCATGATTTTGTGTTCTTGGACATTTCTATTGATTTTTATCCAATTGGAAGATTGATTTTTGAGGTAAGATGGTTTTTTGTTGTTGTTGGGAAAGGTGGGAATCTATAACTGTCAGAATGTTAAATATTTAATCTTTGAAATCTTTAATCTTTGTTTTGCAGCTCTACTGTGATGTATGTCCCAAAACATGTAAAAATTTCCAGGTCTTGTGCACAGGAAAAGCAGGATATTCTCAAAGTGGCATCAGGCTACATTATGCAGGTTCAATCTTTCATCGAGTGGTACGGAATGGCTGGATACAAGGCGGAGGTGAGTTTAAAGTCTTAAGTACAACTTAATTGCAACATTAAATTAGAACATCCAAAGTTTTGTTTATCTACCTTTGTGAAATGCATATAGAATTAGATATATTTAATATTAGATGTTATATATATTTAAAGGATGTTTTATATGGCCAAATGATGAATTAAGATATTCATGCTCTTTTTAAAAATTCCCTAATTATTAAAATAAACAAATCTAAAGTATGTTACCAGGAATATTCCAAACTAAAAAGTGATATAAAAAAGAAGGATAACATTTTTTTAATCAAAATGTAATTTTAAATGCTAAATAAATAAGAGTACCTAGAAAATACAGTGCTTTTAAGAAACATATTAAGGTGGGAATTTGAATATAGAATAAGTGGAAAACAACTTATTTCTCATCAAAGATGTAAACTGTTACAACTGAAAAGTCAGATCTAAAGCATTTTGGTCTCCATTTTTGCTTTCTTTTCAGGTCAATCCTTTGGCCTTACACAGACTAGATGCCTGACTAATAGCACAAAATTAAATTTTGGAGGCCTTTTGGGAGGTATCCCATTGAGAGCAATCAGGCAGCAGTTTAAAAATAATTGGCTTAGTGTGGAAGGAGATTTGCTTGAACTTGATGAAATATGCAGAGGCTTAGATTAATAATGTTTAATTATTTCTCTACCATCTGGAACATTCAGAGGCTGCTGAGGAGAAAAATGTAGATTTAATCCAAGCATCTTATATGTAAATCAGCTATTTTTCCCTCAGTTTCTCCAAAATGAGATCATATCACCAGTACTGCTAACTTCATTATTTTTCCACTTATTATGGTATTTATCTTCATATATCAATATACATAAACATATCAAATTTTTAGGGTCTGCCTAATTTCTCATCATATTGCTATATCAATTTAATTACTTGCCCATTGGTGAACATTTAGATTGTTTCCAATTTTTGTTAGTATAAAACAGTCCTCAAGGGGGCCAATATCAGGGTCTCTCCATACTTAGTTCAGTGTGGACTCTTATGTGCTGGGCTCCCAGATGTTATGTTCTTTTTTGTTTTGTTCTGGGTTTTTGGTTAGACCTCCTCCCAAGGCCCAGAGCAAGATTTGGGAAAAGTAGGTCATGTTATTTGTTTATTTATTTGAAGTAAAATTTCCAAATTGCAAAGGGCACAGATCTTGGGTCGTGTTTTCAAACAGCGAGGCAGCAATGTTAAGGACAATTTGGAAAAAAGTTCTGATTACTAGATTCAAATCCAGACTGATACATACAAGTTGTACCACCTTGGATAAGGCACTTAGCATCTCTGAATCGGTTTCTTAAATCATAAAATGGGGATAATTATAATATCACAGGGTGTGGTGAGGATTCAATGACATGGTATATTGGAAGTGCCAAGCTCTGTAAACGTTTTTCCCTCTTCAGATGTCAGACTCCCACAGGGCTGTGTGTAGAATTTTGGAGTACAGGAGCTAAATTTGGTTTTGCCTTAGGATGCTTCTAGGCACTATCACTTGCCCTTTGGGATCAACAGGCCCTACGCAGTCTTGACTCCTCCCCGCCCCATCCCATCTTCTGACACCTTCCCCTTACTCACTCCGCTCCCCACCCTGGCCTCCTTGCTGTTCCTTAAGCACATCAAGCACATGTGTGCCTTGAGGTCTTTTGTCGTTTCTTTTGCCCAGGACACACTCCACTCATCTGTTCTTCCAGACATCCCCTTGCTTCCTTGATCTGTTTCTGATTTTTGTCCAGAGTTCATCTCAGCAAGGACTTACCTGACCACCCTATTGAAAACTGCCACCTTCCTCTCCACACACCTCTCCTCACCCCCTTCCCTGCTGCTCTCCTATCCCCTCAGCCTGCTTTATTTTTCTTCCTAGGACTGGTCACCACCAGACATACTATTAATATTTAATATTAATTAATGTAAGTTAGATCATATAATATATAATATTAATAATATAATATAAGCTAGAATATAAGTTCCATGTGGTCTTTATGTATTTTGTTCATTGTTGCATCGACAGGATCGAGAACAGTGCCTGAAAAGTATTTGGTAAAGGAATGAATCAATGAATGAATGAACAGATAGTTAAACAGGAAACATACATTCTATTCATTTCTAAAGTACAAAATTAAAGAAGATATCAAGTCGTTAAGCCCCTTGGGTGGGATTCTCTCTCTATGGCTCCCACAAGGCCTACTGCCTTCAGAAGGACCTCTTGAGATATAGTTGAAAACATTGTATCATCATCATCATCATCATCTTGAGCATAATGATGGTGAAGATGATGATAATGAGAGGATGCATTCTATTAGCCTGTGATGCTGCACAATAATAACAGCTACGAATGAATGAGCATGATGCTCTGCCGGGCACCACAGTAAGTTCTCTACCTACCTGACTTGATTTAATCCTCAGAATGACCTGGGAGGCACTTACCATTATCCCCGTCTATACAGATGAGAAAACAGGCTTGGAAAAGGTAACTAACATCAAGATTTAAGTCAAAACCACCTGACTTTAAAGTTTCCTTTTAACCACTATTCTGCTTTGCTAAATTTGTTGTCAGAAGTATAGAAATAATATCAGACATACAAGGCTGAATTCGAGGGGGTGTGTTATGGCCACAAAAAATATTAAACACTGATTGAAATGGTTTCGATATGCAGTATTCACCTAAGATATCTGAAGCAAAGGGCAAGAGTAATCGTGGTGTTGGAGAGACGGGGCAAAGGAGAGTTGCTGGTGGTTAAGTGTTAGAAGGGGAGGGAACCACACGGGCCGATTTGCCTGAGCAAAGCAGACTTTAGGATCTGAAGGAATTGGTGCCGGGGGACCCTCAACTTCCCCAATCCCAGATTTAGCCTTCAGCCACTGCACTATGCTCCTGAGAGCTGCTGAGAGCTCTGGGGTGAATCATGGCGGAGTATCAGGCGGAGTAGGATAGGAGAATTAAGGTTTATCAATTAACTTCTGAACTAGCTTTATGAATAGTAATAATTTAAATGCTACATGCTTTGTCCTGCATGAACCCTACATGCTTGCTGTTGCATCAGATTTCTGTAAAATAGCACACCTTTGTTACAGATAAATCGCTCATACTGAGTTAAAAAGGCACAGTCTTTAACAGATGTTTATTGCATACTATTCAAAGAGGGTGGACTGGAGAGCTGAAGAAGTAAAGAGGTACAGATGGAGGCCGGAGGGACAGAAGACAGACCTCAGAGGCCTCTATTTTCACCAGAGTTAGTTCGCTTCTCTTTTAGCTGTGGATAGAGAAAAAAATAACTTGTGCATGGAAGATTTTTACAGTAGGAGCATTGCCTAAGTCAAAAATATGCATGTAATGCATGTAACACAAAATAGGTCATATAAATACCTTTTTTAAAAAACTCATTTCATTACAGAGGAACCTTATTTCCACAATACTGGATAAATAAGAGAGTTATCACTATAGGGTTCCAAGGAATGAAAATTTGAACACTAATTCTTTTTAGAGCATCTATTTTTATTCTTGTCCTAAAAAGATCTTACTGTTCCTATTTCCTCTCAGTTTAATCTTTCCATTTTTCTGAAAAGCAAGATGGACTATGGAATAACTTGTGAAGTAAACAGAATTTTTATGAACACATTTTTTTAAAATCGTGACCACAATTATAATTTAATACTTCCTCATTTCAAAGTTTTGCATTATAATATAATCTACCTCTGAGAGTTATTAGGAAAAAATGGGATCACAAATGTGAAAGTGGTTACAAAATACAAGTGAAAACATTATAGTAATATTTTCATGGTAGAGACTGAACAATTAGGTGACTTAACTCTAGTCATTGGTATAAGGGGAATCATAATTTAAAGCATTCTTCCCCTGCCATTATTGTCCTCACTTTTTTAGTCCCAGAATTCTAACGTTTGTTTATTGTTATTTCTCAGATATAGCAGCTGGAAAAGGAGATGGTGGAGAGTCGATTTATGGACCAACATTTGAAGGTATGTATCTTTACATTTTGTCAGTCATATATTAGTTGATTATTTGGATTTACTAGGACAGGACAATTCACAATTCCAAGTAAGATGGTGTTTGGGGTAACATCCTACAAATGCACATACTAAAAGTGGGAGTTAAAAATGGGGTATGGGGGGGCCGGCCTAGTGGCATAGTGGTTGGGTTCGCACACTCCGCTTTGGTGGCCTGGGGTTCGTGGGGTCAGATCCCAGGCACGGACATACACACTGCTCATCAAGCCATGCTGTGGTGGCATCCCACATAAAAATAGAGGAAGATTGGCACAGATGTTGGCTCAGGGACAATCTTCCTCAAGCAAAAAGAGGAAGATTAGCAACAGATGTTAGCTCCGGTCCAATCTTCCTCACCAAAAACAAACAAACAAAAAAACCCAAAAATGGGATATGGGGGAAGGCACCCCAGTCCAGGCCAGAACAGCTTTGTACATACATTTTTTTTTTCCTTTTTGTTTTTCTTTTTTTGTGTGTGTGAGGAAGATCAGCCCCATGCTAACATCTGCCAATCCTCCTCTTTTTTTTTTTTGCTGAGGAAGACTGGCCCTGGGCTAACATCCATGCCCATTTTCCTCCACTTTATATGGGATGCCGCCACGCATGGCTTACCCAGCGGTGTGTCGGTGCACGCCCGGGATCTGAACCGGTGAACCCTGGGCCGGCGCAGTGGAGCACACGCACTTAACCGCTTGTGCCACCGGGCCAGCCACTGTACATACGTTTTTTTTTTTTTACTTGCCTAATTATTTTATTTCTTTAGGATAAATTCCTAGAATTAATATTGTAGGGTCAAAGGGAATTGATATTTTTAAGGCTTGTAATTTGCCATTCTCATACTTAGAACTGGTAGCTTGATAATCATCTTGTTAAGACTGCTGTTGGGATCCTGGGAAGATAGTAGTGGTGGTGGCATAGTTTTTTAATTTTTTAAAACCTCAACATAAAAACAGACAGAAGAATTAGGTAGAAAAACTAAAAACCCCTGGATAACATTTACAACAAAACTAGGTGACAAGGTAGCTACATGAATTCCAAAAGGCAAACAGGTGAGGACAAACTACCAACATACACAAAGTCTGCATGGTGTCAGCATCTGAGCAGGAGAAAGCAGGGCATCTGTGGGACCTGAGAATAGTAGAACCCCAGAATAGCCAAGAGCAGGTGAGTACGTGGGGCCCGAGTAAGGTCTGTAGAGGCTGGCGCAGTCTGACCTCTGTCAACACGAAACCGATCTGAAAGCGCTCTATTCCAGGACAGGCCCCCTGAGGAGGAACTGCTGGGAGTGGATATAGGGATATAGGGACAACAGTGATAAAGAGGGAATGGGGACAGAGCCATGGATCTCAGAAAGCAAGCTGCCACGTTGTTGAACACTACACAAAAATGGCACCAGAGGGGGCTTTGTGACCTCAGACAAGCTACCGTCCTTCTAAAGCCACACCTCCTTCTGAACATTTAGGAAAACTAATTTTACATAAAAATGAGCAGCGAAAAGCTTCATGGTTGTTAGAAGAAAAAAGAGAATATGGAGGAGAGTACATCACCACAGGTAGTGAGAGCACACTAGAAAGACAGGCTCACAGACCAGACCGTAACTGTGAGGATTTCAAAACGAGCTTAACGATGTTAAGAAAATGCTACAAGACATTTTGATACAAGACAGGAAAGGATTCCTAAATCAGAAGTAGAAAAACTTAGACATGAGGTTACAGAACTAAGGAAAGAATTAACAATAAAAGAGAATTTCAGAAATGAACAAACTAGAAAGAACACAAGACCAAATAAACACAACAGATATATGTCTTAAAAGAAGTAGGAGGTAGAGAAAGGGAATTTTTAAAAACCAAAAATAAATGAAGATAAAAAGAATTTATAGGAAAGTGACAAATATTAAAGACAGAAAGAGAAGATCCAGCATACGGATGATGACTATCTCTAAGGAATTAAATGAATGTGAAGGAATGGAAGAAATCCTAAGGACTATAATTGAGAAAAACTTTCCTGAAATAAAAAAGGATTTGATATTCTATATTTTGTTTTCAGTGGTGGTTACACAACTATATGTAATCAAAATGCATCAAACTGAACATCTAAGATATATGCATTTTATTGTATGTCTATACCTCAGGTAAAAATATATGTATAAAAACTTGAAACTACTTATTGAAAGAGCACACTGCTACCTGACAATACTGCACCAGAATAACCAACACCAAGACATATTTTGGTAACATTATTGGACATTAAAGAAAAAGAAAAAATTTTTTGGGTAGCTAGCAAAAAGAGCAAGTGATTTATAAGGGAAAGAAGAGTAGATTATCGTCATATTCTTATGCCAGAAGAAAATGGAGTAATATATTTATGATGCTCAAGGAAAGGAAATGTGAGCTAAATATTTGATATCCAGCCGAACTGAGTCTGAATTATAAAGGGCACACAGAGTTATCAACATGTAAAGCTTCAGGGAATAGTGTTGCCACAAGCCCTCCTGAGGAATCAGCTATAGAATGAGTTTCACACAAACAAATTACGAGAGACCTTGACTTAAGGACTGGTGGTATTAATCATATAGTGACTTGTCAAACTAAAATTTAATGAGGATTAAAAGGATGAGAGTATGATATGTAGGTATATGTTTAGTGCAATTATTTAAAAAATGAAAGAAAATGGGGAGAATATGTGCAAAAAATTTTTTAACTATTTTCAGTAATGATACTGGTGATGGTATTAATATTATTATTCTGAAGTTGTTGTATATGTAATGTGGGAAAAGTAAGTAAGTATGGGATATTCTCATTTTATCATTTCCTGTATCCTTGAGAATCACAATTTTTAATGTGGAAGAAAGGAGATAGATGAAATATGATAGAGGCTAATGAGTATAATATTCTGTAGTCTTGAATTTGAATTGGAAATACTACTTTAAACTCAATAAATATCATGTCTATATCCATATAGCTCTGTCCGCTGAATTGGTCTATAAACAACAAAGACCCAGTAGTGATACACATTCCTAGCATTTAGATTGTTGTTTTGAAATGTCGTTTCTTGCTTAAAGAAACCAGGGCTTCTGGGAAAAATGGCAGATTCCAGTTCTGGGACAGGAAATTACAAAATGAGCCTGGAACCTCATGTTCAGTCATGCTATCATCAGCTAGCCAAGAGCCCTATAAAAAATTTACTAGGGTCATGTCAAAGGCCTCAGGAGCCAATTTTAAGAGGCTCTCACCAGCCAAAGATAGAGTAATTTGAATAGTAACTGCAGTTGATTGAAACCCAACAAATATTTTAAATCCATGAGTTCATAATGATATCACATTATAAAATAAAGCCTAATTGCTTACTTTTTGGGGGAATGATAGGAAACGAATTCATTATCTTGAAAACTGATGAATATAGAGAAAGAATCAAGCATTTATCTTGCCTTTCCTGTATCAACTGTACCAAATTGTAGGTAAATGGAAACATCTCATTATAAAAGTATTCCAGTTAATAATGAAAAGGAAAAAATAGAATTAGAATATCACCATTTAGCTGCCCCCAGTGAAATAATGGATGTAGGCATTTGCTGCATCAATATCTACTAACTTCACAAAAACAGAGACAACCAGACATTATGAGCCTTCTGTTGAAACAACACATTACCAAAGGGGCAGAACATGAGTCTGATTAAGCCTCTGGACCCAGCTGCCAATTTGCAAGAAATACAACCGGTTCTGCAATAATGTGGTCTTAAAGATCTCTGCACTATATAAAATCACACAATAAAAACCATAGGACTTATGGCAAAAATGAGGTCAAAAAACTTCCTCAGTGACACATTAAAAATAAGATAGTAACCTAATAAAAACAGTAATGCAGTTTTATATATATTACATAAATGGGCAAGAAGCACATAAATACTATAATAAATAAGGCACTTTACCTTGAAAACTCCCTGACGTTTGTGGAGGTGGCGTGGGAAGAGTTGCAGCTCTGAGTGATTTCGAAGTGGCAGAAGGCGGGTTCTCTGAAGTGGAGGCAAGCTGTAACAGCAGATGTGGGTGGATGTGGCTCATAAGCGGTGACCTGAGGTAGCTGGTAGATGTCTGAGGTCGGCTCAGTTCAGCTGGGTGAAGCTTTCTACGTTCACCTGGTGTTTCTCCTGGAGGAAACTGCACATGAGCAGAGATGAAATTCATTATGTTCAAGTCGTTCCCAAACATATCAATCAAGGTGAAACAAATTTGCATTTTCAACACAAAAGTATTATCACAGAACTGACAGGAAAGAGAACAGAGAAACATGTTGAACTGCACCCTGTGTGTGCAATCCACAAACTCCAGACTGGGAGGAATTCTAGAGGTTAAATAGCTCAGGTTCATTAACAGGTCAAGTGTAAAGGAAAGAGAGGGATAGAGGTAGAAGCTGCAGATTACAAGAGATTTAAAAGGCATAACAAGTGTTTTAAAATGGGAAGACTAAGCTATCGTGCCTGGGGACGCACACTTGGAGGGTAAAACTGTCAGGAAACATCAGGTACGGGATTTTTCAGAAGTCAGGGGAATGGTTACTTTTGTGGGAGACTTGACAAGGGACTTCGGGGGGAGGCTGGCCAAGTTCTTTTTCTTGGCCTGAGTGGTAGTTAAAAGGTTGTTTGCCTTATAATAACTCTTTTAACTATACATTAGTTTTCAGTGGCTTTTGGTGTCTGTATTTTAATACAACGAAAAGGTTAAAAAAAAAAAAATCATCATGTTGAGCCAAGGGCCAGAGTCAAAGGGAAAAAAGTAGAAGGGAGTTTCCTCTAAATTGATGTGGAGACAGCTTTATCAAATGAAACAGTCCAAGTGACACCATTCATTTATTTATTCATAAAACATTAAACTCCTAGTTAGGTACCTACGTGGTGCCGGGACCTTAGGAAACAAAGACAAGACAAAGTTTCCACCCTCAAGGATGCTAGTGCTTTTGTGCAGACAGGTGTTTAAACAGATAAACTACAGGTGCTGCGCCCGTTGCTCCCGCAGAGGAACTGAGCGCTGTGGGAGAAGAGAGAACACTGCCTGGGAGAGTGGGGGGCGGGGGCCCAGAGCAGCTTTTGAGTTGAGTCTTAAAATGAGACACTGCAGACTAGGAAAGAACGTTTGTGGAAGCTTTCCTGGCATCCTGAATCCCTGATGAGAATCCACTGTGCCTCTCCACTCCACGGCAATGATCAGATCACCCAAACTCTTTCTGCTGGGAGGCGCAGTCTCAGACAGAACTGATCTCTCAACTCATCTCCTCGCCTGCCCCGCTGGACGTGCCGGTGCCTCTGCTGATTATCCTTTGCTCCCATCCTTAGGCTGTTGTGGGACTATAGTCTCCAGGTGGAGGCCTGGCAGTCCTCTGGTGCCCAGGGAGGCCCAGTGTGTTTAGGGAAGCCTTTATTATTACTTAGTTTGTCTGCCAGTACAGAATTAGAAATTCAGTAAGCAATCAAGTGACAAGGAGAGATGGTCCAGAAGGAAAGATGAGTGACTGAAAGAGAGAGCATGCCCAGTACTCAAAACAGCCACAGCGAGGGAGTCGGTCCTTCCTTCACCCCCTCTGTGGAAGGTTAATACGTCAGCCAGCAGCCCTTCCTCCGAATTTCTCTCCTTGAACTCTGTTTCCATGAGATGCAGAATGAAAACCCAGGGCTTGTTACAAACCACCACCACCACGAAACTCACTTTTATGAAGCTTAACACAGTGAATTAAAAAGAACGAAGTAAATTACATATAATTTAATTAGTTGATTGTTTTATAAAATGGTTAATCATTCTTTTTTAACTTGAGGCAAGTCTGCTTTGCTTTGTTTTGAATCACAACTTTTTAAAAATTTTCTTCCCAAATCCTAATCTGAATGTTAGAAGCTGAATATTATTTAAATATGATGGTAAAATTGGAGCAATAGGTTTAAAAAACTGATATTGCAGGATTCGGGTCAGACATCCACCTGATATAACTATCCTTAGAAAATTATATGGAAATATCCCAAAATTGTCTGATTATACTTTTACCAGAGAATGCAAGGCAGTTTTCCCGGACTTGTAATAGTTGCTTCCATTATAAGCATCAGAATGAGCTTTATTTTAAATAAATTCAGAAACTGATTTTCTTCAGCACATAAATTCTGATTTCTATTTCAAACAGTTACATTTCCCCCTTAATGTTGTATGTTACAAATGGTGCAGTTTTAACCAGGGAGTGGTAACTATGTTACTATAAGTGGCAGAGGCAGGCAGAACTCCTGAGTCACAGTGTAATGAGAGGTAGCCTTTCAAACTTCTGTAACTTCCTTTGACTCTTTATTGTGCGTCCACGCCTCAGTTACCATGACTTAACAATAAAATTATTACTAATTATGTTGATCTAGTCAGCACTCAAATTTTTTTATTTTTCTAATTTTGCCCAGCAATAAAAAATGTTTCTCTGTTCCTCCTACTTCAAAACATTTTTTGTAGATTGTTTAAATTTTTCCTTTCCACTCAGGGCTGCTGATAAAATTAAAATAATCTATAATAGTTCATTATCCCACTCAGACATAGTGGGGGATAAAGGAAAAATGGTTGTTGATTTAAGGGTCTGCTTTTTTTCCTGTCCTCAAAAAAATTATTATTTGAGACTAAATTTACATTTTTATATAACTCAAAAGTGCTAAGGTCAGTACTTAGAAAAGCACTTGGAACACAGTAGGCATTCAATAAATATTTGTTGAATGAACAAATGTTGAATTAAACCTGGGATTTTCATTCTCCATTTTAATATGGTTACTTGTGGAAAAATCTCTCTCTCTCTCTCTCTATTAATGTAAATATACTCTTAGGATAGCCATTTTTCAGTAAAGCTTCTCTAAAGACAAAATTTTATTTTGAACTCCCATATGCCGTTGGCTCCCATCTTTAAGCGGGTAATGTGCTCTGGCGTGGCCAGGGTCCACTTCATTCTCGAAGTGAGCTGGTGAAGCAGGTGCCGACAGCCCAGTCCCAGCTACAGCTCCTGTCAGGTTGACATGGGAAGGGTCACCACAGCTTGTTATTCTGGGCAAAGGCCCCACCAGTAACTGTGGAAAGAACAGGAAGGGGAGGGATGGCTAACCCCCACCCCTTGGCCCAATGGGATGTTGCCAGGAGCAGGTGGAATTCCCCCCGAGGGTTTTGCCAGGTTGTGGCACAGTCACTGAGCAGTCTGCCCCTGTCCTGCCATCACTGCCAGTCTGAAGCAGCATGGCCTCAGGTCCTTAAGTGCCACATCAACATTCTGTACTTAGAGAATCGATAATGTAGTCATTTATTTTTCACACACTTTTTTTTAGGTCAGCGCATTTTAAATTTGTCAGGGACTACCTATACCTTTTAAAAACCTTCTCTTTTTCTGTCCCTTTATAGCAGTGGTTTTCAAATTGTCCTCTAAGGAGTTCCACGGGGTGCTGAAGAGGTATCCTCAGGAGAAGAGTACTCTAGGCCATTTTATCTGCTTTATACAGGGGCTTTCACATAGGTAGCATTTTTAAAATAGGTATTATGAATAACTGCTTTAAAAGTTCTCCCATAATCATAGAATTTTTAGTAAAAATGTTACAACTCTAGGGGCCAGCCCTGTGGTGCAAGCAGTTAAGTGCGCACGCTCTGCTGCGGTGACCTGGGTTCGCCGGTTCGGATCCCAGGCGCGCGCAGATGCACCGCTTGGCAGGCCATGCTGTGGCGGCGTCCCATATAAAGTGGAGGAAGATGGGCACGGATGTTAGCCCAGGGCCGGTCTTCCTCAGCAAAAAAAAGAGGAGGATTGGCAGATGTTAGCACAGGGCTGATCTCACACACACACACACACAAAGTTGTGTGTGTGTGCCAACAAAAAGTTACAACTCTATAAATTTTCTTTCCTATTACTTAGGGAATTTAAGAAAAATTAATCATAATATCTAAGAGCAATGAGGGATACCATTTTGTTAAAACTCTGAATCTTTGCTTTGGGCAGATTTCTATTCCATGTGATTTTCTGTGAAATTAATGGGTTATTTTTCTATTCTACTGAAATGAATATGGAGCATCAATGTAATTATATGGACTTATTTGTACAAAAATGCTTTATTTGCATGTCATAAGATTTCAGAGGTCTTTATTCAGTTTGCAGTTTAACAAGCAAAAAGTAACCACCACAGATATGGCTTAATTGCTTAATTGGCTTAGCTTTGAAACTTAAGAATAGTCAGCAATTGCAGTTTAAGAAAATCTTATTGACAGTTAATATTCATATCTCTCAATTATTCCCAGAATTTTATAAAGTTATTGAATGAAAACTTTTACTGAATTTCTCTTCCACCACTTCCCTCCATGTTTTTGAGTTTGGAGGCAAATCTGATTCCATGCTGGAAATGGTATTTCCTAAAAATAGTAGCCTGATAACCACCCTACAATTCTTTGCACTTGTTAACCTTACACTAAAAAAAAATTTCACTTTCCACAAAATCTTGGTCAATCCATATAAGGTTTGAGATTAAAATTTATTTAAAGACTACTAAAAAATAAGCATAAATTAATTTCCTTTTATGATCAACATTTAAGGCCACACATATGCCAGGTAATGTGCTCAGAGGCCCTGGGGTAAAGCTAGAACGAGACAGGGTCCCTGCTTTCACCTGCTAGACAGGAAACAATGACGCAGAGTGTTATGAAGACTACAGTAGGGCTCTGTGTAAGATGCTGTGAGGGGAAGGGTCATGTCCATGAGAGCCCTCTCAAAGAAGGCATTTCTAATGATCACATTGGTAGTCTGAATGAAATCCTACTGCCAAAACAGCACAAGAAAGTTTGCTGACCCTTATTCCTAAGCAAAGTATGTGCTTCCTTTTATGTTATTAATTTAAAGTACTTCCTTTTACATCATTAATTTTCTTAGCACACTTGTTTTTAGCTATGGTAATAATAAACTAAAGGTAAATGCTCAAATAGTTCTAATAAGACTTTACTGATTATCTTTTTTAACAGGCCAGTTGAGTGAAAGTAATATGAAACAAATAGAATATTTACAATTTGGAACGTATTGATAAACATGGATGAGAGCCCTTGTCTCCAAGAGTTCTGTTGTGCTTTATGTATTACAATAAATGGAGATGATAGAAATCTTTTAATGTCCTACTGTTTATTGTCTTTTCTAGATGAAAACTTTACAGTTCCTCATAATAAAAGGGGCATTCTTGGAATGGTCAACAAAGGCCGTCACAGCAATGGGTCACAATTCTACATCACACTACAGCCAACTCCCTATCTAGATAGAAAATATGTGGCTTTTGGGTACGTGCGTTGTAAGTTTGTCTATATAATATTCATATGTGTAAAAATATGGTTCAAGAAGATTGGGGTAAATATTGTATCTAGTCTGTGGGTAATTCAAGATAGAATTCAAAAGCAAAAGTAATACAATAGGCAAACATATTTAGAAATAAATATTTTGTAGGAAGCTTGCTATCTATAAAAAACACAGAAACTGTTTAGGCCATTATAATGTTCTGTCTAGCCATCCATCCTTCTATCTGTCTTCAGCGTCAAGGATATTATCAATTCTTAATTACAAATAATACCATAGTGCTTAATAATGTATATCTATTTAGATGCAGAAGTGAGGTGAAGCCATTTAAGTAATTGTCCGCAAACTTTGTGAAGAGACAGATGAAAACTATCCAAGTTACAAGTAACCTTTTTTTTTTTGTTAGTGAGGAAGATGAGGAAGATTACCCTTCAGCTAACCTCTGTTGCCAATCTTCCTCTTTTTCCTGAGGAAGATTGGCCCTGAGCTAACTAACATCTATGCCCATCTTCCTCTATTTTATATGTGGGATGCCTGCCACAGCATGGCTTGATAAGCGGTGTGTAGGTCCGCGCCCTGGATCTGAATCTGTAAACCCTGGGCTGCCAAAGGGGAGTGCATGAACTTAACTACTACACCACCAGGCTGGCCCCAAGTAACTTTTTTTTTTTTTTTTTTTTTTGGTGAGGAAGATTAGCCCTGAGCTAACATCTGTTGCCCATCCTCCTCTTTTGCTGAGGAAGATTGGCCCTGGGCTAACATCCATGTCCATCTTCCTCTACTTTATTTGGGACGCCACCACAGCATGGCTTGACAAGCAGTGCATTGGTGTGTGTCCGGGATCCGAACCTGCAAACCCCGGGCCACCGAAGTGGAGTGTCTGAACTGAACTGCTACACCACTGGACCGGCCCCCCAAGTAACTTTTTTTTTTACTGAACAATTTAAAATATTCAAATATCTCAGGTAATAATTATTATTAGAATATTATTAGCAAGATGCTTATAGGCATGTGGACCTAAAGTGGATGATGACTATGCTTTTCACCACTCCAGTGTTTCATATCTCTACTTAATTACTGACGTGAATATAAGTTGAAGCTTATTTTGTCTTCCCTGAAATGATGTAAAGTGTTGCAAATTTTCTGCATAAATATTATAATATTCCAGCCGCTCCCTAGGGATAATTATTGACTCTTCACCCCTTGAAGAAATTTCATGCCAGTGTTACTTTTAACCACAGTTATTCCTTCAGTGTAATGCAGGTGATATTTCCAGGTTGAAAAAGCAGAAAGTATATTTTCATCCAAAAGAGATTTCTTTAAAGAGATGATTTTGTATTAATAGATGCATAACCTAAAATAATGTGTTATCTTCCATTTTTCCTGGTCCTAGTAAAGTGTATTCTGATTTTGAAAATGCATTCTTCAATTTATTTTTTTATTTTTTTGTGAGGAAGATCAGCCCTGAGCTAACATCCATGCCAATACTCCTCTTTTTCCTGAGGAAGACCCGCCCTGAGCTAACATCTATTGACAATCCTCCTCCTTTTTTTTTCCCCCTTTTTCTCCCTAAAGCCCCAGTAGATAGTTGTATGTCGTAGTTGCACATCCTTCTAGTTGCTGTTTGTGGGACGCCGCCTCAGCATGGCCGGACAAGCAGTGCGTCAGTGCGCACTCGGGATCCGAACCCGGGCCAACAGTAGCAGAGCACGTGCACTTAACCGCTAAGCCATGGGGCTGGCCCCCTCTTTAATTATTTTTAAATCCAAATAACCCTCACAATTTCTTGGGTCATTTCAATATCTTCCTGTCATCTTGCTGATAGTATCTCTACCCTCAACCACATGCTTAGTTGATCCTTTCTATCTTTCCAAAAGGTCCCTTTTGCAAATACAGACATGATGACTTTAAAACACTTAATGCCTCCTTCACCACTTCCACCCAGATGCATAGAGCCTGAAGTCCAGAGTGGCATTCCAGGTCCTTCATTATCTGGCCCATCTTTTTTCATCCTAACTCATTCATTCAACAAACATTTTATCAGGCACCTACTATATGCCAGTCATGGTGCTCGGTCCTGGGAAAGAGTGATGAGGCACAATTCCTGCTCTTTAGAAAGCGTATAGTGATTGGAAAACCACCAACTGTAAGACAGTGAGACATGGGCTGTGCAAGTTCTGTGAAGAGTGCACTGGGAATAGAAGAGAGAGGGTAAGGCAACACCCTCCAACTCCTTCACTGAAAGTGAACACAGATCCTTACACGATGGCAGTGTAGGGAGGAGAGCTGGGTCTCCTTTTGAGGACTGCTGTTCTCCATGTGACTCACCTTCCTCCAGGGAAGTCTCCCAGTGATTTCTATTGTCACCACCACACTGGCCTTAGGGAGGCGCTGCACCTCTTATTGTTGTAGCCCAAGTTATGATCTCAATTTCTCTCTTAAATCTCCAAATCATAGCTGAGTCTGGGCTGAAATATTTAAACAAGACCTTACAGAACACTAGGGGAGAAGCAGAAAGGTAACACCATAATAGGCAACTAGATAATCTGACAGAATATAACTCACTCCTCCCCGGATACCTTCCTTCCCAGCTGTAGGGCTGCCTCTAGTGGTAGATGCTTTCTCTGCCCTATCATCTCAGAGCATCTCCAGGTTTATCTGAGCTTGTGGAAGCCCAGACATGGTTAGCAAGGTCGAGAGAGATACAGAAATTTCCTCTCCTCTCTGAGACAAACTCTCCTTCCGAGCTCTAGTTTCTGGTCCGTGAATTTGTCCCTTCTTCAAATGGATGACACGGGAATGCCCTTCAGGGGAGACTGCATCAGCCCATAGTCTTGTTGATGGCCTTGCCCAGTGGTTTCATAGGGAAAGAATATCAGAATATAAGCCTGTAATATCTCCAGTCATACATAGGTAGAAGGGGTATATTTAGGGATGGTGGGGGGAATTAATTTCATTATAAGGGACCCCTAAAGAGGGGAGGGGTCATGGAAACCTTCCTGAGAAGGTGAGATGAGTACTGAAAGTCAAGCAGAAGTTAGCTGGATAGAGAAGGCTGGAAATCAAAATAAGTAAAATTAGTTTTAGGAGGAGTGAAGAGCCTTTGCATAGAGGCCCAAAGGAATAAGGAGAGCATCTTATCTACAAGTCATTTGATCTGGCTGGAGCTTAGTGCCCAGGGAGAAGGGAGAGAGTGGAGGCTGGAGAAGATGAGACAGCCAGGTCCCAGGTCCCAAAGGGCTGTGGGTGCCATGTTGCTGACCGTGGACCCCCAACCCGAAGGGGATGGGCAGCCATGGAAGAATTTTAAATTGGGAGCAACATGACCAGGTTCTCACTTTGAAAAAAATATCTTTTTAGCAGAAGCTAGGAATGAACTGGCAAAGGATGAAAACAACGGTGGAAAAGCCAGTTAAGAAGCGATGGTGATAGTAGGCCATAAATGAAGTCCTGGTATAAGGCACTGGACGTACCGATGAGCAGGGGAATAAATGGACAAATTCAAGAGATGTTTGGAAGTTAGATTCAACAGTATTTTATGACTATTTAGATGCTGGTAGTGAGGTCAAGAGGAGTCTAAAGCAATGGTATCTAATAGAACTTTCTGCAGTGATGAAAATGTATTATAATCTGTGCTACCCAGTATGATGGCAACTAGCCACATGTGGCCATTAAGCACTTGAAATGTGGCTAGTGCAACTGAGGAACTATATTTTATTTAATTTTAATTAAATTTAAATAGCCATATGTGGTTAGTGGCTACTACATTGGGCGGTGAAGGTCTAGAGGAATGCCTAGATTTTGGAACTGGTTGGATGGTTGATGCCATTCCCCAAGATAGAGAATACAAGAAGGAGGATGTGGGGGAGATCATGAGTTAAGGATGGACAAGTTATGTTTCAGATTAAGATTCATGTTTTTAATGGATGTTGATTAAGTGCCTACTATGTGCCAGGTGTTGTGCTAGGCACTGAGCAAAAGCATGATCCCTGCCCTCATGGGAGAATCAGAAATTAATCAAAGCAGCATACAAATATATGTCAAATTTAACCCTCACTCCTATAAAGGAGAGGGTTATAGCATGGGGGTCTGGGAAACTTCCCCGCAGAAGTGATGACTGAGCTAAGATCTGAAGGAAGGCCAGGCGGTGCCCAAGCAAAGGGGTAGTGGGGGGCAAGAGCCAAGGAGACAGAGACAGCTGTGGCCGGCAGGGCACATGGGGCCACTGAGGTACTGAAAGCCAGTCCAGCCAGAGCCCAGAGAGCGAGGGGAGCGTGGGTGCAGGACAGCCCTGGAGAGGAGTGGGGAAGGTCATTAGAGATTTTTTATCTTTATCATAAGGATGATAGGAAATTATTGAAGTGTTTAAGCAGGGAAATGATATCAGATTTGCATTTTTAAAAGATCTCTCAGCCGGCAGGAGGAGAATAGATCGGAAGGGCCCCAAAGCAGATGTGGGGGAAGCATGGCAAAGTGGACAGAGCTAGATATTTAAGATATTTATGACTGATGTTAATTTAATTTGTAAGAAATAGCCTTAGCTAAGCTAGGTAAGACTCAATTTAGGAATGCAAGCTAGATCTGAAAATTTATGACTGACTAAATTTTCCACTTTTTCTCCTATATAGACAATTGATTGAAGGAACAGAAGTTCTTCAACAACTGGAATTGGTTCCAACAGAGAATGAAAGACCAACACAACAATGTATAATTATTGACAGCGGAGATCTTTATAGCTGATTTTCATATGAATATTTTCTGACAATTTATTATTATGTATCTGATCAGCTGTTTCTAGATTTAATTAAACAGTGCTTGATAAAATTTAGTTTGAAAACTGGCAGATGCTGTAGGCTGGCTCACCCAACACCCAATCCCTCCCCATTTTCCTTTCTTGCCTCTGCCATAGAGACTATGAAAGCGAAATACTCAGTTTCCCAGCCTCTTTTGCAGCCAGGAGTGACCATGGGATACCATTCTGGCCAATGAGACAGGAGCAGAATGCCAGTGGTCCTGCCCCTTCCCCTTCATCCAGTCTTGAATGCAGAGAGGCTGGAGCCCTGAAGGAAAGGCCAAGAGAACTGCAGAGATGGCAGCCCCAACTCTTGAGCTGCAGAACCAATACTGGCAACCACCCATCTCTGGACTTCTTACTGTATGAGGCAAATAGACCCCTGTTGTTTATGTTACTGTTAGTTGAGTATTTTGTTACTTGTAGCCAAAACTATTCTTAATTTAGCAGCAGTACCTAATGGCCTTTGAATCCTAAAACATTTGTAATAGAATTATGTTGCTGTTTGTAACTACATCTCTGCCATGAGAAAGTTGGTAAATAACCAAATAGGAGAGAAGCAACAGAAAAAAATAAGTCATTGTAATATTTCATTGTTTATATGTAGCATTCAGAAAAGGGTATACAGACACACGTCCCTTAAGGACTGTGATACGTTCTGAGAACTGTGTTGTTAGGTGATTCCATCGTTGTGCGAACATCATAGAGTGGACTTACACAAACCTGGATGGTATAGCCTACTTCACACCTAGGCTATATGGTACTATTCTTATGGGACCACCGTCACATATGCAGTCCATCGTTGACCGAAGCGTCATTATGTGGCACATGACTGTACACTTTGGATGTTTTTATGTAACATGAATAGAATGCTTGTCTCTGAGTCATACCAACCATATGAAAACCAAGGGCTTGAGTTACAGTCCCCATGGTGGCTGACTCCTGAGGTGTTACGGGGATCCAGCTTTTATCAGCTGCTCCTTAATCTGAGCTTCTCAAACCCATGTCACCTGGGGAACTTTTAAAACAGACTGCTGGACCCCATCTTTGACCCATTCAGAGTCTCTAGATGAGGGACAAGGATTCTGTGCATTCATTTGGCTCTCTCTCCCTAGAGGTTCTTGTAACTTGTAATTAGCCAGCTGGGCACTAGTCATTTGGCAGTCACTCCAAGATGTAAGGGACTGGTTTCAGCCGCCTTTGTGTACTCAGCAAAGTACTTGACTCTGGTAGTGGTGACTTTGCTCAGCTGCCGCTGCCACCATAGCCACTGTGCTCCTGCTCTGCCCGGAGCCACTGTGTTTTTCTTGCCCTTAGTGGAAGGTTTGTCTACCAAGAAGGAGCTCTCGTTGAGCCAGTCTTAAGGAGACAGGCCTTTAGTTGACTTGGGGCTTCCCAAAGGTAAGCATAGGCTTTTTTTTTTTACTCTTTCTTTTGAAATGATTATAGATTCACAGGAAGTTGCAAAAATAGTACAGAGTGGTTCTGTGTACTGATCACCCAGTTTCCCCAAAAGGCATAACTTACACAACTATAGTACAATATTGAAACCAGGCATTGCCATCGGTACAACGTGTATGTGTTGTCATTTTATCATGTGTAGATTCATGTGACTGACACCACAATTGAGACAGAACTTCTTTAGTGCCACGGAGACTTCCTTCAGGCTACCATTTATGGTCACACCTACTCCTCTGCCCTCCACTAACCCTAGCTCCTGAAAACAGGTGTATACTTTTTTTTTTTTAAATAACAGCTTCATTGCTATATGACATATGGTATATACTAAGATCTGACGTGGCTGAAGAGAAAGCATACTGCCTGTGTCACATTCTCAACTGACCCAGAGGCAGCACAGTGTTAAGAATGTGTGTTCTAGAGGCAGACAGCTTGGCTTTGAATCTTGGCTCTGCCATTCCCTAGCTGCACAACTCAGGCAAGAACTTCACAGTGCCTCTATTTCCTCAAGTCAAAACAGGAGTAGCTGCTACACAGAGCAGTTGTGAGGGTTAAAGGAATGAAGAATTTGTATACAGAACCCAGGACCTGTCGTGCTGTATAAGTGCTCATAAATGTATGCTCAATAAATTACTAGTGTATAACCTTTGGGTTGTCACCTAGGAAGCTGTATTTTTTAAAAGCTCCTTAATGACTCTGATTGACAGGCAGATTTGGGAAACACTGAAGAGGAAATATCTCCTCTTCCTTTATTCTTACGGGTTTCAGGCAACCCAGGAGCTCAGGCTGTTTGTATGAAGCCTCCAGATCCTCTCTGGGCCTGTGGATGGGTTCCTCTAGTCACACTGGTGACATCTCCAACAAAGGGGAGCTGGGCTTGCCACAGGGACTCTCACCAACTAGTGAAGCATGTGATGATTGAAACTGATGCTTTGCAGAGATCCTGGTTAAACCTAATTGCAAGCATTAGTCATGTAATAACAAGCAGAAGAGCAATTCTTACTGGCAATGAACCTGTGTATTAGAGCGTTAAGCATTTTATCTGATATTGTGAAAGAATTGGGATATTTTAATGAGTGTAAGAAACTGATTCCAGCTCCCTCTATTTTTCAGTTTACCTGCAATGTAAAGGTAGAACTCTGCCAACCTTCTAAAGGATGGCAAGTTCACGGTCCTTTTGTTTGCTCTCACTTTCCACTTTCGGACTGTATAGAAACTTTAACCACAGATCTGTATATGCACTGGTTCCTGTCACCACCATTTACAGGGACACACAGTGATACTTCTGTATTAGAACATCTTCTGTATTAGAATGATTTGTGTGTTTAACCATGTCGTTTGGAGAAACTGATTGTTACAAAGGACTTGAAAGCTTATCCCAGTTAACTCCAAATAACAGACTTCCATTTAACCAAATTGAAAGACTTTGACTTGATTAAACAGAAGGAATTCTAGATTTTTCCAAGTCTACAAATATGAAAGTAAAGCATTATGATTTATACAAAACATTAGTTATGTGACCTTGCCCTACTTGCTGTGGCAAAGTCAAGTACACTGCTATATCTTACACTAAGCCGTGTTTATAAGGGGAGTGTGGCATCTGGACATTTTTCTTATTTTGGGTGATTTCAGATAAACATTTAAAATTCTCTATCTAAAGCATTTGTTTGCCCCAACTGCAAACAGTGCTGGTTATTTGTTAATGAATGACTGGTCTGGCAACCTCAGGATTCCATTCTCTGAGTTTTTACAGTCTACACATATTTTTTTTTAATTGATGTTTTAATAGTTTTTAACATTGTGAAATTTGGGGTTGTACATTTTTGTTTGTCCATCACCATATATATGTCTCCCTTCACCCCTTGTGCCCACCTTGTGCCCCTGGTAACCACAATACAGTTTTCTCTGTCCATGTGTTGGTTTATATTCCACATATGAGTGAGATCATACAGTGTTTGTCTTTCTCTTTCTGGCTTACTTCACTTAACATAATACCCTCCAGGCCCATCCATGTTGTTGCAAATGGGATGATTTTGTCTTTTTTTATGGCTGAGTAGTATTCCATTGTATATATATACCACATATTCTTAATCCAATTATCAGTCGAGGGACACTTAGGTTGCTTCCACTTCTTGGCTATGGTGAATAATGCTGCAATGAACATAGGGGTACATAAGCCTCTTTGGATTGTTGATTTCAGGTTCGTTGGATAGATTCCCAGTAGTGGGATGGCTGGGTCATAGGGCATCTCTATTTTTAATTCTTTGAGGAATCTCCATACTGTTTTCCATAGAGGCTGCACCAGTTTGCATTCCCACCAGCTGTGTATTCTACACATATTTTAAACTTGGCATGACTGTTTTGGTCCCAGCTCTGTAGCAATGTGGTAGTCAAATCACTTAACCTTTCACCTTCCTTACTTGTAAAAAGAACAGATAGAAGTAAAGAAGTAGTTAGCTCCCTTCTGGCTGTAAAACTTTGGTGATTCTCTGAGTAAATTTATAAAATCAATAACAATACTATTATTTCCTTTTGGGGGTTAATTTCATTGGTAAACTGGGGTACACCTATCTCATAGTGGTTTGAGGATTAATTGAGATAATATGTGAAGACACTTCTAATGATGCTTGACACATAGCAGATATTAACAAAAAATTAGTTTCCCTTCTGGAATGTCAAGTCACAAAAACCAGTCAAGCCGCCAGCGACAGAGTATCATCATCATCATTTCAAGAAACATCAAGTCCCTGTTATGCTCAGTATTAGCTATTCTCACTAACATCATATTAATTTTCAACTGACTGAATTAACTCAAAGGTATATCCTCAAATTGATCTCTATCACACCTAGTGATACTCTCTCCCTCATGGAAACTCATTTTATTAGACTACTATATTGATTATACTATCCACTACCCTTCCCCACATGGAACCACAACTTAAAGTGGCAGATCTAGTCAGTCTAGATCTCAAATAAATTTTATAAATCATACAAAATATTTCTAAAAAACTCAATAGTAACCTACACAACATAAATTACAAAGTTTGATATTTGATAGGGGGCTTTGAAAATGTGACACCTCATAGGTTTGTTTACTTCAGTGTGCATCTGAAATGCTTGAGCCTATCAAAACACAGATTCCTGGGCCTCACCCCAGTTTCTGATTCAGTGGGTCTGGAGTGGACTGGGGAAGTTGCATTTTTAACATGTTCCGGGTGATGCTGATGTTGCTGGTCTGGAGACCACACATTAAGAGCCACAGGGATGTATTAAAGACAGATGTATGAGAGACTTGTGGCATGCAGGTAGGTGGAAGAAAAAGATATAAAACACTCAAGTATGACAACAGAAAATAAGGAACGAGGAAAAATGATGAGACAAGGAACTGATTTTATCAAGGCAGCCAGAAGTACGCAAACACTGGCCAATCAGAAGAGACAGCCACTAGAAGCCTGGTGCGGGGTCCTGGAGCTCCTGGCTGGGCTGGAGGTGAGCCTTCCACCTGCTGGAGAGGCAGCATGGCAGCTGGGGTCTCAGGGGAAGGACTGGGACACTTGGGCTACTCCAAGCAGTGCTCTTTACCTGTCAGTACAGAATCACTTGAATATTTTAATAACCAGAATGTCCATCTCTGTGTGTTCCGGTGGAAAATCAGCTCTCCAAGACAGTACGGGGAGGAGCCCAATGGGTGCCTGGGCACAGGGGGAAGGAGTAGCTAAGGCAGGATATCAGGAAGCTGCCTGGGGGGTAGTTTAGCTTGAACTTGGGAGATGTTCCTAAGGAATGAGTTAGAAAAAGGCTTCCTTCTGTTTCCTGAAGTCTAAGAGATATAATGGGAAAAGCTCTAGCAGACCCAGAGTTGGAAGCAGAATAGAATAAAGATAAATGTGTCTCAGATGCCAGCCTAGAGAGAATCTAGGCTGGGCTCTACAACTCCTGCACATCCAAGAATTTCGTGTTGTTCGCACCCTGACCTTACATAACGTTTGTAAAACAAAACAAACAAAAACTTTACAACATGTCTCGCCTGATGTAATATTGTAGATGGTTCACTATTAAGAAAAACAGCAATTTAGGAGGGTAGAATAGTTCTCCACAAGGTATAGTGTAAAGCAGTCTTCCCAAACTTTCAGAGGCGTACATGTGTACATATGGATCTCGTTAAAACGCACGTTGTGACTCAGGAGGTCTGAAGGGAGGCCTGAGATCTTGCATTTCTAATAAATTTTTAGGTGGTATGGATGATACTGGTTCTGAGTCATACTTCGAGAAGCAAGAGTAAAGCAGTGGTTTTCAACCTAAGCTGCAGATTAGAAACAACTGGGGAGCCTTTAAAAATCCTGACGTCGGGCTGGACTGGTGGCGTAGTGGTTGTTTGTGCGCTCTGCTTTGGCAGCCTAGGGTTCACCAGTTCCCGGGTGTGGACCTACACACCACTCCTAAAGCCATGCTGCAGCGGCATGCCACATACAAAATAGAGGAGGATTGGCACAGATGTTAGCTCAGGGCCAATCTTCCTCAAGAAAAAAGAGGAGGATTGGCAACAGATGTTAGCTTAGGGCCAATCTTCCTCACCAAAAAAAAAAAAAAAATCCTGATGCCCAGGCTTTATTCCAGACTAAGTAAATCAGTACCCAGGCATCAGTATATTTCAAAACTTCCCAGGTGGTTCCTATGTTCAGCCAAGGTTGAGAACAACTGCTCTAAAGTGTAATGCTCCCCTCTGAAACCCTGGAACAGTTATCAAAAGACATGTCTACAAAGAGGATAGCCTCCTAATGAGAGGATCTCTAATACTTTACCATCAATACTCATCACATATTAATAGTAAGAATCTGAATATACAGTTCAGCTCACTATTAATCTTTATTTATTACAATTCTTCTCTTTGTTGGAATTTACTTAAATATTACACGAGGTGTAATACATGTTGTTAAAACTCTATCACAGATGCCAGTCCTTGCTCTGGAATGGTGAAAATGACTTTGGAAGTCTTCCTTGATCTAGCTCAACAGATGCCACATAAAATAAAATAAGCCGGCGCGTTTCTAGTCTTAAAACAAGAGAGTGAAATGCTTCCTTATAAGAACTAACAAAAATCTGAGGACTAGAGTTGAACACCCAGATGACAAACCGGAAAACAATGGCCTCCCCAGGGAGGTGTGTTCATCCTATGGTATAAACAAGATAACCCATTGGGGTATGGGAAGAGACAGAACTTTTATTATATTTGTAACCTTAAAAAAATAAAAGTTGGTTAGCGCCTTCATTTGGTCTGGGTGTCAGGTGGTCATGTGCTAAATAAATCCCGTGTGAGAGGTATCCTGAGAGAGGAGCAGATGGTTCACTGCTGGAAGGCTGATGAGGGGACCTCACTTATTTACTTGGCTGCACTCTCCTGCTTCTGGCCATAGGTTGGATCACTCAAAAACCGTCAGTTTCTTCTTTACATCTGAACAAATCTCCACCTAGTGCAGTCAATGGAACAAACGTCCATAGTCATGAGGGTATAGAATGACCCCACTGATTAGATTCTAGGGAGTTATAAAAGTTTTCATGTTTAGGCAAAAAAAGGTAAAGCGCTTATGCAGTCACCTTTTCTGGTGTTTTCATAGCAAAGCAAATCTCACAAAAGCAATTAACGTTTGTGTTATCTTATGAGGGTAAATTTGCGTAATTAAAATTACATGATAAATACAAATAGCTAAAAACAGACATTAAGTACTACTTTTATAATCTAATATTTACCATTTGATATAAGCATAGCTGCACTTGTGAATGTTTTTGTGAGACTCGGCATCAGATGGCGCTCACCCTTAATAAAAGCCTGAGCAGTGACAGAGCATTAACAGGCATTTCGAAATCCAGCCCCGAGGCCAAGCAATCGGGGGTTTCGGTCGAGTCACTGTACTGAGTCTCCTCACCTATACACCGGGGGTGGCAACAGATCGAATGGACTCCCAACTCAAATCCTCTGAGAGTCTCTGACTAGAGCGGTGGCGTTGACTGGCTGCTGTTACCGCTGACTCAAAGAGCAACAAATTCGGAAAAGTCAACCTGGGAAAGTGCGGCAGAGGTAGAAAAGTGTGAGGCTCTGGCTGGAAGCCAGGAGACGCTCTCGGTGTTTCAGCCGCTCACACTACGTGGGCGGCGGTGCGCTAAGCCCTTAATCACGTGGCGTCTCTACTTCCCTGGGGAGTCCCAACACGGGGTTACTTCAGCAAAATCCATTTCCAAAAAAAAGCCCAGGTCCTACTAAAGATATATGCAAACACCTTGAGAACGCAATAGCAGGGCACAAACTTAATTCCCGCCCAGGCTCTAACTGCACAGCGCAGAAACAACTTCCGCCCAGCTGGACTCAGGTCCGGGAGGCGCGGTCCCGGAGGTCACGTGGGGCCGCGGAATTACAGCCTTGCTGGTCGCTCCGGGGGACGCCGAGCGCCACATCATGTAGGTTGTTCCATCTAAGCCAGGGAAAGAGCCTTCCCTATCGCAGGAAGGAGAAAAGCCCACCTGCGTCCTGTGTGGTAATTTGAGGGAAAAGAAAATAGTTTCCTGTGTCTAGTCACTTTCTTCGCTATGGTACAGTCGCTTTGAGGAACAGCGTCCCTCGGTGTCCTCTCGATACCCCTGCTCCCCCCCTACGGTTCCAGTTGGTATCGCCCGAGCCCCGCCCCTCTCCACCGCGCCCCCGCACGCCGCGGCCCGAGGGCCCTCACGTGACCTCAGCGCGCTCCCGCCCGGGGAGCTGAGACTCGGAAGCGGCGCCGCGGGTCCCAGAGGGACGGCCGGAGTGTTGTGCGCCGCAGCTCTCGCCTGAACCCCAGCGCTGAGGACGCGATGGCGAGGCCCTCCCGCTCGCTGCTCCGGGCCGCCGCCTGCCTGGCCGCGCTCTGTGTGCTGACTGCAGCTCAGAGCCCGAAACCGACCGGGAACGTGACTGGAACCACGACTCCACCGCCCACCGACAAGACGAGTTCGACGCCGGGGACAACCCACCCGCCGACCACCACTCTGGTACCAGGTGGGCGCTGGCCCAACGGGCTTTCTGCGCCCGCCTGCCGCCGAACCACCTTCCCTGCCCGCGGGGCGCGCCGGCCGGGGCCGGGGCCGGGCCGGGCCGGGCTCGGGCAACATGGCGGCCCGTCCGAGTCCCGCCGGGGCCGAGCGCGGAGTGACCGGGGTGGGAGCGCCCCAGTGGGAAAGGGGCGGCCGAGCCTCGGTGGCCGTTGGGCTGTTTCCAATCCCACAGGGTCCCATGCCGAGGTGCTTTTTAAAAGTGCCTCGTAATACCCGTCCTCGCCGTGGGCTCGGACGAGGGGACGTGGCTTCCTTCCGCGGTGGCCGCTATGGGGTTGATGACGGGGCGAGGCGACGCGCCTCCGAAGTTGGCGATGGACCGAACTCCCTCCCGATCCCTGGGGTCAGGCGTTGGTCCACCCGGGTCCTCTCCGCAGGGAGGCTTCTTCAGAAGTTGGCGAAGGAGGGAAAGAGAAACTTAAAGACATGAATGCTCAGACTTGGATCTGAGAAAATAAGTCGTCTGCTATCTAATTGCATAGATTTTGCGTATAGGTATGGGATATGTCTGAGGTTTGAACATTTAATTAATGAAAACTTTACACTCTAGGGTATGTGTAAAGGAAGAAAAGTACCCATTCGCCTACCCGGTGCTTGGCGTATATCTCTATTAGTGTTTTAGATAGGTGGTGGAACCTAGAAAGTAGATGGAGATATAAAGTAACTCCGCCGGACCATATGTTTAATAGATTGTGAAGCTGGGATTGGAACCCAGGTCTGTCGATTCTCTAAAACCCGATCAGGAACACGCCTTTTGTTAAGCTCTGCACACCATTTGGGAACTGGTTGAGGCATACACTGAATCTTAAAGCAGAAATTGGCAATCCCGTGACAACGCAAAAGAGAAGAGGGGAAGATAAATTTGAGGTTAGAAGATGCAGAAACCCCAGATATTTAAAACCTGCAATTTAGTGTGATTGGTTATTCTAGTTAATATTGGGTAAGGAATAACTGGCATCTTGACCGAAGAATTGCCGAAGTGTAAGGGTCTTTACCTCGCCAATTTTTTCAGACCGGTCATATTGTTTTACAGTGTCTTCCCTAGTTTTTGTATTTTATAAAAGTTTAATAAAATATATAATAGACAGTGTTATTTGTTAGATTCAGAAATATGTAATGGTAAAATTCAAAAATTTTTAAATTGGGAAAATAAATTGCAGTATAGTAGTAGAAATTCTTACCGCACGTTTTTTAATGATAGAGCAAAATATGTTTTGTCTCCTTGTTTGGCAGTTTTCTCCCAGAATTGTAGTTGTGGGTTATTTTAAAGAGAAGCTTGGAAATATCAAGTTAATTGCCTTTGTGTAATTGAAATGCGTCCAAAGGAGATGATTTGTGTTTTCTCTAAGTAGTACTTGGATAAGCTGCAGTCTGAAAGGTAGCAAGTTAAATTCATGGTAAATAACCTTCACTATGCTACCCATTCATCTTCAAGCACAAAAGGTTTTAAACTAGCATTTTCCATCTGTATACAAACCTCTGAAGAACTTATTTCTACTTTGTGACACCCCCCCATGAATGTCCCAGTCTCTGATAAATACTAATGATGAAGTATTGAAATGCAGTGTCTCTATGCAAAACCATTTTTTAGGCACAGAAAAAGCAAACAGGGATTTTTTTGGAGGCATTGAGCTTTAGGAAAACAGAGCCCAATTCTATAGTTCATTTGTTTGTCCAGACATTGAATTGTAATTAGCCTTCTTCGAGGTCGTGTTTCTGGGCCACTTGGCTTAAAATTATTGACAAAGACCTTGCTAACTTGTTAAATTTTATATACTTGAATGTAGCTCCCTCCAGATGTGTCATCTCTTACCCTCCATAGTCTTGGAGGACCCCTGGAAAGAGTGGATGATTTATGAATTACGCGAATCTCTGGGGTTTTCAGAATGGGCATCATTGGAACTTGAGTTCAACCTGTAATACGTGTTTATTACTATTAAAAATGCCAATGTTTCATCTCATGTTTGGGGCAGTGATTTCCCTATGTGTAGTGTTGGCCTTATAACATAGTCTTTTTTCCAATATTTTTATTTTTAGGATGCTTTAAAATGCCTCAAGAAACCCTGAGTGTCTGTGAAAGAGTTGCCCTGAAAAAAGAATTGTTTAGATAGATACCATGAAGTACTGAGTGTTCCCAGTAGCTTGTTTTTTTTTCCCCCCTCTGTGTTGAGTTGACTTCTGGCTTCATAACTCATTTATAATAATTGGAATTTCTTAGTAAGTCAGTTTATGAAGTATTTTTGTGTGTGTGGTTAAAAAAAAAAAATCCGTATAACATGAGATCTACCCTCTTGACAAATTTTTAAGTGTACAGTACAGTATTAACTATAAGCACTAGAACTTTTCATCTTGCATGAAACTTTATACGCATTAAACAGCAAATCTTCATTTTCCTCCCCCATTCTACTTTCTGCTTCTGAGTTTGCCTATTTTAGATACTTTATATAGGTGGAATCATGCAGTATTTGTCCTTTTGTGACTGGCTAATTTTGCTTAGCATAATATCCTTAAGGTTCATCCATATTGTAGCATATGACAGGATTTCCTTTTTTTTCCCTGAACAATATTTCATTATATGTGTATAACACATTGTTTTAATCCATTCGTCTGTCCATGGGCTATAAAGTTTTACCAGGTCTCTTAATTAGTAATTCTGGTACTGTAGTAATGCTTACTGTTGTTTAAAAAAGATATGTAGTACAAACCCAAAATGAGATACCAATTAATTGATTTCATACACCTCCCCCCTCCCCCCCCAGAAACCTGTGAAAGCCGAAACAGCTGTGTTTCCTGTTTTAATCCTAGCATTGCTAACACTACCTGCTTTTGGATAGAATGTAAAGAAGGTAAGAAACTTTGGAATTGCTTTAATATTGAGCATGCAAAACTGTTTTGTTATAACATTTTAAAATATACTACAAGGTATTCTTGAACATTTGAAAATTTTGTGGAACAGTTAGGATAGTGTGCACTATATATTTTGCAAATCAGATACTTTTCTATAAAGTGCCAATTGCTTAATCCTCCCCCTAAAATCTCTTCTTGTCTCCCATTCGCCCCTCCTTTAATTAATTCCTTAGATTTGATAATTACGGCTCAATAGCTTTTAAAGGAAGAGACATTTTAGACCCTTGTAGGATTAAGAGAGCACTAATACACTGAAATTAGCTGTGAAAGAAAGTTGTGCAATTTTTCCCTGAAAACTGTTCCCCAGAAAAATGTTTGAGGCGTTTGTCATCTGTAGGAGCTCTGCTAGATGAACTATAAGGAGACCGTGTGAAACTTTGTTGGATCCTTAGGTATGGGAGGAGAATAAGGTGGGAAGAGAGTTGACTCTTTCCTGTGCTTTTGTTAAATTTTAAAGTTACCTTTAATTTGAGGGATAAAGAGCTAGTTATGGAGCTAGTTCGAAATGCCCATAAGGTTCTTGTTAGAACCATGGGATTACAGCATAAGTTATTCTGTTTTCTTAATGTAAGATGGTTGCATTTTTTTCTTATCAGTAAAAACAGTCAGGTTTTTAAAATATATATAAAGACAAAGCCAAAGCTACATATTAATAAGCTTCTTTATTCTTAATTGAAAAATTTAAGAGTTCTGGAAATTATAACAAAATTTGAAAACCTCTTTTAAAATTAAGATATTAGCTTAATTTGGGGTTAAATTAACTTTGTTGTAGAAGTCACATTTTTTAGGTCATAAAATGGAACTTAAGAGTGCGCCGCTCCTTGCATGTATGGCACTATATAGGAGTTGGGCAAGTTTGGAAGATTGAGTGCCCTATGGTGGGATATGTTGGGGGAGGCTCTCCCTTACTCTTGCTACATGTCTGCCCGTCCAGGAAGCTGTTTTAGAAAGTGTAGAAGACTAAAGCAGAGATCTGGAGAGAGGTCCTACTGCTGCTGTCAGGGCACCTCCCCTGTTGACTAAGCTTTTATTACATCCTGACCTCTTCTCCCTACTGACTCAGCCCTCTTGTGTGGATTCTAGCAGCCTTCCTTGTGCAGTAGTCATACCACAATTCTGAGATCTAAGCGTTTCAGATTTACCCATTTGATATACTCCTGTGGATTTTAAAAGGATAACATTTGGAGAGATCTTGTGTAATATTTCTAAAACAGTGGGGAAAAGAGAATAACAGTATTTTGTTGGTCTGTGGACTTCCAAAGTGTTTATGCATGAGTTTGATTTTTGGAAACAATTCTTGAGTTTAGCAGCCAAGTCAAAGATAATATAAGTGAATGATTGGTATTGTTCGTCTTCCCCACCCCCCCCCCATAGCAAATAAAAGCCACTGTTCAGATAATGCAACTGTTGGTGATTGCCAGCTGGTGAACCACACAAACTTCTGTTCTGGTGAGTATTCACAGTGGCTGCTGGCAAAAGTGGCCACAGAGAGGTGGGGAAGATCATTGCCTCAGGAGGCCTTATTTCCATATTTGGTTTGAGGCATTTCCATAACTCTCATCTTGTTAGAAATTTAGATATGAATAGCATATTCATATTGATTGCTAAAAGGACAATGTTTTGAAGCTGGTTGTGGAATGTTGTAAGTGCAGATGCCTCTTTTTTTTTTTTTTTTTTTTTTTTAACTCTTCTGGAAATTCACTGCAGTTTAGACCCTCTGTTTTTTTTGCTTTTACAGGCCTGGACAACCTTGTTCTGGCACTTTTTGGTTATGGTACTGGTGATTTTCAGTCTCCAGCATAGTTTGTGCTATGGTCAGATGTATCTTCTCTGTATTTATCCGTTTTCTGTACTTTGAGGAACTTGACTACTCTTTAACTTTTACTCTTTACCCAGAGAATAGACTGCCTATAACTATTGAATTTTGGTGGGGGTTTCCCTATCTCCCCATCCCAACTTGAACTTTGTAACTGAGAATTTCATTAGTATAAGACAGTTATACCCTATGTAGACTGCATAACATGGTTTAGGTGGTAAATGAACAAACATTTTTAATATTTATTTGAATGTGTGTTAGAAAACACTAATAACTATATCAGACTTGTGGTTTCATGATATTATTGCTTAGAAACAAGACTAAATAAAACATTTTTAAAGACAGTAATTTAAAGAAAAATTGAATAAGTAATTCTACTTATTTGATGCTGCATCAGTTAGAATTAGTTTCAAATATGAAGGACATAAAATCTCAAATTACAGTGGTTTAAGGAATAGGCAGATTTACCTTGCTCTTGTGGAAAGGAAGCCTGGGCTCAAGTAACAGCTCAGCACCCATCAGGGACCAGGCTCCTTCTAGGTTTCCACACTGTCATTTCTCAAAAAGGGCTGTGACCTTCCTCTCTAAGGTGAGTGTTCATGTTCCAGCCATCACTTTGGTGTCCTGCCAGCAGGAAGAGGAAGGGAAAGAGAGAGGCCCATCTCGACCTTACAGATGCTTCCTAGGAGTTGTGCATGGCCACCTAGCTGCAGGGGAGGCTCCAAAATGTCTTTTCTTGGGGGAAGGAAGTGTCACTAAAAATTGGTACTTCTGTTTCTAAACAAGGGGTGACCGATATTGGGTGAGAGCAACTGTCAGTCTCCTCTGCAAGTGATACTTAAATGTAAAAATTGTGAAAGTGTTACTCAAATGACTGTAGGTTGGGAAATAGTGTTGTAGATTGTGATAGTTTAGACAGCTTTGACTTACATGGTTTGTTTGTTTTTTTTTTTAAACAGTTCCCACTCCCACTCCATTGCCAACCAATTCTACAGGTAATACAAGATAATTGACTCTGTCCTCCTCCTTTCAGGATTTTTAAGTTCTCTTGATGGATAACTTTTTAGTAATTAAATACCTAAAAGTTGTTGGTATGATTATAGACATATTTAGTCTTGGACGACAATAATTAATGTGTACTGTTTGTGACATTGACACATGACTCCAGTGTTTCACATTCATTGACTCCGAGCAGATTTGCTATAGCTTTGCACAGAGCCTATAAACTGCTTTTTGTGGATTTTGTGGAAATCTTGGGAAATACAGAAGCCTAAAGGAAATTAAAATTCCCTATAATTGCCATCATCCAGAGGTACACCAAAATGTTTTCAGTCATTAAGTTCTTCTAGTCTTTTCTGTGTACGTATCTAAATAAATATACTTATTAAGTTGGATAATATGTCCATACGTGTTTGAATTGTTTTCCTCTTACTGTAAGCATTGTTGTACACACTTGACCCATCCTGTTCTTGGTTGGTTGGTTAGGTCATCTTTTGTTCTCCATGCAGTGAACATCTTATAGGGAAATATTTGCTGTCATCTCTGATAGGATTGATTCAAACACCACTCCTAGGTCAGAGGATAAGACTCTCAATACTGATTGCTTTCCAGAAAGATATGCTTTTCATTCCCAGCAACAACTGGTAAGTTTTTCACCATACCTTCAACAGCACTAGATAATATCTCCTTATTAAAATCTTTACCAATTCAAAAAAAGAGTAAATAATTAAAAAACATCTACTTCAGGAGCCAGCCCTGATAACCTAGTGGTTAAAGTTTGGCGCTCAACCACTTCAGTGGCCTGGGTTTGCCTCCTGGTCGTGGAACCACACCACCCATCTGTCAGTTGCCATGCTGTGGTGGTGGCTCACATAGAAGAATTAGAATGACTTATAACTAGGATATACAACTATGTACTGGGGCTTTGAGGAGGAAAAAAAAGAGGAAGATCGGCAACAGATGTTAGCTCAGGGCGAATCTTTCCCTGCAAAAAAAGAAAAGAAAAAAAACTACTTCAGGACAAGCACAAGGCTAGATGATAGAGATATGGAGACAGAAGTAAGACAGCATTTTGTCTATTATAGGGACTATGAAATAGGTAAGTAGGCACAGCTCTTGGGGGATTTGTAGGCGAGTGTACGTATTGAGTAGTATGGCATGTGATGACACTGGAGATGCTGACTGAGTCTTGAGATTACCCCGATAAAATATGAGAGGCTTTCTGGGCAGAGGAGGGTGGTCAGCTCCTGTGAAGGAGATGTGAGTACAGTGAGGTCAGGGAGTAGCATTGGAGTGTCCAGTACAAGGTGAGGAAGTGCTAAGCTGGACAGTCAACAGGACAAGAGCCAGATTGGGAAGTGCCTTTGTATGTCTTGCTGGTGGATTTGAAGCATGTAGGCCATATGATGACACTTGAATTTTAATAAAATGACTTACTCTGACAATGTGAAGAGATTGGAAGGAGACAAGAGTGAACACAGGGAGATTAGATAGCCTTTCCAGTAACTCTAGAGAATTAACAGGGGAAGAGTTGCAGATATATGCAAATAGGCTTAGAAAGTACAAGGATACCACTTGATGATTGAGATGATGGGAGAGCTCTTGGCTAGAAATACAGATAAGTTAATCAGTGCAGGCAGTAGTAGAGTCCGCTAGAGCAGCTTTTAGAGAGGAGAATGGGGCTAGAGGACCAAACCCTTGGGAACGAGAGAACGATAAGTCTAAGGGTTGGGAAGAGGACAGGAGAGGAAACTGAGTAGGGATGGGCAGAGAAGTAAGAAAGCCCAGAGAAGTGTGACCGAGAAACTGTATGTGTTTTAGGTGTAGGTTTTTAGAGGAAAAGTGGTCAAATGCTATAACAAGGCCAAGAACTCATTTTGAAAGACTTAGGCAGCATGAGCTAGCTTGTACCAGCTTTTGCTAGCCAGTGGTGCGCAGCTCTTCCCAACTGCACCTTCAGTGATACTGTGTCAGTAGCCTGAATTATGGCTGCAGTGGAAATACTGAACTCCGTGGAGATCTGCAAATGCTGCAAAACTTATTTTGCAGAGCACACAGTGGTAAAAGTGGTAAAGTCAAAAACCTCAAGCACTCATTAGAAGTCATTGACAAGGAGGATGTTAAAGGTTGATGAAAGCGGAGATGTTCAGAGAAAACTAATTTACAGAAGGTGGGAGGTGAACAGAAAGGGAGAGAGGGGGAAACAATTTACCCAAAACTGTTGTGGGTCCACTTTTAATTTCTTCCCCATGAGTCTTGATGTAGTTCTCCTGCTTGCTCCACACTGGGTTCTCCTGTGCACTACCATGAGTTTCTCTTTTGTTTTCTCTCTCTTTGGAAGTGGAAGGAAGCCAGGGCTTGCAAAAGTGGAAGACAAACTGTGCTAAGTAGTTCTAGTACAGTTTCCTTTTTTTGTTATATACATGCCTAGAAAAATGGCCAGCAGGAAGTAACATGTTCCTCTGAGTGATGGGATTACTTAAATGTCTTTACTGTGTTTTCTAAATTTTCTATCACTAATAACAGCTTTTATAACCTATGAATTATTTTTTTAAATGAAAGGAACATACAGTAGGTCAGTAGAGGTATATTCCCTAAGTAATGCATAATTTTGAAGATTTGTCAATGTAATACTTTGGTTAAAAGTAAAAGTATGTAAGTATTTTGCCTGTTTACAAAAAAGAATTGCTTTTTACCATGTTCAGAGGGCGGATGTTGAGAACCAAATAGCAAATTTGTGAATTTTTTTCCCTAACATTGTCAGACATAATTAGTAATAGTGTTGTAAAATTGAAAAGAATTTGATAATATGTTTAGTTTGTAAAGTGTACTTTTTGAGTTACACAGAATGTATAAGCAACCAAAACATTGAAGGGATTATGAATCTTAAAATAATCATATCCTCTAATCTAGGAATTCTGTGTAAGAATCAATCCTGTCAGAGATGAGATCAGATCTTTCCCTGTAAGATGTTCATAGCATGGAGAAATAAGAGATGACCTAATTCTCCAGCCATGAGCAGGGTGGGTAAAATGTGTGTGGCAGTGCTCACAGTGAGAGAGAAAAGGATACAAACGTATGTGGACGTAGCCATCAGTATTATTAACATATTGTTTATTAGTATCTATTAGTAGTATCAGTATTAACAGAAGTCTCTCAATATAGTGCTTTAGTTCCTAAAATGTTTTCACATTCAAACCAGTTCTTCCCATGAGTGTGCATTTCTTTGAAGGCATCATCAGATGATTATTTGAACTCATGCAGTGTGCGAGACTAGAGCTTACACTTGGGCTCTTGTAATCTAAATTGGGGAAACTATGGCCCCAGGGCATCTGTTCTTACAAATAAAATTTTATTGGAACACAACCTTGCCTGTTCATTTGCGTGTCGTCCTTGGCTGCTTTTGCATTACACAGTGCACAAAGCCAAAATATTTCCTGTCTTTCCCTTTAAGAAAAGTTTGCCGACACCCTGAAATTAAGAAGATAAGCAAATCTTGATACCTACATAAGAAATACCGAGTTGCACTTGTTTCTTACAATGACTTTTAAAGTTAATAGTTTTGGTCTTAGAAGCAAGATTATTTATAAAGAGCCTATAGTTCCCTCACCTAAACACTAATTCTTGCCCTTCTGTGTGTCTTTTTGCAAACTTTATCCACATATATACATAGATTTTATACTTAGATATATACGTAGATGTTAATTAACATAGATACAATTTTATATTGCTTAATGTTTTAAAATACATTAAAAGCTAGTATTCTGAATGTGTAGATATGTTAGTTAACCATTAACTGAAATTTAGCCTTTATTCTCTAAAAAAGTTGAAAGTATGTTGAAGTTGGTAGCGTTATTTTAAAAAGATAGATGCTAGATAACCGGGAAGTTTAGAAATTTGTTTTTAATACATTTTGTTTACATTCCAGCTAAAACCACAACTCTGCCTTCCACTTCTACAGCTTCCACCACAGCTGCTACATCAGGTAATTGAGGCTTTTTAAACCAACAGTGAGGTAGGATGTGTGTGCACATTGCCTTTTACTATGTCTGCCATTGTTTCCCAGTTGTATTCAGGAATAGTTATGAACTGAAACTCATCTCTTACATTTGAAGGACCAAGATAGTAGGCTGTTAAAGCAATAATTATAGGTTTGCTGAGAGGCCTCTTCTAGTTTTTTATTGTATAATCACATTTGGCATGACACGTTAGAATTAAATGATAATGTTTTTCTAAAACCCTTTAGTACAACTTGTAGGTGAAATCTAATTTCTTAAAACTTAAAAATTAAATACTGATTACTGTTAGGAATTGGTTGTGTGCTGTATTAGACCATGGCAATTTGAGTGAAGAAAATATAGCCATCCTTTTTTACTGAAAAAGGTCTAAAAAGCCAAGATCACTACCAAATGTGCCACTCAACCATATTTCTTAACCTGTTATATTCCTTTATAACTCCTGAAAGTACATGTGAAAATTAATTTTTTATTAGTTCATGATTTGACATGTTATTAGTTAATACGATTTAGTTAAATCGTATTTAGGTTATGCCACAGGACACTGAAGGTACGCAGGTTGGGAACCCTTCTCTCTATTCATATTTAATGTACTGTTTCGTTGCTGAGGAAGATTTGTCCTTGAGATAACACCCGTGCCAGTCTTCCTCTATTTTGTATGTGGGTCACTGCCACAGCATGGCCGCCGCCAAGTGGTGTAGGTCTGCGCGTGGGATCCGAACCCACGAACCCAGGCTGCAAAAGTGGAGTATGCTGAACTTAACCACTAGGCCATGGGGCCAGCCCCAATATACTGTTGTTTTGATTCTGATGAATCTTTTATGTTTTTTTTTTATTATTTTGGTTTCATTCTTGTGCTGCCTTTCAGTTTCAATGAAGCCATTCTGTCTTCACAAGAAGAAATACAGAACAGTTGTAATTAATTTTAAACCTGGGCCACTTATTATACAGCCATGTTTTAGTCCCTGAAAAGGAATTCAGATTTTTGTGCTTATTTTCTTATAACTAGGTAATACTTTCTCATAATATAAAATTTGCAGAGTAACATTTAAGATACCTTTAATAACAAGTTGTTTTGCTTGTTGAAATTATAAATTGTAGATACTTAAGATTATTTTTGTAATTTGAAAAATTGCAACTGAATTTTTATTTACCTTATGTATTTAGTAAGATTCAAAAGTTGTATGAATTTTCAACATCAATATTAATATTTACTCTAGCAGTTAACTAAAAATATATATTTTTAGTTAAATTTGTAGTTAAAGTTTTTACTTAAAAATATATACTTTAGTCATGCGCTGCATAGCAACATTTTGGTCAATGAAGGACCGCATATCTGACAGAGGTCCCATAAGATTAGTACCAATAGCCTAGGAGTATACTAGGTTATACCATCTAGGTTTGGGTAAATACACTCTATGATGTTCGCCCAATGATGCAATTGCCTAACGATGCGTTTTTGAGAATGTATCCCGTCGTTAAGCAGTGCATGAGTGTAGTCTGAAGAAATTGCAAATTTTAAAAGGGTTTGACGTGTTCCCAGGGCATAATTTATAAACCAAGAGAATCTTTCTGTCACTTTCATATTTGAAGTTATATGGCAATATTGCCCACTTGATATCACTGGATGGCATGAAGAGTGGGATTGGTAAATGATTGTCCTCCTCAATTATGGGTAAATTCTAGCTGTAAATACTTGACTCAAGGAAATACTTGATGGAATTTTTTTTTTTAATTTATTTTTATTTTTTTTTATTTTTATTTTTTTTGTGAGGAGATTAGCCCTGTGCTAACATCCGCCAATCCTCCTCTTTTTTTTGCTGAGGAAGACGGCCCTGGGCTAACATCTGTGCCCATCTTCCTCCACTTTATATGGGACGCCACCACAGCATGGCTTGCCAAGCAGTGCGTCGGTGCGCGCCCGGGATCCGAACCAGCGAACCCCGGGCCGCCGCAGCGGAGCGCGCGCACTTAACCGCTTGCGCCACCGGGCCGGCCCCCTTGATGGAATTTAACACATGGCAAAATAGAAGCTCAGGTGGAGCTTGAAATTATGATAGAGAATCATCCTGAGACTTACTAAGTATTGTTATTTCTTCTATCTCATTGAACAGGTACAACTAATACCACTTTAACTCCAACTTCACCACCTGCGCGGAAGTCGACCTTTGATGCAGCCAGTTTCATCGGAGGAATTGTCCTTGTCTTGGGTGTGCAGGCTGTAATTTTCTTTCTCTATAAATTCTGCAAGTCTAAAGAACGAAACTACCACACTCTGTAAACAGACCCATTAAATTAACAAGGACTGGCGTGTAACTCACTGAAACCAAAATACTATCTTGCAAGATGTCCCACATGGAAGACACTATTCCAAGAGCTTTAAATTTGCAGAGGATGCATATAGGATATTTTGGAGCATCATCCTTGAAGAAAATTAGCTAAATCATTTTGCTCAACGAGAATATTTAAAATATTCTGCATGAATCCTTGTGGCTGTCTTTTATTTTAAATGGCTGCTGCTGTGGGATTATGTTCTCTCTTCTTGACATGCCAAATGTAACTCTGTAAGTGATGGAAAACATTGTCCTGCGAGACAACCTCATGACTCTTTTGGCGGTTTAAATTTAGTCATTTTAAAGCCTGAAAGCTGCATTATTTTCATCCTAACTCAGGATGTAGTTTAGTGACCAGAATTGAGAAGAATGTGCCAAATGAGAATCAGGTGGATTTTTGGCTATCGTTTCAAAAGTGGAATAAATTTATAAATTTAGTATTCTTAGAGTAAACTGTATCCTTAGAGTTAAATTTTGTGCTTGATAGCAGTTATTTTTTCTACATTAGAAATAAGATGCCACACAAGGAATTACATTCCAGATTTAAAGAAATGAATGGAAAGGATACAAACCATTGAAGTACAGCAGATTGTTCATACTTGTGAAGCACCTTATATCATTGAGAAAATAAAGAACAGTGCCTTAAAAGACAGACTGAAAGGTAGACTGTAACTTACAATGTTTGCGATTTGTTCTTTGCCATTAAGGAAGGTAAAGAATGGTCTGAGGATGTAACTACTGGTGTGAGCAGTAGTGAACCTGCTTTTAGATACCGTACTGTTAGTATTTCATTGAAAACTCACCTGCTTCACACCTGAGTGACTTAAGCTAAAGGATGTTACACAAAGGTGAAAGCCTTCACATATGGAACCTCCCAATATTTTTCTTAGGGCTGTTAAAAAGTGTAGAGATAAAATTGATTTAATTTTATTTTCCTTTGTACTTCAAAAAAGTATTGTAACACTGTTGTATCTTGGAAGGGTTTCCACCAAGCTTTCTTAAAAAGTAGCTATGTTCATGAGGCAAGAAGCAAATAAGTTGTTTTAGAATCATTTACTAACTTTCAATGAGACAATCATTTTAAGTTCTGAGACAGCAAATGTGAGCACTGTAATTTCTGAAAATCCAAGGATTTTGGTTGATGAGATTACTGTAGATTTTTAATGATGATTGCCCTAGAAAAACGGATTGTGCTTTCTCTTCTTTCTTTCTCCTCTCTCCCATCCTTTCTTCTTAGTTTCGCTTCCCGTAGTGTAATAAGCATGCATACTTTTATTCTTTAGTTTTCTTACAAAGCACTAGATTTGGGGGTTTAGAGGGATACTTCACCCCTGCCTTTGACACATTGGGTTAGTTCAGAGGCTTAAGTTAGTTTAAAATGAGCTTTTGCTTTTTTAGATTATTAAAGTTTTTTTGTTTTAGTTTCTTTAGCCTCTAGTGGCTGAATTTAGCACTTGGTTTTCAATATTTTATAGTAGAAAATGACATGTTGCTTTGGTCCATTTCATGAGCCAAAATTCCTTGCATTTAGATAAGTATATTAAAGGTTCTTAAAGAGAAGATTTACTGTTTCTTTGTTACTTGCTGGTACAGCTAAAGTTTGTTTTGCTTGCACATTTGTACATACACCTAATGTTTTCAAGTGCCTTAATTGTTTAAAATCTCTGGCTTCAAAAGTTTTTGGGAAAAGGTAGGTTTGCCTCACATTTTTGTGTTTTCATTAGTAATATTCTAGGTACCTCACAAAAAATTTTATTATGGTGCCATGGCTGTTAGCTTTTAGTGAGTGCTGCAAGATAGCAGATTCATTTGAAAATACACACCATTTCCATTCCTCCCAAAGTGGCAAAAATTAGCTACAATGGCATAATTGTCATTTACCTAGATATGACCAGCTTGGCACACATTAATGTCAACACATTTAACAGTTTTTGTGAAAATGTAGCCAATGAAGCTTCTCATCTTCTGTAGTTTTGAATATTGCTCTAACAACAGAATCATCATATGGAGTTCGTTCGGTTTTGCAAGAACTCTTACAGAACTCACAGCCTTTTCCCCCCTTCCTTTAGCAATGTAGTATCTTGAGTCATTGATAATTTTTGGGTTTTTTTAATCCAGAAGGTATATAGAAACCTTTTCAGATTTTTCATCTGATTTGTTCACGCAGATGTAGGTCTTATCAAAATACCTTATTTTACCTTACAGATATTTGTTGCACAGGCAGACACTGCTGTATTTAGAAATTTCTATTTCGGTTCGTTAAAAACTGCAAAACCAATCTGTATTGTGTACCAAACTGATTTAAAATAAATCTATGTGTTTATTGAATTAATCTGCTCTTTTTTATTAACTGAAATGTGTTTTTTGCATTTTGATTATAAAATTTAACGCTAGTGGATTTACCTTATCAGTCTGTTTGGGGATGAGTTGTGTTACTCAATTTTTATTGCAGATAATAACTAAGGGATGTATTCATCATTGGAGGACAGAGCCTTACAAATAAGCGTTGGAGGGAGGACTTGGTATGCCTATGGGAGTGACATGCAAGGTGATCTTCCACAAATCAATAGAAATCATCTACTTATGCTCTAGTTTACCAAGTAAAGAATTTATGAGAATACCATCTGTTATATATCTGAAAGCTTGTTTGTGACTTTCTGCCTTTTTAGTTCAGATGGCACGTAAAAGTAAAATTGGGCTTCTGTTTAGAGTACTTGGTATAAATATCTAGTACCAAGCCACATGCTGGTATGTGAAATCTTCTGTTGGTCCATGTTTGGGGAAAAATTATATTCCATATTAAATCACAGCACTTGGACTAAGAAGAGAGAATGAATACTCCCCTATGAGCCTTAAAACCCAGAAGGGAGGACTTAATAATTTTGCCATAGAAATCATGAACTTTTGGTTTCATATTAGCCTTACGTATGGTCAGGTATTATATAAAACTCTGTGCCAAGCTTGAAGACTCCCTAAAACATTGCTAGAAACAAATTGTTATTTTGATAAGAATGGGGTCCAAAATAGATTTTTTAGATGATAATAAAAAGTCCTGTATATTCACCCATGTAGTTATTTCCTCTATTCTCCATCACCTTGTGTAGATATCTGTTGCTACTGGTATTGACCTCTGCCTAAAGGATGTCCTTTATTAAATGTTGTGTTAAGCAGTGCATGACTGTATAGGAAGTGGCCACTATCTGCTTTCCCTCAAGCTGGATTCCAGAAATCATTAGAGAGGATACAACCCAGGCTCTCTGGATAAAGTTTGTAGTAGCTGTGAGTCTGAGGTGGTGCCAGGGAAGCTATCCAGGGGGAGATGTTACACCAATGGCAATCCGTGAAGTCATCCAAGGAGGGGCAGGATAAGCCATGCATAGGAGGTGCCACACCAGTGACACTCCACTGCTAGGCTGTGTGTACTGCTAGAGCTGGGGGCTGTGGGAGTTTGTCCAGAACTAGGAAAAGAAATCCTTCCGATATCTACTGACAAAACATCATGCCACCTAGCAAAGAAGTCTTCATATGGTCCAGCTTCACTTTATAATAATGGATGGAGCAGGCAACAGTGGATGAATTTGAAGCTTAAAGCCCTAGTTTCTGTGAATTTATGACTTTCTACTACTTATTTAGTATTTCTTTTGCCCTTGGTCAGAACCTCAATTGGTCAGGGTGCTTTACCTGGTGGGGTGATCCAAATAATCATTACCAAAGGGCCTGAGTCCTCCAATTGTCCTACCTGTTTTGTTGCCATAGTTTTTCATTAACGTTTACTATTGGGTGTGGAAGTACTCAGGCACCCAGAGAATCCCCTGTGTTTCAGATAGGGTCCTTGCCGCCTCTGAACCAGCAATACAATCTCCCCTTGGTAATCAGGATCGATCACTCCAGCCAGTAGGGGAACATCTTTTGCTGCCTATCGGTTTAGTGACATAAGAATCCCAAGATGGCCCCGTGGCAGTTTCATCTTAGATTTTATATCAGTAGACCCATTGTTGTTTTCCTGGTTGAAGCACCCCTTGAGAACCAAGACCTCCAAACCAGCACAGCTTGAGGTTGAGGTGATGAGAAGTATGAGAGGAACCGCTCCCACTACCATTCTGTGATTTGTAGACTCATACACTCTGGCTCAAAGCTTGTGCTGCCTGCAGTAAGACTGAACTCCATCCTTTCAGGGTGATGTCTCCCAACTGTCATTATAACTGAGCATTCAGTGAACTATTCCACCTTTCAATTAGACCAGCCACTTCTGCGTATTCGGGTATGTTAATTTCATGGGCATGAGCTCACTGCACCATTTCCTTTATTGTGAAATTGATTCCTTGATTAGAAGAAATGCTATAGGAAATGCCATGATGGTGGATAAGGCATTCTGTGATTACATGGATCAGGTGGTAGTGCTGGCAGAAGCATTATGGACAGGAAGGCAATCCATATCCAGAATGTGTGTCTATTCTAGAGAAAGTTGAATCTCTCCCCTCCTCTATGATGGAAGAGGTCCAATGTAACCAAACGGCCACCTGGTGGATGGCTATTGCCCATGGGATTGGTGCCATATTGCAGCCTCAGTATTGGTCTTGGTGTTTGACAGATTAGACACTTGTCAGTAGTGCATGTCAGCCTTGGGAAGGGAAAGTCCATGTTGTTGAGCCCAAGCATATCCTCTAGCTCTGCCCCCATGGCCACATTGTTCATGGGTCCATTGAACAAGCACTGGGGTAGCTGGGGAATGAGACTGACTGACACCCATAGAGTGTGTTATTTTGTCCACTGGATTATCAGAGCCTCCTCTACTGTGGATGCCCTTTGGTGGGCACTGACACGGGACACAAATATCTTCACACTGTGTGCCCACTCTGAGACCCACCTTTCACTCCTGTTTCTTCCAACTCCCTGACTATCCAGCCAAACCATTAGCAACAGCTCATAAATTAGAGTAGATCTGTACTTCTGGCCATCTCTCAGTTCAGACACAGTGGACAACTAAATGTATTACTCGAAGTTCTGCTCGCAGGGAGGATTTTCTTTTAGTACTACCTTCAGGGCCACCCGAGTAGGGCATAGTGCTGCAGCTGTCCACTTTTGAGTGGAATCAACATATCATGCAGACCTATCTATAAACCAGGCTTGATTTTTTTACTTTCTTGGCCAACTACTTGCGAGAAACACCCCAGGCTAGAGGTATGGATTGAGGAAGTGGAGGCAACAGGAGTTGGTGTTGAAAGAGTCTGAGCCACATGTTCAGGGAAGCTACTTGTACCCAGGCAAGCTAAGTCTATTGTATACCATTTCCACTGATGATAGATTGCTGCTGTGTATGCCCAAGTTTATGTCTAGGTGGGTCCTACAACACCCAAAACATGATGGGAAGATCAAGCTACATGATCACCGACTATCCATTCCATTGTTAGGCCTTCAGTCTCCATCAAGGTGCAAAAGGAGACTAGCTATCTTCAGAAGAAGGCACAGATTTGCTCCAAAACCCTAGGCGTCTGCCCTGTGGTTCTCCTCCAGGTGCTTGACAGAGGCTCCATACAGTGTTCTTGTATGCCAGAACACTTTTAGTTTCATTGGCTCCACTGGATCATAGGACCTAAATGGCAGAGCAGCGTGTACTGTAACTCAAATTCATAACAGAGCCTTCTCTTGCTCTGGTCCCCACTCAAAAATTGTAATCTTATGGGTGACTCTCTAGGTGAGTTGAATTAGCACACTTAAATATGGTATATGTTGCCTTCAAAATCCAAAAAGCCTACTGAGCATTGTGCCTCTTTTTCATGGTAACATAGTGTGAGATGAACCAACACGCCTTTCATCTTGGGGGTTCATCATGCTCCAGACCACTGGACCCTCAGAAACTTCATTGCAGTTAAGGGCCCTCAATTTTTGTGGAATTTATCTTTCAGCCTCTAGTTCTTATATGTCTTACTAAGGCACCTAAGTACTTACTAATTCCTGCTCATCATATCCAATCAGCATAATGTTATCAATGTAATGGACCAATGTGATGTTTGTAGAATATCATGGTGATGAAGATCTCTATGGACTATATCATGGCAGAGAGCAGGAGAACTGACAAAACCTTGAGGCAAGACTTTGAAGGTATACTGTGGCCCTGCCAAGTAAAAGCAAACTGTTCTCATGCAATTTGATGTGGAGCAAAAGGTATTATAACTGCATAACAAGTGCCAGGGGCATAGTCATTTGCCCCAGCAAAGATACTACATCTAAGACAACAGCTGCAACTGGAATATCCCCCTGATTTTGGTGTGGACCTGATAGTCCCTACTTATTTTCCAAGCTCCATCTGTTTTTTGCACAGGCCAAGTGGTGAGTTAAGTGGTCATGTGATAGGTTGTCACCACGCTTGCTTCTTTCAAGTCTTTCTTTGACGCTGGCATTAATCTCTGCAATTTCCCCTGAAGATGCAATATTGCTTCTAGTTTATTTTCTTGATAGAAAGGGGAAGTTCCAGGGACTTCCAGTTATCGCTTCCTACAATAATGAGCCTTCAACTCATGGGTCAGAGAACCAATATAGGAATCCTTTCAGTTGCTAATTATGTCTTTTCCAATTATACATTCAGGAAGTAGGGAAATAACCACACAGTGGGTCATAATGGACCAACTGGGTCCACTGTAATTCGGACCTGAGCTAAGACTCCTTCTATCATCTCACCGTAAGCCTTCATTTTGACTGGTGAGCCACAGTGGTGTTTTGGATCCTCAGGAATTAGAATTAATTTAGAGGTAGTGCCTAGTATTCACCAAATGATATGGATATTTCTTTTTCTCTCATGAACAGTCACTCTGGCAAATGATTACAGATCTGTTAGGAAAATGTTTGGAGGAAGATTTATGGTATGTACCCGCAGCAGTGGTTGTAGGGTCCTTCCTCAAGGGGTTCTAGCCTTCCCTGCGGTTAAGGGGCCCTGGTCTGTGAATTGACTTCGGTCTGGAATCTGGGTGAGAGAGGCTGTGACTCTCCACTGTACTGATTCAAGTCAGGTTTTGGTTGCCAAAGTTTTTTCTGTTATATGAATCAAGCAATATTCTATTTGGCTGCCCATATGATTTCATTCATGGGGACATGTTGACCACCAAAGATCTCTGCATGCCAAGGCATTCTGACTCCTGATATGTCCTTCCTAATAGATGTACCCACCTTGTCTTTGGCAGTTGGCTTCTGCTACTCTGGGATTGCATCATCACCACTGAAATGAGACAGCCCATCTCAACAGCAGTGAGAAATGATGAGATTGTTATTGTAATTTAGCTTCTGTATAGTTAAAATTTGTACCTGATTTTTAGCAGTATTATCCTTCTGACTACAAGAAATAGATTTTTTTTAAAGGCTACCGTGGAAGCTCTCTGGTTCTCAGACCATGATTTGAGCTAAGAATTAAAGGACCTGTGCTTGTCATTTTCCCTGTAAGTGCTGAAGAGCATTAAAAAAAACTCCATCCCACACCACAGTCTTTATGCTTATCACTACTGCCATGAGAGTCTGTGTAGTAGCAAATTAGGCTCCCAAGGCACATGCTTCAGCAGGTACTTCATCACAATCTACCACCGGTGATAGCTTGGTTAATTGTCATGCTGCTACCTGCAGAGAATTTCTAGCACTCCATTTCCTGTTGGCAAGGAGCTCAGCACTGTGTTCAAGCCCAAGGGTGCAACCAAACCCCCAAATCCCACCTTTGTGGGTCTGTCCCCTAGGACCACTCCACTACCGGTATCAGTTCTATAACAGTAATGGGCCAATTAGGAGACAGAAACCACATGGTAATCAAACAGGCAAAGCTTAATACAAAGAATTATTAACTATAACAAGGGATTGAAGTATGGGAGGACTGGCTGGTAAGCAATAAAGAGGGCTCTCAAGAATACAGGGATAGCAGACATAGGGAGCAGCCACTGCCCTCCAGGGCTGACATCCAGACCTCATTGGAGACAGTGTGACCAAGGCTTACTGGGCAGCAGAGAAGTTCACTGGGGCTGTGAAGCACTCAAAGAGGTGCTGGAGGAGAAGCCCTTCACAGGAGGTGCCATGCTAGTGACACTCCACCGTGAAGCTGCATGCACCACCGGAACAGGTGTTGCAGAAGCTGCATGCACTACAGAAACCTGACGCTGCACAGCCATGCACACTGCAGGATCCTGCCTAGAGGAGCACCCCGAACCAGGAAGGGAGACCCTCCTTCCTCCTCCAGGGTCCCTCCAGCACCTTCTACTGACAAAGCTTAACATCTTGCCAAGTGGCAAAGAAGAAATATTTACAGGGTCCAGATTCATTATTTCACAGCAGACAATTAAGGATGAATTTGGAGCTGAGAGGTCATAAATTGATAACTGGTAACCATACTTTGTCATGTTGAATTTTTAGTTTTGATATCAAAGCTGTCAACTTCCTCTTGGCTTTTGTGTTTTATGCTCTATTTCAGAAATAAGTTTGTGTGTATGTCTGTGTGCGTGTGCATGTGCATGTGTGTGTGCATTTAGATATTTAATCTCTTTGGAATTCATTGTGTATAGTCTAAGGTGATGATTTAATCTACTTCAAATAGAATCAACCTCCTTAATTTGACAAGCTACATATATCATATATAAATTTATGTATGTAAATATGTTTCTCTGGTCTATTCTGTTCCATTCATCTATTTATTTATTCCTTTACACAAGATAGATTTTCTTGTCTGAACAAAAAGACTTGGATTAGGACTTTACATAAGTCTGAAGAGGGTTTGGGCATTTGTAAGAAGAATAAAAAGATTGTTAAGAAAGGACGATGTTCTTAAGTGAAACAAATAGAAATAAGTGCTTTGAAGTATACTTGGATTAATCTCTGTTCTGTTTTTTCACTTGTTAGTAAATACTGCTTAGCAGCAATATGTTCTCTCCTGGAATACCACAGAGGCTGCTGGTTGATGAGGGGCAAGGCCTAGGTTGTAGAAATGCAAGTCAGCTCTTAGGTGTTAAAATCTAGGGCCAACCCCTACTTCGTCTGGTCCATCCAAGATGTAATCATCTCAGTCCCTCCACACTATCCCCATAGTACTGATAATAAAAATTAGATAAAAGGTTTAATGGAGTTTAGAATCATTTTTATTCATTCAAATGCTCCTGGAAATAAAACTTGGAAAAAGGAAACATGATTACCAATCAGGTCTGAAGGGGATTCTGGATGGAGCCGTTTGAACTCAAAAAGCTGAAAGTTGAACATTTTCTGCCACATTGGGTAGGAAGACATGGTGAATCCTTTCTTTGTGTTTAATAGGTACCTGAAATATAAATATTAAGTAGATATTGGAGCTTTTCAAGAAGATTATTTCAAGAATAATTCTTGTTATGGCATCATTCAAAGTCACTGTTACTAATGAGACCAAGATCATTGGTTCAGTCTGGGTTAGGCCACTTAGGGTGCCTTCTTATACATATTTTGCCACTTGTCGTAAAGGGAACTGGTCAACAATGAATCCATCAATGGAAAGCCATTTCCAGCTAAGGAAGAAAAGATAGCCCACATTTGGACTAATCTGAAAATTCCTTAATATTTTATCTTTTGTGTTAGTGCAGTGCTACTTTTTTAAGAAAATCATTGGTGTTCTTATATTCCAGCCATGTATAAATTCCTCTTCAATCTGTATTTATCTGACTTGTCTCATAGGCCATGCTTAAGAAGTCAGACCTTAGATAGATTTGAAGAGGCTCCAACTAATTTTGTGCCTTTCCTAGACCTCAGCTTTCTGCTTGGGGTCTCTATACTGTAAACAAGCAAATGGGCCCACAATACACTTCTTTATTTATTAGGATTTATTTATTTAGTAGGGCAATGGCCAATAATTAGCCTTAAACTCTCACCCTTCTAAATCTCTCAAATATAATGTATCTCTACTAAAGCATTTAGCTACTTAGTAGCCTTCTCAACCATAAGAGTTGCGATTGCCAACCTCCCCCACAGTAGGAATATTAACTTTTGGGAGTGAAACGGGGATGGAGTGAATCTCAAAAGCCCTTGTAATTCCATCACATCAACTGAGCATTGCTTCCTTTTGGAAAAGGCTTTTGCAGAAACAAATAGATATGTACTAGAATTTCACCTTTTGGTGACAGATAACTGCACAGAGACTGGTGAGTCAAGCAAATGGTGGGCATTAATAACATGGCTCTACTTGGTCAGGGATCTCAACTGGGTATGTCCCTGACTTATTTCTTCTCTGTATATTGCGCCTTAACTGCATGTTTAGAAATACTTCAGCAAACTTTTGATCCAATAACTAGACCATCAGCTGCAGAATTATACCTTCAAAAGAAGACTTAGAATGGCATATTCTCTGACAGATTGATTAAATTTTTTCCTCTTAAGTATTCTTAAGGGGAGGAATTCTTAAATATGTTGATTAGATATGTAAATATCTAGAGGAGATTCTGAAAGACAGTGGAGCAGAGAGCGTAATACTTATTAACTTAATACAGAAAAGGCAGGGGAAGAGGACGTAAATGTTGTTTTAGATAAACTAAAAGCTGAAATATTTTTTAAAAATTCTTCAAATATGTACTATACCTCAACCTAATCTCTATTCCAAGGATTTCTTTGGAGGGTAGATTTCTCACATATTTTAAAATGACTTCTGAAATTCTTTGTTTCTGCTCTGCCTGCAAACTTAAAGGATCTGATGCTGTGAGTTAATTGTTGTAGATAATTGGAAAAAAAAAAAGACAAAGTTTAGACAGAACACAGAAAGGTGTTGGTACTGACTTCCACACCCATTTATTGAATTGTAATTGAGTAAGTGCTTTTAGGCTTAACTGTTTCAAATTAAGATTAATTTATTATTCAAATTAATCAGAATTTTATTATTGAGGAGTGATGTTAGCAAGATGGCCGAGTAGGAGGCCCTGGACCCTCCTTCCCAGCACAAACACAGTGATTCAGCAACAATTCATGTATAAATTCCCTTTGTGAGAAATCCAGAATTTTATTATCCAGACAAGACCCAAGCACCTAGATAAGATCCTTATATATTATTTTTTAATGTAAGTTTGAAGTGACCCTAAAACCATAATTTCATATTTTTCATTGTTCATATATATAATCAAATTTATTATTACTTACAGTCTTTGGCCTTTGAATCCTTCTTGTTATTTTACTGCCCATAAGATTAGTCTTTAAAAGGTGTTGCTGGGAGTATCTGGATGATGTGGAAGCAGAATTTAGGGAGTACTGAGCCCAGGATATAAGGCCTACAATGTTAAAAATGTTAAATTATATCTCTGGTTGCAACGTACAGGCCTAGATTTAATTAATTAAATTTTAGAGCTTAAAATGGGCATCTAATCTAGCTTCACCAATTTTGAGTGAAGCTGTCAATACCTGGATGGAGTCTTTCGCCTGAGAGTCACATGACCAAGTCAAAGAGAAAGAAATGATGAGTGACTCGGACTGTTGTGGGTAGAATTGGACAGACTGAGAGATATTCAAATTAATAGGACATGGTAGTTAACTGGATTTGCAGGGTGAGAAGGAATAGCTCCCAGATTTCTGGCTCAAGCAACTAAATAGGTGTTAATTTTATTTTATGGTGGATTTTATGATCACGGCACATATATGCTCCATAAGCAACTGTTGGCTACAAGATTAGAAGGATAGATGGGTGGAAAACACAAGTGTGTAGAGAGGAAGCAGAAAAAGATTAGTTCAAGGCCCCTGCGAAGGTAGGAGCACATGGGATCCTGTGCACAGTACTGTCCCTAGGAGGAAAAGGAGCACCTTTTCCATGTTAACAAGAAGGGAGGAGAAGCAGCTGAGTAGAGATGGAGGTAGGCTGGGGACAAGAAGTAGAGGGAGTTTCCATCTGATGGCTTTTAACTTCTCTGTGAAACGGGAGGTGAAGTGTTGGCAGGGAGGAGGACAGGGTCTGAAGGTCTGAAGAGACCAGGAAGATTTAAAATAGTTGCTGCGAAGAGGAGGGGAGAGTGAGGTGACCCCATCCTCAGCGCCTGGCGAGGAAATGTGAGCTGGCCTGAGCCCATCAGGCGTCTTAGTGTCTGGCTCCAGTGATTTGTTCAAACTTAGGCACATGTCAGCCCAGTCAAAGCCGGATTCTTTTTCACTGTCCCATCTCCACACTCCACTCCTGCCACGCGAACTTGAACAGAGGATGGAAACCACAGAGGAGGCAGCCATCTTGCTTCCCAAGGGGCTCCACTTCCTTTCTGCTTCCAGCATTCCCAGAGCCCAGAGACGGAGAGAGAGAAATCAGTCCTCATGAAATGCTTCAAACTTTGATCAAGCTAACCATAGCCAGTCCGCCCCTGAATATGTCACAGTTTTGGGAGCTAATTGATTTCATTTTTTCCTTAAGCACTTTGAGAATAACTGCACTTGAACAAATTATAGTTTCTCAGGAGTTGCAAGATCCTAGGGGAATCCATATTAATGCCAAGTAAAGAGAGCTCGCCCTTGAACTCTGACTCCGCCTTTGATGCTACTGATGCCGGAGCAGGGAGGCTGCTGCCATCGCTGCTACAGATCTGCGTCACCTCACGTTCGAGCTGGACAGCAGCTGAGAAAGCAGTGGGAATGGCTGACTTTCACCTTTTAGCACTAATCGGATAGGTGCTATCTGGCTGTTCCCTTGGAGTTCTCGGCACTAAACAGACTAAATAGTAAATTGTTTAAAAAATTCTTATAAAGGTTTTTCTAAAAATGTTTTTGCAAAATGCATTCAGCACAGTGTAATTTCAGGGAATTATAGTGATACCCATTCTGTACTGCATATAGGGAAGTTATTAATAACATATTAAATAAAGATTTTCCATCAGGCTACTTCCAAGATGCTGTCAGTCCCTCCCCTCTAATGAATCTACACATAGAAGTCCTCAGCAAACCCCCTCCTGTCATCGCGGAGGGGGACAGATGGGGGCTGAGGCCTGGGAATGACTTCTGCCTCTGCTTCCTGAGAAAGTGGCTTCTCTTTCACTCCTGCCACAGCCCCAATCCTGGGAATTAGGGTTCCTCCACCTGCCTCATGCCCCACCCTGGCTCTCCTCTGTAAACACTCTCAGGTGTTGGAGGACATGGGTGGCAGCTCCATTGGACATGTTAATCCAGAAATGGATTAAAAAGATGCTTGCCTGGGCTGGAGGCAGAGCTGAAAGGGAGAGACAGAGAAACCCCAGGGAGTGTGGAAAGGACAGTGCAAAGTGTAGAACAGCTCAGGGTCAGTGGCCAAAACAGGGCCCTTAGGTGCTCTTGGTGGACTTCCACTTTGGACAGGGCAGCTGGGGCGGGGATGCGGTCCTGCTGTTAGGGCCCAGGCGGGGGGCACAGAGGAGGGCAAGCCCAGCCCTGCTCTTTGTAAACCCAAAGTAACTCGATCTTCGTCTGCTTGATCTTTGAAACTGATCTTTCTGCTTCTGAAAGGCTGTGTTTTCTCCCATCACTCACACTGGTAAGTAGCCAAAAGGAGACATAGATAAAGTACAACACACATACACATGTATATGTGTATATGTGTAGTAACCAACATTTGCACAGTAACTTAGTGCTACTATACTATGTGCCAGGCATGCATTATCTCATTTAATCCTCAGAACATGTCTTTGAGGTGGGGATTTCCATTTTATGGAGAGACTAGTTAACCTGTCTAAGGTCACATAGTTACCAGTGACAGAGCAGGATTTGAACCTGGGCTGCCTTACACACTCAACCATGGGCTACACTGCAGAACAGGAAAGAAGAGGCTTGGCTGATCTGAACAATATGCCAATCATGGTTATTGATATTTGGTGATATTTTTGATAGTCAGATCTAGAAGATAACTTGGAATTTATTTAGCCTCGTCTTATAAGGGAGGAGGCTAATTTAGAGATGTCCTGGGATCTGGGCTCTGCTCCATGCTGCTTGCCATGCACTGCCCAGAGGGCTGTTTTGATTGCCATTTGCATAGGAACCCTCAAGCCCCCAGGACCAAGAATCATAATGTACTTTATGAATAACATCAGAGAAATGTGGTCATTAATGTCGCAAGGCATTAAGATGCTTTAAAATCCAGTGACGTACCCAATATTCTTTAAGTGGTATATTACACACTCCTGGGACCAGTTTTTATTATTGACACCTTATAGAACAGGATGTCAGTACTCCAAAGGGAATTAAAGTAGAAAGTTCTGACTGCAAATCAGAATTAAAGTTTACTCACTCAAGTATCATTCATTCATTCAACAAACATCATGGAGTACCCACTCAATAACCCCTGGCTTGTTATCACTAGTCCCTGAGATTGTCCTTCAATTCAGACCCCAGACACTAGGAGCTTGCTCCAGCCAGAGCAGGGGCTATCCTTACCACCTGGGGAGCTCCTCTGGACAGACGATTGCTCAGCGTCATTAAGCTGACTTTGTAGCTCTTCTACACGCTGGAAAGCGTCCATTTTCACGCTGCGCTCCTGGGCAAGCCGGCGTCTCATCTGAGGAGAAAAGTGCTTGGGAAGCAGAGATGCTTTTTGGCGCATACATTAGTCCCGAGGTTCCTAGGGACAGTGTAGGTCCCAGGCTACCCCAGGAATACAAGTCTTCATGAAGTCCTGGTCAGGCTGAACTCAGCCTTCTGAGAACCAAGAGCTCCAGAAAGGCTGAGAACTTAACCAAAGAGGAACAGAAGCAGCTCATGGAACCCCTTATTACCTTATAACAGCCAAGAGTTTACTTACAAAAGTTATATCTCTTATGTTTATTTCACCAGTGGGGGTGGGGGGAGGGGAGTGGGGAGGGCCCAGGTCACAGAGGACCTTGTAGACCAAGCCACACATCTGCCCCAAGGACCCATGGGAGCCTCTGGTCGGTGTCAAGCAGAGGAAAGATCTCTTTCCCTTTCCAGTCTATGTTCAGCTCAGCTCATCGTCTGTGGGGAAGGCCCTGAGCACTGTCTCCCAGGCCTGCCCAGGGTCCCCACCCAGAGGCAAACTTTGTGTTTATTCCCATAGTTCTGCCCTCACACAACTGACCCAGAGTCCTCGGCCAGACAGTAGCTGGGTCCAAAGTATACCTCATCTGCATAGACCACAGGTATTTTTTCTTTTTAAATTTATTTTTATCTCCTAATTGTTTTTAATTATAAAAAGTAATTGTAGTGTAGTGGGTTCAATAGTGTCCCCCCAAAATTCATGCCCACCTGGAACCTCAAAATGTGACCATATTTGGAAATAGAGTCTTTACAGATGTGATTAAGATGAAGTCATACTGGATAAAAGGTGGGCCCTAAATCCAATGACTGATGTCCTTATAAGAAGAGGAAAGGGGACAGACACACAGAGGGACACACAGGGAAGGCTGTGTGATGAGGGAGGGAGAGATGGGAGTGACGTAGCTATAAGCTGAGGAATGCCAAGGACTACAGACAGCCAACAGAAATGAGGAGAGAGGCATGGAGCAGATGCTTCCTCAGAGCCTCCTGAAGGAACCAACACCTTGATGTCAGACATCTGGCCTCCTGAACTGTGGAAGAATCAATTTCTGGTGTTTTAAAACCATCTAGTTTGTGGTAATTTGTTACAGCAGCCCTAGGAAACTCATACACAAAAATTAGTGTAATCTCGCATGCTAATCGCAAAAATTCAGCCACAGGTGTTTTAAATCCTACTAGTGTCTGTAGAGACCCAACCACAGGCTTGTCTCACAAACCTTACGGGGGAGGTTCCTTGTGTGTGCAGATGCTCTCAAGTGTAGTTTAACTTGCAGTAGATGATCAGATCCCCAGAGTTAGGAAAAAATTCCTAATATAAACTAGGCCCAAGGTCCCTCTCTGTACTACAAGAATTTGTGTAGGATCCTCATTCTTCATGGGCGAGAGCCAGGGGAAAACATATCAAGACTCCTTGAGCCAGGCATTGCTAACCAACTTGAAAAATACTAGCAAAGGAAAGAAACATACTTAATAAGGACCTTGTGTTAGCACACCCTACTCCTACTTCACAGAGGTCTATCTACCTGTTTCCAAAGTTGTCCACCTTCATATTCCCAACAGAAAGACAAACAGCCAATATTTATCAAGAGCTGTGTATCAGTCCCTGTTCTATGTGCTTTATTTGAATTACCTAATTTAATCCTCCCCCAAATCCCATGAAGTCAGTACATTATTCTCCATGAACTGATGAGGAAAGTAAAGCACAGAGAGGCCACAGACCTCGCCCAAAGTCATACAGCAGGAGGGCCTGGGGATGTGAATCAGGCAGTCTGAGTCTAGGGCCTATGCTCTAAGTGACCGTCCCAGGAGCAGGAGGTAGGCAAGGAAGTTCATGATCTCCAAGGTCAGAGGGTCAAAAGCCACCGCTGGAGTTGGAGGTTGGAGACAGATTAAAGCCACTGCTGGCTGTGGGGGCTCTTGCTGTCTGAGTGGATTGCTATTTGGGGTGGCTAAGCTCAGGGGCACAAGAGCTTCCAGGGGAGTTGAAGGGGTTGTTTAGAATGAGCCAATGACTGTTTTTACATACAAATACTAAAAATGTGTATTTGTTGAGAGAAACTTCGAAATATTTTGACTACTTTTAGAATCTCTGCCATTAAACAAATATTAGCTATTAATTAGAGAGGACTTCGAGAAACTACTCTATGAACCTCCCTATTTTTGTGGTGGCTTTTAGAAAAGCATAATTTGAAGGACAAATACGTGACACCAAATTTTTCTTATGGGTTCAGTCATATTTTAGATTACTTTTCATGAAACAAATGTGAAATTTTAATTTTCTTTTATTCTAAAGCTACTCATGTTCTCTCCATCTCTACAAAAATATTTACTCTAGCATTGCCTCAATTCCACTTGTATCCTTTTTTTTTCCATTTATTTTTGTATTCTCTTTGCTGATCTCCTCCTTGAGCACTTGAAACACTTGGCCAATAATTAAATTTAACTTTCCAACTCTTGTTTCCTAATATCTCTGGTGAATTAATTAAGTGATTTATTCATTCAATGAATATGTGTGAAGAGCCTGTGCTGGAAGGTGCTGTTTTCCCTTTGTATTCAATTACATTCTGTGGTCTCCTTTGTTGGAATTTGCATTAATCCACATCTACATTGTATTATTTCCTCCTCTTTTTTTTTTTTTTCTGTGGGGTATATTTAACAAAAACATATTTTGTCTGAAAACTACCTTTGCCTTTCCTTTTTGTCTCTGCAGTTCCAGAAACACTATAAATAAAATCCCCTTACAATAGCTTCCATGATACTTGCTGCTTTTCCAGATTACTTAACAGAATTTTCTAAAGGATCCCTAGTTCCAAGATTAGAGCTAGGTAGAAATACATTTTTCGAGTGGGTTCTAAGGGTGCCAAGATTCTGGGCCTTGAGGTGGTCAAGCCATCATCTCTCACCATAAGCAGCCTGAGCAATTGCCCAGCGTGGGTATAAATATTTCCATTTTCCTGGTGTGCCTAGAAGTGACAAAGGTGGAGAAACACTGCTGTGGAGGACACGAGAGGCCTGGAAAAGACGGGAAGAATGAACCGGCTCTGGCTGGTGCACCCTGATTCGCTTTCCAGGAGCCGCTACCTCTCCCTGGAGTTACCTGTTGGAGTTCCCTCCGAGTTTTCCTCTGCTGGAGCTGGCCCAGTTTGGAAGCCCTCTCTGCCTCCTCAGTGAGGAGCTGCAGGTGCTGTTCTTTGTGTTCCACGTCTTCCAAGAGCTTCTCTATGCTGGAGGTTTTTATGAAATCCAGCTGCTGCCGGTGGCAAGCTTCCTGCGTCACTCTGTGTTCTAACTCTTCCAGCAATTGAGCCTGTGGCAGGGAGAGGCCAAGGAAATGAGAAAGGCGCGGAGTCTTTCTTCTCAGCAGAAGGCGGGGAACGAGCGTTTGGCCAACACAACTGTCCCCTCCTTGGGGGCCCAGCGACAGACCTGTGTGGTATTCCTGGGCTCAGGGTAATACAGCCCAGCTGTTCTGTCCCGTGCTAGCCAGCAGCAAGACCACCAGGATCTAGCCCAGCCTGGCATTTACAGCTCCGAGGAAAAAACAACAAACACACACCAAGAAAAGCCAGGCGAATGATAATGCCACTATACAGCAGTATCAGGTCAAATAATTTGGTTTTTTAATCCCAAAATTTGATGATAATGTGTATGTTAATTGGCTTATTAACCAAATAATCATATCCATCACAAACTATATTTGCGTTATCATTGAGCCTTTATCATGAGATGGCAGTAGAAGGGTTAACCTGGAGACACCTGATGATGTAATATGTGTGGGGGATGAGTGGGGATGAATGGGGGAGGGAGGGTCTAATCTTGCCTCTGTTTTGACTTCTAAAATAGCTTTGGGGAAGCTAGATTCCAGACGGCTAAAGAAGGAAAAGGGTAGTAACAATTTGGTTCTGTTCTGAAATTTTTCTTTTTTTTTTTTTGTGAGGAAGATCAGCCCTGAGCTAACATCCGTGCTAATCCTCCTCTTTTTGCTGAGGAAGACCAGCCCTGAGCTAACATCTATTGCCAATCCTCCTCCTTTTTTTTTTCCCCCAAAGCCCCAGTAGATAGTTGTATGTCATAGTTGCACAGCCTTCTAGTTGCTGTATGTGGGACGCGGCCTCAGCATGGCCAGAGAAGCAGTGCGTCGGTCGGTGCGCGCCCCGGATCCGAACCCGGGCCGCCAGTTGTGGAGCGCGCGCGCTCTTAACCACTTAAGCCACGGAGCCGGCCCCTGAAATTTTTCTAATCAGTAGCACCATAAGTACTAGATGGTCAATCCTTATTTATAATATTAATAATGATGATTAATATTTGTATGATGACTTTACAGTTTACATAATTATATATCATAATTCACCTGGTACACAATAATGGAGGAATTAGGTCCAAATAAACAAATTATATTTCATGTTTTAAATATACCTAGCTTTCCCAGGCTGTTATTTAAACTCAGCTGTTCTCGCTCTAAACCTAGGGTCTCTCTGCTTCATTCATGCTCAGAGGGTGGCACAGTTATTAAGAGCTTAGACTTGAAACACCTTTATTTTGGTGCCAGCCCCTATTAAGCGGCAGTAACTTTTGAAAGTAAGACTTAGTATGGATCATCGGGAAAGGACCCAAGACTCTGCTGGGGGAATAATGCTGACGCCTGGGTTGCACTCCACGGGCAGAGGGTTGCTGTTGATGGAAAGCATGCTTGGAGCATGAAAGGATTGTGTTAAAGGCAGAGACTCAGACCCCAGGATGCTCTCTGGGCAAAAAGATCCTCAGAGAAACACACACACATACACACACACACAGAAGAACGATCTTATGTATGAGTAATATTTCACCATCTTAGCCAAATATGAATAAGAACAGAAGACTTTTGGCCACTGCCCTTGGTTTCTGGGCTGGAAAGGAGGGAGAAGAAAGGAAGCTGAGGTCCAGGCCGTCTTTCTCTGGCAGCGCTGGCTGCTCGGCCTCACGCTGCGGAGCTCTGGTGACTGCTAGAGGCAGCACGGTGCCACTTGTAGTTGCCACATCCAGCTTTGTAGAGCGTGTTCAAAGAGAGGGCAGAAGAGAGGTGGTGGGGCTCAGATACCTGGTTATCCTGCTGCCTGCACATCCTCACGTTGTCAGCCTGAGCCCTGGCCAGGGCCTGCCTTAGAGCCAGTAACTCTTTTTTTTTTTTTTTTTTTTTTTAAAGATTTTATTTATTCAGTTTTTTCCCCCCAAAGCCCCAGTAGATAGTTGTACGTCATAGGTTCACATCCTTCTAGTTGCTGTACGTGGGACTCGGCCTCGCGTTGGACGGAGAAGTGGTGCCTCGGGGCGCTCCCGGGATCCGAACCCAGGCCGCCAGCATCAGAGCGCGCGCACTTAACCGCTAAGCCACGGGGCCGGCCCAGAGCCAGTAACTCTTGACGAAATAAAACCACTTCTTGTTCTGCCATTAGTTTGATGCTCAAACACTCTTTTTTACTTTGCATAGCTTCCTGTGAACATCCCAAACACAGTAAGATACGAAATAAGTTTCCTTTTCACAGTTTTAGTTTCATAAGCAGTCTCTAAACCACTTCATCATCCATCATTCTTTGACACCTCTGGTCGAACGGAGCTCCTGCTGGTCACGGCCTCCGTGATTTCAGTTAAGAACAGTGTGACAGGTTGGCGTAAGTCAAGACTTTCAGAAGCAGTAAGTGAAAGTTTCCAAACCGCTATCAATAAGTGCTTTGGTTTCAGTTTGCCTTAAAGCAGATTTTCCACTTATTATTTTGTTAGTACTTCATTTTCCTCAGATAATCATGTTAGCAACTCAAAGAGTTGCAGTATTTTGAAGAAGGTGCCTCAAGCCCTCGATAAAGTCTCTCCTCCATCTTTTCCTTTTCGTCTGCTAAACTCTCTGATCTGTTCTCCCATTTACTTCTTTGCCATTTGCTTCTGGCTCTTTCCTATTTTCTCCCGAGGCTCTGACATTACCCATTTCCAGGAAAACTCCCCAACTGTCAGATCCTTTAAGATGGTCTGTCTTGCCACGCGACACCAGCGCAGCAGCTGCAGCCAAGAAGGCCAGTCTGCACCCTCCCACCTCCCCCGCCCATCCTGCTGGGCAGGGCCTCCCTCCCCCATTGCTCACCTTCTCGGCTCTGCTCAGCTGGCCCTGGAAACGAGCCTGCTGCACAGCCAGCCTCCACTGGCCCAGGCTCCGCGCTTTGCACACCAGGGCGGCCAGGCTGCAGTTGTCCTGCTCCAAGGCCCACAGCTGCTCCTGCCAAGAAGGCTCACTTTCAGAAAAGGCTGCCCCAACATTCTTCTCAGGAAGGGCACAAATCCTAACATCAGAAACATGCCTTCTAGAAGATGACATAATTGTGCAGTGAGCCCCTGTGCCCTTTTTAAATGCCTGATGCAATGCTTTCTCGGGGAAACCAGACCGGAATGCAACAGTGAGCGGTGGAGTCGGATGCTAGGATGATATGCTGATATCCTGTTGCTAAATGAAATCACTTACTTTGGCTGGGTTTTCTTTCATTTCTTCATTAGGTCTGGCGGAGCCCCATTTTTTCTTTAGGCCCTTCAGATTGTCAATCCCTTCTGTTCTTACTTCATCGATGAGCTCACACACTTTTTGGATCAAATTAAGCTGATTCTCATCCAGCTTTTCCTGCAAATTGCAGACTCAAGTTTAGGAAGGGCAGTTGAGGAAGAGTCATTTTGCCTTCTAAAACCCAACTTTCAGAAATGATTTCATATTTAAAAATCATCCACCCAGACAATTAATTATTCCATCAGGTAATATCTGGAAGTCTCAACTAGCGGCCCTTCAGTGTTGTCTTCAATCCACAGGGCTTTGTCCCGTGGACACCTGCACATCTTAGAGCCTGCCCAGGTCGGCCGACGCCAAGGAGAGCTGAGCGCGTAAAGAGTGGGAGGTCACAGGTGGAAAGCCGAATCGCTCCCTCCCCCAAAGGGTTATTGGGAATTTAAACCTGGGGATTTTTGCCATCAGGTTGACTCAGCAGAATCTAATCAGATAAAACACTGTAGATGAGCCACTAAGGAGGAACTCCATTAAAAAGAGACGAAGCAGAGGAGGGAATCAGGCTGGCTGCCTTCCTAGGTAGGCTCCAGCAGAAATCTCATTATGAACAGCCTGTTCTGAATGGCTTGTGGCTAACGGCTTATGGTGAGATGGCTGGATGGTTGGTAAGTATAACTGGAGACCCAGCATCCTTGGGTGAGGGGTGGGAGTGGGGTGCCCTCTCACCTCTGAACCACTTCCCTGGAGAGGAAAGCAGGGCAATAGTGCCCAGCTGGGGAGTCATGGCAGAAAGCCTGGCCTCTGGCCACAGAGCAAAATCTTTACTACTCTCTTGGGACCCTGGGGTAGAACAGGGATTCCCTACTGTGGGGGGCTTGTGGAACTAGGTTAGCCTGGGAGAAGTAGAGAATCCATGTTTTGTCTAGGAATCTGGCAGAAGCTAAAAAGAACTTAAGAAATTTTTCAACAATTTTATACCTGAAAGATGGCTTAGCAAATTCTAGAATTCTCTGTCTGCTCACCCCTCCCCCGAGGCGCCAGGCCCAATGCATTTTGGTTCTGACCCTTTAATATTTGTAAGCACTTGTATTTTGTGAATGCTTCACAAATAAGAAGGAATCTCCAATCCTGTTTGGAATGACCAGGCCGAGGCAGAGCATCGGTGGAAGCTCCTCTCAATGTCACAACTTCAGGGACCACGTTGGAATCCCCCTGGGAGAGATAGCGAGGTAAGCCAATTGGAGCTGGCTCTGGGGAACATCCAGTAGCAGGGAAGGGGGCAGGTTTGGGGGAAGCTGTGGACTTGGGGGCTGGTAGGTTTGTACTGAAATCCACACTTGTGCGGTAGCTGGACCAGGCTCTGTGATGGTCCACTGGAGGGATGGGGCCTCCATCTTACAGCTGCTCAGACATAAGAAAGGGACAGGCTTCCCTAGTACTGTGGGCACATGGGCACCCATCGCTCTTCTTCTGGATGGGCCTTCACCAACAGGTCAGCAGCTCCCTGACACCAGATGTGAGAGAAAGGCTGGCATTGTGCATTTTGAGGGTTGGAAAAATCTCTGAAAGCTGACTGAAATTCTGAATCTGCCCAGTGAGCTCTCAAGAGGTGCCTGTTGCTACCTACACTGGGGTCTGGCCTGGCCCAGGGTGCTGGGCTCTCCTGTTTGGGTGGTCACCTTCAGTAGACAAAACAGGGACATAAACTATTAGGGTTTTGAGAAGAAGAAGCCACCCTTCCCTCAACAGCAATCAGACGGCAACAACAACACCTGGCAGTAGAGTGAGGAAAATATCACATTTCTAAATTATCTAAAATCGAGTGTCTATCACCATAAAATAATGATAACACGTGGCTGACTCACTCTCTGCATCTAAAAGCTGGAGAATTCTCAGGCCCAGCAATCTCATGACCACAAGCGCATTCTGTCATGGATCCCTCTGTGTGCAGCTGCTATGGGGTCAGTCACCGCTGGTTCCCCACAGGACTGCTCACACGTCCGACACAGGTCACTTACTTTGATGTGTAAACATATCACAAACAAAGCTTGGACTAAGGCTTCATATTCTTCTTGGACGTCTTTTCTAATCTGCTTTTTGAGAATCAGATTCTCCTCTTCCAAATCCGTGAGTTGGGCTCTCAGAGCAGTGATTTCCATGATCATAGTATGACTGAGCTCTGCAACCTAGCAGCAGAAACTTTTTTAAATGGAAAATAATTCAGGAAGGCCCAAACTGCCACTACAAAATAGCTCTTTGTATACCAATGTTGAATTTGCACTTTAATTTTGAACGTAATGAGGAAGGCGAATATCCCATTGTGCAAATGTGGGTGGAAGGATCTAAGGTTGGCTTAAGGGTCCCAGAACAGTGCCAGGCACACAGTATGTGCTCAATAAATGGTGGCTGAATGAACGACCACAGAAGAAACACTACTTAAGCACATTTCATTTGGAGGCAATACTTCAACTGTCTTGACCTCCATTTCCAAACTGGCCTTCCCGTGACACCTCAGCCTAAATACCTCTTTTTCTTTGGAATGCACTTTAACTGGCTTCAAAAGAAAACAAACCACAAAAATAACAACAAAAAGATTAAACAATTAAAAAGCAATAAAAAAATAACAAAAAGCACCAAAAAACTTAAAAAAAAAATGCCCTCACGGCTTAAAAAATGAAAGCACACTCCTGGAGGGTTTCTGCAGTGGACCTTCATTGGTAGGACTTCTACAGGCCTCCCCTGATGGTGCACAAGAAAATGATACCAGGAGTGCCATGTCTGGCTACTGCTGAGAATGTAGATTTGGGAAATGGAGAAGAGAAGCTTTCTAGTAATAGAGGACCTACCTGACCAGCATTGTCTTCAGGTGGACTCTGCCCTCTTCGTAAAACCTCTAATTCCTGAAGAGAAGAAAGCAGTGTACAACCAAACTCAAACATTTATTCTTCCAACTGCGGCTCAATTCAGGACAACGTGCTCCAGACACCTCCCATTTTTGGAGCTTCATTTTGAGATTCTTGGGCCCCACCTGGAGCCAAGACTGCCCTTCTTGCCCCATTGGACTTTAGGATGCCCAACACAGCATCAAAAGACAGCACCAACTTCCAGGTACTCACACTCATGCAGAGGACTCAGCTATGGAGATAAGCCAAATGGGGGGTGAAGTCAAGACTCATTTTTTGATATTTTAATGATTCATTTGATTTTTTTCAGACTTTTAACACTTTTCTTAGGTACAAACTAAAATTACACTGAACCTCTGATGCAATCCATTTCAAAACTGTATGTAATCTAGGACAGGAGAAGTGACTCTTGGAGCCCACCAGTGGGATCTCATTTTATGGAAGTCTCATCAGGGAGACAGACCCATGATGTGCATCCTGAAGACAGAGTCGACTCAAGGATCCTGGCTTCGTTGCTAGATCAGGAACAGCACAAGGTGCCTTGTATTTGCTGAGGGTGGGAAGGTCAGCTGTGCATCTGCCCTGGGGGACCAGCTCCTTTGTCACTGACCTCTTATATTCCCCACTAGACGCCTCCTAAGCACACAACCCAGTGTTGCTGAGGCCCTCAACTTTGCTGCTGAGAATACCAGAACCCAAGCAAATGAGCCAATGAGAAGAGAAATTGGGGGAGTACCATTCACTCTCAATTCTTGCATAAGAACACCTCCCCCCATTCCTCTTCAGAGTGACTCCTGAGCCTGCCTACCCACACCTTCCCCAACGCAGTTCTTGTCTCTCTGGGAACATACTTGCTCCTTCTGGAAGAGCTTCTGCCTAGCATGCTCCAACACATGCTCATAACACATGGAGTAGCTCTCGAAGTTGCTGCGTTCTCTTGCCATCACATCACAACCCAGGGAAAGGAGGCAGGCCTCAAGGTGGTCTTTCCTGAAAGTGATCTGAAAAGGAAGGGGTATCATTCACAGCAGCTCCACCAGGGCAGCCTCACCATACCAGGGCTCATGGCATACATTGCCTTGCCTCACAGACTCACTTCCATTTCTCCTCCGTAGAAAAACATCGGCTCTTGCCTTGCAAGCTTCTCTTTCAAGTCTGCTCTTAGCATTCGCAGGACCAGGAATAAGAGTACAAATGGAGGCCCACATACCACAGGTCTCAGCATCCCAAATATTTAAAGGTTATAAATCAAACTAAGAAATTATTAAAATGAAAATGTTTAATTCTTCTACTTTGAAAAACAGACTTTCAAAATCACTTGGAAGGCTACGTTTAAATTTATCATTCTTGGACTACTCTGAGTTCTATGGTGAAATGTGGTGACTTGGGGAGAGCTGGTCCCCAACCCATAGTTTACAGTATGACCTTCTCTTCCCACCTCTGGCCTCACATCATGTGGAGGACCCTTGCATGCATGTAAGCAGACACCCCAGCCGTTCACACCCCCACACAGCTGCCCTTGACCATGCCTCAGGTCACGGTGTGCACACTGGCGGTGAGGTCCGACTCTCCCTCTGGGGAGGGTGATCTGGGGAAGAGGCCCCGGGCTCAGGGAATTCCAGGGTCCCGGGTACCTGGAGCACGGTCTAGAAGGGAGGCCAGGGATCTGAGTGGACACGACCCCTTGGCCACAGGGATATCTCACCCTGTGGGGATGGGTGGGGCTGGAGGAGAGCCAGAGGGCATCAGGCAGGGGTCCCTCTTGCTCTGGTCAAAGGGCCAGACTGCTCACTCTGGGCAGTCCCATTCCCTCCATTTCTCTAGGAGATTGGGAACCCTTTTTGCAGAGGTGGCCTTTAAGGAACAGAAGAAAAGTCCACCCCTCTAAAGCAGGCTTAGATTTAGGCTCTGGAGAGAAATGAGAGCCAATATGTGAAAGATGGGACAGATCTACCTGACTAGGACCTCCACGTTCATGCGAGTGCTTGTGTGTGTACAGCAGTGAGTGTGTCTGTGTGCATTTGTGAATATGTCTGTGTGTTTGTCTGTATGCATTAGTGTATGTATATGTGTGTCTCTCTGTGTGTCTGTATTTCTCTGTGTATGTTTCTAGCTGTGCGTGTCTGTATAGGTCTCTATGTGTGTGTCCTCCCATGTGTATCAATGAGTGTGTCTGTGCGCATATCTGGGGGTCTTAGGGGACCCACTCCAAGATTCAGCCTGCACGCTTCCATGAGCTTTATCTGTGACACTTCCAGGGTCAGGCAGCTCCAGCCTCACCAGCAGTCTGCTGCGGAAGCTAGGCTGTCCTCCCAGCCTGGGGTTGTTCCCATGGCCCTGGTTCCATTGTCCCAGTGAGGCTCAGGACACTGTCCTATTAGTGCAACCTCAGTGCCCCTACTGACCTCCAGAGAAAGCCCAGACAGATTTTGCCAGGGCAAGTTATTGAGGCAAACTAGCAGAGATGGCAGATAGTGACAAAATCCAGTACTGATGGAGTGAGGAGAATGGCCGGCTCACCACTGCTGATGGGAGGGGAAATCAGTGCGGAATTTTGGAGGGCAGACTAGGACTGTCTGTGAAAAGATTGAAAATGTTCATGCCCTTTGATCCAGTACCTCCTTTTCTAGGAATTTATCTTTAGAGAATAATAAAAGTTATACACAAAAATATATGTCAACAGGGACCGGCCCCATAGCACAGCTGTTAAGTGCACGCGCTCCGCTGCTGGCGGCCCGGGTTCGGATCCGGGGCGCGCACCAATGCACCACTTGTCAGGCCATACTGTGGCGGTGTCCCACATAAAGCAGAGGAAGATTGGCACGGGTGTTAGCTCAGGGCCAGTCTTCCTCACCAAAAAGAGGAGGATTGGCATGGATGTTAGCTCAGGGCTGATCTTCCTCACACACACAAATATATATATATATATGTCAACAGATGGTCTTTATAGCAGCATTTCCAACAGAAAAGAAAAATGGAAACAATCTAATAATGGAAAACAGGTTGAATCCATCTCACCCACCTAGACGGTGAAATACTAAACAGCCACCAAAATTATGCTGTGGACATATGTTTATTGACAAGAAAACATGTTTATAATATATAGTCAAGTGAAAAAAGTGCACTATAACAAAAGGGCATATAGAATAATCTTATTTTGTTAAAAAAAAAGTGCATGTTTAAAAAAAATTATAATGTTTAGAACGAAATACACCAAAATAATAATAGTGGTTATCAATGAGGGTAAGATTATGAATGTATTTTCTAACAATCATATTTCTATTTTCTAATATAATCATAAAATATATCCATAATTAAAATAATTATATATAAAAATATATGTATAAATAAAATGTATATACTAATTAAAAGATAGTAAAGCTTTTATAAAGGTCATTAACCGTAGCCAGTTGGCAGAAAGCACTCAAGATATGCAGAATGGAGACAGCAGATGAAAACCTCTGCTCACGGGGGATGTTATGAGCAGGAGCCAGGCAGGCACAGGAAGGCGCTCAGCCTCCCACATGCACACTCTGGGGGTGAGGGTAGTCCATCCAGCCCCTGGAAAGTGAGGAGGACAGCCAGAGCTAGCTGCTGACACCTAGGTAAAGGGAACCAAGATTCCATCCCCTGGAACCTTGACTTCTTTATGGTGAAAAGGCCAAGGCTGCGTGAATTTAGTAATGACAAAGGAAACACTTCCCGGACTGAGTATGATGAAAGCCTGAAGCCTTGAGAAGTCATGAGACCACACTGGAGGCCAGCAAGGTGTGGCTGGTGACCTCATCCAGGTGGCCCGGGCCCAGTGCTTGGAGTCAGCCACAGTGACTCACCCCTCACTGTCCTGGACAGCAGTGCCCAGACCCGAGCGTGCCAAGAGAGCCTCCAAGAGCAAGAGCAGCAGGCCAAACGCTTCTCAAACTACTGCCACCATAGCCACTACAGACACAGGATCACAAACCAACAGAAACGCAGACTTGAAGCACAGTGGCCCTCTGCCATCCCCTCTTAGCCGGCATGATACTTTACCCAGCAAGGATGAGGAGCCCTTGGGTGAGTCTGTGTTACACCAAAAAAGTGGGAACGGCCAGGACTCCCCTTGAGCATCTCCAGAGGCCAGAGAAGCTGTGTTGCTTCCTTCCCTCAGTGGCTCTGCTGAGGCCTCAGGAGGTTGGGCTGAAAGATCAGCTCAAGGGGATGGCACATAGCTGGTGAGTGTGAAGGCAGGGAGAGTGGGTAAAGAGCCCAGCCAGAGCATCTACAATGGGCATATGGAATGGGGAGCATGTCTGAGGTGGGGCAGACAGAAGTTGTGACTGAGGGGTGACGGAGAGGTGCAGGGAGACTCCCGAGCTCCCAGCAGTCCCTCTCTCCAGGTGATCTTTTGTCCTGCAGACTGTGTACTGGGCCATCCAGTGGCAGCGTTTGGAGCCAGCTGAGCAGCGTCTGTTGTGGCACTACAGCCCATGTGGCTTCTGTTGGCACAATCCTTCTTTGAGGTCTCAGAGCAATTTGTTTCCTAAAAGCTGTTCTGCAACCCACCCTACCTTTCTAGGTCACTAAATGTCAGCTCTGTGTCAAAATGCAGCAAGAAGGGGCTTCACCTGCCAACTTCCCCTCCAAGGCAGACCCCTGAGTTCCATGAGAACCACAGAGTGAAGGCCGCTGGCCCAGTGCCCCCTGTGCGCTGATTCCTTCACCTACACTTAAACCGGAACTGTGATGGGCGGCGCTGGCTGAAAGAGCACCAGATTGCCTCATGGGTCTTCTGGAGAGCCAGCCTGGGGTGAAGCATGGCAGGTGCCAGGCCTTCTTATGGCAAAAGTCTAGCCCTGCTGGGAGCAAATTGTGCTTCTGTGGTTTGCTTCGTCTCGGAGTCCCTCATAACCATTCGTCTACCATCAGGCACACACAAAATGTTTTAATGATGTTTCTAAAACCCACCTCTGCTGACAAAATGCTTCAGTGACTTCCCACTGACTCTGGGATGAAATCCAAACTCCTCAGGATTGCACACAGGGCCATTCAGCATCTGGCCCTGCCCACCTTTCCAATATCCCTCTCTGAACTCTGCTATCCTCCTTTCCTGGATTGCTCTGCCTTCCCTCCCCGTCCTCTCCTCATCTGGCCGACTCCTACTTGTGCTTCAAGACTTGGCCCAAACAACACCTTCTCCAGGAAGTCTTCCTTGACTACTTCCTGCCCCACTCCCTAGCTGAATTGTGTCCCTCTTCTCTGAGCTCACATAGCACCCTGTGTGTGCCTCTATCAAAGCACTTAATGCAAAGTGCCTTTTCCTAACACTGCTGGTTCACCTGTTTCCATAAGCTCTTTGAGGGAGGGACTGTACCTTTTGCCTTTATATCTCTAATAAAGTGCCTGCAAAAAAAAAATAGGAGATCTATAAACACTTGCTGGATGAGTGAATGACTCTTGGCATATGAAGGGAAATGGTTCTGGAATCCACAAAATAGACAACTGCAGTTCTGATTTGCAATAAAGATCAGTCTCTACCTTCAGGCCACTGTGTTTGGTGTAAAATTTGGGCAAGATGTTAGAACTGATTGTGAAAGCTTGGTTTTCTAGAATTTGGGGAAGGAGGCAAAGATCACTAGGAGCCAAAATGGGTTCAAGAAAGTTCAGGTCAGATTAACCCTTTTCCTCAGGAAATTCTGCAGATGCAGTGTATCCGGATTTCAATAGGACCTCTGAGAAGGTTTCTCATGTTGTCCTTGTGGACAAATGGAGAACGTAGGCTGGGGGACAGTACAATGATGGGCTTCTGGCCACTGAAAGATGGTCCAAAGAACCTGGTCCGTCTGGAGGGGCCCAGAGTGGAGCACAGGGCTTAGGGCCTGTCCTGTACCCATCTGGAGGGAGGGGTAACGGTTTGTAACCCACCACCCAGAGGGGCACCTATTTGGGTTTGTTCACTGTAATTTTACGGAGGCTTCGCACATGCTACCAGTGGCGCTCACTAAGCTTCTCTGACTGACCTGCCCTCAGTATCTAAAGGCCCTTTGTGAGGGGTCAGAACCATCTGTGGTGTCCCAGGGACAGAACGAGGATCCCGGGTGGAGATGGTGGGGAGTCCAAATCCAGCTCAGTAAGAGCTGCCTGAAACAAGAGCTGCCAGGAATGGGGGGCCAGGTTGAAGAGAGTGAGTTCCCTGTCACTGCAGATGATCCAGAAGAGGCTAGAAGCCACCAGGCACAGACTTTGGCGGGACCTAACATCCTCGGGTCCTGTTATTCCAAGACACCAGCTGGCTGATGCCAACCTCTGCAGTGTGCCCTGAGTGTCAGTTGTATCGGATATGGGTTTGCCCTGTCTACTAATACCCACATTTCTTTCCCAGGAGATCCTGCCTTCAGTGTTGGGGTGAAGTATACAGATAGGGGATGAGCAGATCTTGAGCCACAAACTTTTTATTTGTTTTTATTGTGGTAAAACATACATAACATAAAATTTACCTTTTTAGCCATTTTTAAGTGTATAGTTCAGTGGCATTCAGTACATTCACACTGCTGTGCGATCAATCTCTAGAACTCTTTTCGTCTTGCAAAACTGACACTCTGTACCCATTAAACAACAACTCCCCATCCCCTCTCCCCAAAGCCCCTGGCAACCACCATTCTAGTTTCTGTCTCTATGAATTTGACTACTTTAGGGACCTCATATAAGTGGAATCATGTAGCACTTGTCTTTTTGTGACTGGCTTATTTCACTTAGCATAATGTCTCCAAGGTTCATCCATGATGAAGCATGAGTCAGAATTTCCTTCCTTTTTAAGAAGAGACACAAAATTTTTTGATTCAAACAATTTTCTGAGCATGCCCTACCCTAATCACCTCTGGTTGAGAACCCCTGAGCTGCAGAGACCCAAAAGGAACCACTTCACCCCCTCATCAGATTGCACAGTACCACATTTGGATATAATTGAAAACTTACAGCAAATACGTATAAATCATCAAGGTGTGAAGAGAAATTTATCCCCAACCAAGCTTGTGAATTCTCCACCTCATAATTAAGCACAGAAGTGTTTATTATAAAATTATGAGGAATATTTGAAGAGCTTAGAAAAATGTAAATTTGGAGAAAACATTGTTTTGAAAAAATTGAACACATTTTGCTAAGTCAGGTTTTTTTTTAAATATTTGAATTTTGAAGGAAACTGGATTCATATCTACCTAATGCACTTATGCTTAATTTGTTCATGATCCTAAAAGCTCTGTTACGGCCAAATATCCACATACACTCTCTTATCCTGCCTTTTCAGCAGATTCTTTTGATTTAGAAAGGCACTTTCTGTCAAGAGTAAACAGTTCAAAACTCCAAAGACTATGTGTATGCATGTTGTATGTATTAAGTATATATTATTGTTAAATATACTTAAAGAGAGTTGTTATGGATTCAAATATGTATACACAAAAACACTGTTGATACTGGTTTCCTTTGTGGAGAAGAAACTGGGGATGGGGAAGTGGACGAGGGGTGCAACTGTTGCCTGTCTGAGCTGTTAGGTATTTTTTTCATATTGTACATTTTAAAAATGTTGTATTAATAGTGGTATTATAGGCTATTTTGGTTTCTCTGTTTTAAATTTTCTATACTAAAAAATCAACAGGAAATGTTGCTAAAAATAACTCCTTCATAAACAAACTCCAAGTTTACTTTAAAAAATTGGCCAGATCTGAAATCAGCAAACATGCATATTCTAATTACTCTCCCATCTTTGTTAGAAATTTTTCCAAAATTACAATGGTAACAAGTGATTACTACTTCGAGTTCAGCCTCAGTATTCATATCTTCATTCTACGGGAGTAAGGGAAGCATTAGGCAATGTGGTAAGGGGAAATTCTTCCTTGTTTGGGGTTATGTTAAAAAAAAAAACACTCCAGAATGACTAATTTTCAGTACATACCTCTAGTCCGTCATCCTGGTAATTTTCCATTAATCTCTGTATAAATTTTTCAACTATTTGTGGTCTAATAACTGAAAAGTTTTCTTTCATGACTTGGTGTTTCCAAAGGTCTGGGGGGAGAAACATACCAACACTAGTATCATGAAACATTGAACAACCGTTAATGGCTACAAAATGGCAACTCTCTGAGACATAACACTGAACACAAGTGTCATTTCCAAATACACAAAAACTAATGGGTGAGGCGGGGAGGGAGGAGGTGGGTGAGGACACAGGATCCTCCAGAACATGGGAATAAGAAAGATCTTTAACAAGATTCCTAATGAAAAGATTAGGAAAAGCACCTCTGATGTCCTGTGAACAATATTCTGTTACCATAACTAAAATCTCGAGTCAACTGTTATTATTGATCCTACATGACATCTATTTTCATTAAGTCTGTATATGCATCTGGGAACAATTATTTTGGCCTAACACAACCGTCAGAAATAAATGAAGAGCTATTATATTTATGTGTGTTAGTACATTCCTGATGTCATAAGGCAAAATTAATTTGAATATACAGTTAATAAAAAAGGGGAGGAAATCCAAATGAGAGAAGAAAGAGTCAGATTAGAAATGTTGAGAGCTGACAGACTATGAACTTGAGCTCCTGGATTGAAACAGCAGCAGGGCTGACATACGTGAGATGAAGCATATACACAGTTATTCAGAGTAGCATTGCTTAGGACAGTGAAAGCCTGGAAACAACACATCCACTTCCAATGGAATAGTATGCAGCTGTAAAAAACTAGAGGAACTTCTCCATGTACTGATATGAAAAGAACCATAGATTAAATGAAAAATTCATGGTGTAGAACAGTGGATATAAAATATTATCATTTATAAGCAAGATATGGTGGTTACCAGAGAGGAAGGGGTGGGGGAGGGCGGAAAGGGTAAAGGGGCACGTATGTATGGTGATGGATGGCAATTAGATTTTTGGTAGTGAACACGATGCAGTCCAAACAGAAACTGAAATATAATAATGTACACCTGAAATTTACACCATGTTATAAACCAATGTGAACTCAACAAAATACTAAAAAAAGAAAGATATGATAAATATAATAAAGGGGGAGGATATTCCCTCAAGCCTATTCAAGGTCATTGTCCCCCACATTCGGCATTCTTCAGTATCATCACTTCTCCCCTTCTCCTGGATCATTCACAATAGCACACATTATTTCTCCCACCTCATAAAAATCTTTCTCTTGACCCCACTTCCTCTGTCAGCTATTGCCTCCCTTCTTTGCCCCCTTTTTAGCAAAACTCGCAGGAAGAGATGTCTACACTTCCTGTCTGTGACTTCTCTCAAAATCCTTCTTAAACCCGTTCACGCAGCTTTCACCTCCAGCAGTCCACTGAAACTGATTTCGTCATAAACACCAGTGACCTCAACAAGGCCGAACCCACTGGGTTTACTTGACTATCAGCAACATGTCACACAATTTCTCACTTCCTCCTGCTTGAGAAACTTCCATCACTAGACATTAGGATACCACTCTGTCCTAGTTTGCCTCTGCCTCACTGTGTGTTCCTTCTAGGCATCTTTTGCTGGTTCTCCTTTTCCCCTCCCGACCCCCAGCTCTTATCATGAGAGTGTCTTGGGACTCAACCCTTGATCCACCTCCTTTTTTCCATCTACACACTCCCTTGGCTATTTCATCTCGTCTCATGGCTAAATACCATCCACACGCTGACAACCCTCAAATTTAGATCTTATGCCCACTTGGCATCTCTTCTTGGATCTCTAAAAGGCATTTCACACTACACTTGCACATAATTAAATTCTTGATCTTCCCTCCCTAACTTGCCTTCTCAGCTGACGGCAATTCTATTTTCCCAATTGCTCAGGTCAAAAAAATCTTGGAGTTATCATGGATTCTTCTCTTTTTCCCATACCCCAATACCCAATCCATTAGTGACTAATGGATCAAAAATATGCCCAGAATCTGACCACTTAATTCCACTGCTCCCAGCCTTCTTTGAGCCGCCATCTTCTCTTGCTTGGACTATTGCAATAGCCTCCAAACCAGCCTCTCCCTTCTCCCACACTTTCTTCCTTCACCGTCCATTCTGAACGCAGCAGCCAGAGAGATTCTACTAAAATATAAGTCAGCTCACGTCACTCACAATCTGGGACAGGCTCCCCGTTACATTCAGAGTAAACACTGACGGCCTCGCAAGGCCCTGCCTGATCTGTCCTTTCACTCTTTCTCTTTGACTTCCCTCACTCTCTCCACTCCAGCCACACTCGGGTCTTTGCTGTTCCATAAGTATGATAGGCATGCTCTGCTTAGGGCCTTGTATGGGCTGTTCTTCTGTCTGGAATGCTGTTTCCCCAGATTCCCACATAGCTAACTCCCTCACCTTCTTTCAAACTTTGCTCAAAATGTCACTTTCTCAGTGAAGTCCATCCTCACCACCCTGTTTGAAATTGCAATGTGTCCCCCTTCAAACCTCCACACCACCATCCTCCCTACTCCATTATTTTCTTATTTTTTATGTTTATTGATTATTGTCTGTCTATCCTTTCTAGATGATAAACGCCACGAGAATAAGGATTTTTGCTCCATGACCACGAGAACGCCTCCCCCAAAGAGTGCTTATAATATAGTAGCCTAGAATATAGTAGGTGCTCAGTGAATAGGCACTGACTGAAAGAATCAGTTAGTACTTGTATAAAGAAGCACTGAAAGGGTATATAAAAAAACTAATAAAAGTGGTTACATAGGTTTGGCAGAAGGAGGTCGAAGGTAGCAACAAGACTTCTAAATATACATTTTTTTATATTTTTATATCATTTTGAGTTTTGAACCAGGTAAATGTATTATCTGTTAAAAAATAAAACCAAATTTTAAGATAATATGACAGTGCTGGAATGGAAGCATGGAAGTATGTCAACACTCCTTAACTTCCATATGGAAGGACAAAAGCACACGTGTGTGTTAATTATGTTGGGTAGAGCCTACTTCCTTGTGCGTGGCCCCAGGGAAGTCTTGAAACAGAGAGAGACCTGCCGAGTCAGAGGTGGGAGCCAAGCCCGGCCCCACTCCCTTCTGTGGAGGGGGTGCTGGCCATCAGTGAGAGCACCCACAGGGCCCCTCCCTGCTCCGAGCTGTTTCTAATTTCAGATGAGATCTCTTACTCATACTTTCGCTTTTCTGACAGAAGACTCAGTGCACACCGAGGAAGCGCCCAGCACAATCCTCCCTCCCAGAAACATCCATATGACAGAGCAGGGGCTCCTGGTATTTGCACTTACTATATTATTTATTGGGGGGGGTCTTGTTTTTGAAAATGGAATTCCGCATTTCTTCTACAATTGGCTACTTTCCATCATAAAGATATAAATCTGATTTTGCTTTTCCTTTAGGATAATAAAGGCAAGTAGACATATCACCTCTGTCCTAGCTCAGTTGAAGTGGAAAATCCAAAAGAGTTAATGTGCCTAGAAGATCACGCTTAAGATATTTAAGGCTTTTATAAGTCTAAGCTTTGACAAGACAGAGCTGACGTGTATTCAGAAATTTTTTGATAAGAAATTGGATACTTTTTCCAGGGTACTTTTTGTGGCACGTCTCTGGCTCACAGATAAGTCTGGCGAGGCACCACATCTGTCACACACTTCTGGTTTGGGGACCATGACCTGGCAAATGCCCACAGAGCTGGTTTGGGGTTTAGCTCTGGGCTCAGCTGAAGGGGAATTATTTTACCAGAGTGCTGGGAAATCTTCCCAGCATGTTTCTTCATCATGAGTTCAAGTTCAGACACGCATCTGTACCTGTAGACAGGAGTCAGGGGAAGCCAAGGAGAGTAGAATTCATCCAAAAGAAGTCATTCCTGGCCAAGTGGAGTCAGTGGTCTCCAAATGCGTCTTATTTTCAGTGTGTGTGTGGTCATGGTTTCTATAAGACGAAGCAGTTTTTGACAGAAGCATGGGAGTGGGAGGGAGACAGCACACTGGGGTTAAATTGCGATTTTGTTCTTCCCTCTACGTCTGTTCCCAGTCCTTTGACTGGAGGAAACTTTGACTTCCTGGTGGCCAAAGCACTTCCCCTCTCTCCCTTGCTGAACACCTCCTCCCCATGCCCCATGCAGCCTCCTCCCTCTAGGAAGGGCATCTTGGTTTGGTAGCATTTTATTTCTCTAACACAACCACGAGCCCTCTGTGCCTGAGTGGCCCCTGGGTCCTAAGCCAAGGCAGAATTGAAACTTGAAGGCACACAACTGCCAATCAAGGTTGTTCTTCCAACCAGCCAGGGGGCCCCCTAAAAGTGAGTAGGTTGAAAACCTTATTGCTTCAAGCATATGTATGTATTTTGTACTCCTGCGTTTCTGCTCCCCAGAACACTAGTTCCTTGAGTTGATGATAGATGTTCCCAAGAGGAGAAAAGGGTTCTGTGGTCAAATAAATTTAAGGAACATTTCATACTCTATCTCTCTCCTGGCGATTTACAATGCACAGTAGGGATAGTAAATGCTCTGAGAAGGTCTAGAGTAAAGGAATCTTTTTAACGTTATTTACCCCAACTTTCCTAAACTTATTTTCATAAAAAACAAACAAAACCCTTCTCTCTCAACCCCTGCAAAACACAGTAGAAATCCTCCTATCCAATGCAATCAAAACTAAGAGTTGTTTGGTTACTCAAAAGTTTGTTAAACCAGAGAATGCTTAAACAATGACATGCACTATTGTAAACATTTTATTTGACTTAAAAAATGTACAAATATACAAACATTTTCCAATCTTCTAACATAGACCCTAGGACTTTTCTTGGTGTGTACCCACTCACTGGAGTTCTGTACCATTTTTCTTCTATAAACCATAATACATAGTGCATGGTCTACAATTTCTAGTATGTGTGTGTTTTTGGTTTGTTTCTTTTTTTTATAGAGAGAAAACTTAAAAGACCATGAAACAATCCAAATGCGTCATTTTTTGTTTCTTGTTTTTAGAGCAGTTTTAGGTTCACAGAAAAATCGAGCAGACAGTACAGAAAGTTCCCATGTATCCCCTGCCTCCTCATCCCCAACACACAGCCTCTCGCACTATCAACATCCCACCCCAGTGTGGTACATCTGTTACAACTGATGAATCTACACTGACACATCATTGTCATCCAAAGTCCATAGTTTACATTACAGTCCACTCTTGGTGACACTATGGGTTTGACAAATGTCATGTGTCAAACTGCATGGGTCCACTGCAATGTCATACAGAATAGCTTCACCACCCTAAGAATCCTCTGTGCTCCGCCTGTTCATGCTTCTCTCCTCTCTAAACCCCTGGCAACCACTGATCTTTTTACTGTCTCCATAGTTTTGCCTTTTCTCGAATGTCATATATTCATTGGTATCATGTAGTATGTAGCCTCTTCAGGTTGGCTTCTTAGTGATATGCATTTAAGCTTCCTCCATGTCTTTTCATGGTTTGATAGCTCATTTCTTTTTAGCACTGAATAATATTCCATTGTTTGGATGTCCCACAGTTTATCTATTTCAACTTAGTTTTTATAGAACAGATCTCTTTCTTTTTGTACTCCTATTTCATTGGTTTACATAATACTTAATTAAATTACTCAAACACAATGACAGGCAAAACCGGCATGAACAGGTTTGGAGCAAACAATGGTCAATGATACTAGGTAAACACACGCAACCCAAAGACTGGGATTAGTGAGTGCTGTGCTGGCTTGTATCACCACGGGAAGGGAAAGCTTCAGGTAATCCATGAGGCTGGTAGTGAAAGGTGGTTGGGAGACCTCCTGCATTAACATGGTGAGGAATTCGTGTTCCAGGCACCTTGCTGGGGAAATGCTGGCCTCGACCAGTCTCTCCTAAGTGTTTTGACTGTGCTTCCCTCAAGCAAAACATTTTGGTTCACTCTCTTTTAATGTATGTATGTCTATGTATTTGTAACTACCTACGATACTATCACGCCTAATGTTGCAAAGAGTGATGTACATAGGGTGAGGCTCATCAGTGGTGAGAATGGATCTCAATCCATATTCCCAACAGTCTCCTTGACTTTTTCAAATTTTTTGTCTGATTTCTTATCAGGTGTGATTAGGTTACTTTTTTTAACCTCATAATGTGGCTGAAGAGAAGCATGTGTTTATCTTCACACATTAGACGTGTCACCTCTACCATTTCTTATTGTTCGCTTGTGGATTGCCTCCCCATGGTCCCTTCAGGACACCTCAGTGTGGAGTGTGACATGTGACTTCTTACACATGGACTTAATCTATTTAGAAGTTCTAATATTTTCTTCCCACACCGCTGGGATGTATGCACACCACTTTGGAGACTGCTGGCCTTATAATTGCTCAGAGAAATTTAGGAAATCAATTAAAAATTGCTTCAACACCAAAATGTCAAAGATGGGGAATGGCAGAGCCTTTCTGAAGCAGTGGAGCCTGACTCTCTGATGAGGCAAGCCCTGAGGCTGAACCAGGATTTCTGGAGCCACTTTTGAAAGTTCTCAGGGGAGCACCAGTTCAGCTACCAAAAGGTAGCACCGGACCACCTGTGGCTGCCACACTTTCAGACGCTCGCTGACGAACTGGAAACTCATTCAGAAGCTGTACAAAAAGATTAAGCCCCCAGAGAAGCTGGGAAGGAGGGAAGGAGGTAGAGGGGAGGAGTACTGAGGATCCCCTCTCAGGTATAAATGTAGGTATAAATGTAGACACCGGAGTCGGCCAACAGGGAGAGAGGAGACCCCGAGGGAAGGATAAGAGCCTGTGATGTCCCCCGGTTCTCAGTGCTCTCTATTCCCAACTCCCTTTGGAAAACCCCCCAGCCCCAAGCTAACCTTGGCCACAAAGGGTAGTCTCTGCATGAAGAAGTGGCCCCTGTTGGAAGCCCCATCCACTATGGCTGCTTCTTACTGCTGAGATGAGCAGTAGGTGGGTGGGGACTCCAAGGTTTTATCGCCTTCTTCGAAGGCACGCAGCCCACAGAGGTCTCAGGAAGACTAAACTGAAGATATGTACATAAAAGCACCCTGCACACAGTGGGGACTCCATCACGTGCACTGGGGGAACAGTACAGGAGGAGACCAGGCCTCCACACTGAGTTGTGTGGAACAGACCTGAACCCAAACCCAACAATAACAAAACACCCTCACTACTGGCATTGATTTTACAAGTCTTATGAGTACAGAATCTGAACAAGAGTTTAAAATTGGCCAGTATACTTTAGCCAAAGTAAGATTTGGTAATATCAACCTTACCCCATTAAAAAGAACTCTACCCCTCCCCTCTGCCTGACTCCCCCCGCCCCTTACTGAAGGTCCCTTCCAAGCACAGCTGACAAGCACCCTGCACAAGACAGCACACAGCACAGCCACGAAGCAAAGACGCTTCCTCCCCCAGCCCCCACCGGGGTGTCTCATAAGAACCGCAGCCCTGAAACGTGCAGATGGTTGCACCTGCTGCGTGCTTGTGGATTTTCTCCAAGGACTCGGAAGGGGGCCGCCGCCCGGATGCAGCAAACACAGCACAAACAACAGGCGTTTTGTGTCTCGTTCAATGTTCTGTAATTGGAGCTCAACCACACTCAGCTCTCTGGTGACATTCAGAGGTGGCCAGCTGGGGACTGGCTGGCCCTCTCACTGCACAGCCTTATCCCAATCCCTGTTTACAGAATTCAGTGACTGGAAGCACTGATAAAATGACAATGTCCTAGGTGAGGACAGAGGTTATTAATTAACAGTACAATATCTGTGGACTTGGTCTCAAAAGGAAAGCCTAATTTATTTTGCTAGTCAGACAACTCCTCTGTAGCTCAAGTTGTGGGTTCAGTAGGAGTTAGGAGTAGACGCTGTAGTTCAGACAGGAGCAGCTACATAATCTATGGCACCTCGTGCAAAATAAATATGCAGGGCTTCTTGTTCAAAAAGCAGGGGGAAAGTGCCGTTATAGTTTCCAAAATATAACGTGTTTTCCTTTCTTCTGCAGTCTCTCTCTTGACCTCTCATGGTGTTTTTATTTGTTTTTAATGTTGCACTCCCCGGGCATGGGAATGCTTGCAGGGCAAGTGCAACCCTCACAGGCACTCAGGGGTCCCGCCCTGTGCTAGGTGCATGAGTGTACCCACCAGCTACCGGACTGAGGCCCCAAGCCCTGGCCAGGGGTGGAGAAGTGGAGCCGGGTGTCTCCCCTTCCCATGGGCCCACTGCCCCAACCCACTGTGGACAGGCAACCCCCAGAGGTATTGCAACGTCTGTCCTGGGATATTCTAGGTAGCTGGGGATGGGCAACAGGCTTGCCCCCACTGAGTCACCCATCAAACACACCGCAGTGCTGCCAGCCTGCAGTCCCTGAGATGCTGCCAAGTATAGGAGCCCCACCCAGACCCTCACTGTGCTCAGGCTCCCACTGGGGTGGAGGGTGGCAGTGATTGCTGGGTGGGGATGGTGAGGGGGATGTTAGGGGTGCCCAGAGTGCCAGAGAGCAGGGTGCAGGCAACTGAAAACCCCTTCTGGCAAGGCGAGGAGGCAGCAGGACGTAGGGCTGTGTGTGAGCCAAGGCTCCAAGCCCTTGGTGCATGCTCCATTGACTCACTGGATTCCACTTACGAAACACAAATTCCAAGTTCAAATTACAAGTTTCAATACGCACTTACAAAGCATTCAACCCCAAGCGCCCTTGAGTCCTATGTGAGTGCACTGGTCACATGCCCCTGAGGCGACCCTGACTTTAGACCTCAGATGAAAGGAAAATTTTGATTGCCTTCCCACCCCAAATATATGTATTTGTAAGATTTTGACATACAGGTGTGTAATATATATTTATATATACTTATATATATTACCAATAAGAAAAGCTTTATGTGTTTCCCACATTTCAACTTTATTTCAGTTATGAGTTAATCAGCAAAGTCGAGACTGAAGTTAACAAATGTTTTCTATTTAATTAAGTGGAAAGAAATATATCAAAGTGTTAATAGTACTTCTCTCTGGGCCAAGGTGTTAAAAAGTAATTTTTATATGATTTTCTGGGCATTGTAGTGTTTTTTACCATGAATATGGATACATGGATTGCTTCTATAATTAGGAAAAAACAATAAATGTTATTTTGTGAAGTAATAAAATAAACATACTTTACCTGTAGGGAGAGTACTCTGCTCCTTGGACTTTTCTGATACAACCAGTGTTATCTCTCTGTTAACTTTTCTTAATACCTCCTGGATCATATGAATTTCAAGATTTTCCAGAAGTTTCTGAAGCTAGAGCAAGCAGTTTGAAAGTCACTCTCCACATTCAGTTCATACCCTGGAATCCTAAGTCAAATTCCTGCATAAGGCCCTTGGGCTAGGTCCTGTCCTTCAGTTACTCTCTCTGGGGGAAGAAGACAGGGTTCCTTTCTTGGGCTCCCAGGCACTCCTGCGGGGGTAGATACAGCTCTTTGGAGACCAACATCTTTTCTTCCTGGCCTACATCCTGATTGATAATATACAACTCTTTTTACCAAGTTCTGCTAAATGTAAAGTGCTCAATGTCTGAGATGACCTCAGGTGTTTTGGTATCTTAAATTTGGCCAGGAATTTCATGAGCTGTTATTGTAAGAAAGTCCTCAGGTCTGAAACTTGATTTAGATACCAAAGAGGATTTCATGAGAAGATTTAAAAATCCATACACGACCGAGAGAGAACTGTGCCAATAACCATGAGCCCTTACTCTACCCATTATGCTTGCAGAGCCCACGTTCCTCCCTGTTGGAGGACTCCAACTGCTAGAGAGGAACCAGGGTTCAGAAGAGTAAGCAATGGGCTTGGGACTGGGGTGTGTGTGTGTGTGTGTGTGTGTGTGTGTGTGTGTGTGTGTTGGGGTGGGGGGCTGAATTCTCCTCGATGCTCAGTGGACACACATCTCTGCAGTGACACTCCAACAGCTTGAGGCTCTGTCACCTGTTACAATAAGCGCAGCCACGTGGAGCCCGTGTCCCAGGACCAAGGTGAACAAACACTCAGGGAAAGAAACTCTCCACATGGATCATCTAACACACACCAGATGGGCTGGTGCCTAGATTGTGTTGTCTTATTCTCAGAAAAACAATCACAAGAGCCATATTAAATATTCCATTTCCATGGGTGTGTGTGTTGAGGGGGATACTTGTGTGCTGGATTTTATGTGTAAGATGCTAGGTTATGTTTAAGATGCTGGTTATGTTTTCCATCATAGTCCTTTTTGTGGTGATGCACCCTAATTTGAGGAAAATCAAAATATGAAAATCTAGACTTATAATAGTGAGACATTAAGGGTAGTTACTTGCTTAATCAAAGCCCCACACGCCTTTGAATACTTAGTTCCCTCCAAACCTGTTCAATGATTTACAAACCTTTGATTTCTACTTAACTTAGAAAAAAACACCACTTGGGTATATCTGTAGTTTTATAACTAATGCCATAAAGCAAATTTTCAAGGCCAAGTTCAAAATAGCTCTTGCATACCTGCTGAGTTTTTATTTCAATTTCTGAAGCTCCTTTGGGGGGAAGAATAGTCTGACTACTTATTATAAGTCCTTCAAATTCATCTTCTTTCCCCATCCGCCTAGCTATAGCTTTCATGCTGGGGTAGAGAATGTCAGTTCTATTAAGGAAGAAAGACAAAAATTAGCAAACAAATGTATTTTTTCTCATTCAGATTCTCTGACAATTATTTTCATTCGTGCTCTGTTTCCTGTCATCATGTGTAAACCTGCCAACCCATCACAGACATGACATCTAAATTCAGCACAGTTGCCACTCCCTTAGTCAATATTCAATCTGGAGGCCTTTTCCCATTGGGTACATTTAATTTCAGTCTTCATTTTTCAAAATATTGACAAGGTTTCTTATTCTCTGGTTACCAGGAAAGCTGACTGTCATAACTCACAAGATAAGACAATTTGGACTATGCCACCAAAGTGAACCGTCTTGTGATCAATAAGGTTCAGGACGGTGGGTGGGTGCTTAGTGAATGCTTGCTTGGTAACAGACACATGGTGGAGACAATGTGTCTTTCCTGCCAGCTAAGTCATCCCAGCCAGGGCTTGAAGCTGCGAAAACACCCCACCATCTCGCAGACCTTAGACCTCATTCCGTACCCTATTACACCTCTGGCTGCAATGCACGAAGCTCTCAGAGACTCAGCACTTGGGTCTAATGGGGCAGAGAGTGGAGTGAAGTTCACAGCAGCAGCGTCTCCCCACCCAGTGCTCGCTGGAATCCCAGGAGCTAAATGCTCAGAGTCAGAGCCATGGGGACACTTCAGAAGCACAAGTTCCCAGGGACAGAACTCTGGGTAAATGATATACAGTGTTGCTTAGTGGAATCAGCGCTGTCCCTGACCTCAGTAGAACCCCGCTTTCCCTGTAAAGCATTGTTTGGAGAGACACATTGCCCAGCTTCCTCTGGGCTCAGTGGGGCTGGGTGTACCAGGATTCACGGACGAAATCTCACCCGCAGAGCGAGGTGCAGGAATTCACCAAACCCCGGGTTCCGCTCGTTCACATGAATTTCCACTTCAGCCCCACTCACCCGTAGAGCTCCGAGAACTGTTTGTGGAGAGAGACAGAATTGATGTCCTGGCCTCGCAGCTTGAGTTGGCCCCAGTGCTCCTTTAGCACTTCCAGCTGCTTCCACAGTACCAAAAGTGATCTCAGCAAAGCAAGGGACTTCACTGCCTGGCACGGGCCCCTCAGCAGCTCGGAGGCCTTTGGGCTGCTGTGGAAGTGACTTCTGAATCCTGGCACTCTGGGCAAATCTGGCTGAAAGCATTACAGAAATCCTTATTTTTTGATCATGGACCAACAGGATAACCTTTTACATGCAGCCCACGCAGAATGAAGTCTTTGGGGAATGACTTTCTCCCCAGGAGGAATGGTTTACAGGCCTGCAGCACATGTAGAGCTTAGAGAGGGTAAGCATCTTCCTGAACAGACGGTATACGGAAGGGAGAGAAATGTCTCCACTTCAGCTTTCTGCTTGAGTCTTGAACCACTCATTTTTAAAACTCTTTACTTGGGTACTAACATTTTATCTGCCTTTGAAAAATTGAGCCTTTCAGCTTTAGCCTCTGAATTCTGGAAAGTGCTCTTCAACACACTCGAGATTTAACTCTCCATCATGGTAGAGCTATAATATAACCTTAAACTGGGGATTTTACCCATTTTATAGGTAAGGAAATGTAAACTTAAGTTTGTCTTATCTCCTGTTCCTTCTCCCATCCTTTAAAAGTTAAGCAGAGAACATGTCTCTTACTTTGAATGTATTATTCCATAGGCAATTTTACTTTAAAATTATGATTTGTTCATTCATTCATTCATTCATTGGTGCTGTCCTTAAAGAGGTGTTTGTTGAGGGGCTGCTATGAGCCCTGGAGGATTTGGAAGCGACAGGGTTTTCAAGTCCCTGCTGTCCTGCAGCCAGTGGTGTGAGGGCTGGGGTCACCCAAAGAGTGACAGACAGAACAGGGACCTGGGTCCAGGCCCTCAGCCTGGTGACAGCATCTCAGTCACAGGAAAAGGAGTTTTCCTTTGTAGAGGAAGATGGCAAATCTGGATCATGACGTTATGACAAGAAGGGCCTCAGGTGACAGCACCTTAGACACTCAAAGTTCCTGGCTAGGAAGAAGAAGAACAACCACCTGGTGTAACTGGATCCTAGATCAGTGCTATTAACATATCTAAAGCAAGGTGTGGCTGCCAGAAAGAGGGTTGGTCAGAGGAAGAGTTGGCAAGCAACATCCAGGAGTAAGCAAGCTCCAGAAGACAGCTGGCAACCCCTCAACCTTGTAGCCTGCCCCTCAACAATCAGCTAATCCATGCATTTCCAGATTTATTTTATCCTCAGAAACCTTTCATCAAATGAAATCTTACCCAGTGGCCCAAAATATCCAACAGACCAAGGCCAAGCATGGTGACAGGGAAGGGGCAGCCCATAGGCCACGTAGTTGGCCCTCTTCGCTCTAAAAGCCCCAAGGTGCCTCTGAGGAACCCAGGGCTCCTGGGACCACCGTTTTAAAGGCCCTGAGCTAATCCATCACCGTCACTTTGGAGTGTTAGAGACTGAAGTCTATGAGATCACAGAACTGATGGTACAGCTGTGACAGGAAACCCTGAGTCCTAACTCATGGGCAGCATAAATTCCACTACTTCCTACTGTCTATGAACATTTAAATACTCGTAAATAAACAAATCATAAAATAAAACTGATTAAAATAAATAATAATCTTAAAGCAAACTTACCTTGTTAATATATTCATATTAAGCGAAGTCTTCTCTTCCTAAGTGTTTTAAAGGATGGGAGAAGGAACAGAGACAGGATCAAGAACAAGGTGGTGAGGATGCGAGTGTCAGAGAAAGATGAGAATCCATCAGGAACAGGGCCAGAAAACGGTCGACAGAGGGACCAAAGGGCCCCTCATGCCTCTGGATCTTAGCACTACTTGGTCTATACCCAGCTTTGCAAATGGTCCCTCTGGGTGAAGCATCTAATTCTGTTGTGGAATTTAGATTGCACATCTAAACACAGTTCCTTTTCCACTAATTGGCCTGGAGTGGACTTGTGACTCAGTTTTAACCAGTGAGACACAAGGAAAATCTATTGGAAAGTTTCCGGAAAAGACTTTCCTCCTTGATAAAAGGTAAAGCCCCTGAAGGAGAAACCTTTTTTGCTCCTGTTGTCATCTTACAAGGATGAGGGAGACATTTTGCTGACACACGCAGGATGGTAGAGCTGGGTGCCTGCACCAACCTGAGTGACCACACCAACCTGAAGTGCCTCCTTCTAGACTTGTTTTGAAAGATTAACACACTTCTCTAATTTAAGTCATGGCTAGTGGGACAACCTGTGACTTATAGCAGGTTCTCCCTAATTGGACAGAGAGGCATCAGCTCTGAGGTGGAAGATCAGAAAAAGCTTCCAAAAGAATGGTTTAGAAGTTGAAACCTGGAGGAAAAGGAGGAGTTAATAAGATGGTGAAGTAGAGAGCGGGAGGAGAAGGAAGTGTTCCACCAGAGATACCAGCCTGCGTGAAGATACTGAGGAGAGAAAGCAAGGTGGATTTGACAAATGAAAGAAGTTGAGGGTAGAAATACTGGCAGGAGTCAAGTCAAGAAGGTCTGGTTAAGGCACCTGGACTCTATTCTCAGGGCATTTGGAAGTCATTGAAGGGTTATAGCAGAGAAGTGACATAATCAGGTTTGCATTTAAAAATATTATCCCAGTGAATGGACTGGAAGGAGGCAAGAGTGAATAGAGGGAGTCCAACTGGAGGTTATGATCATAGCCCAGCATTAGGAGATGATGATGATTTGGACTGGTGGAGGGGGGGTAGTGAGGGAGGATGGAGAAAAGTAGACAAACTTGAGAGATATTAAAATAATAGGATAGTAAAACTTGTCTAATTACGGGGTATGATAGAGAGAAGTCCAAGATGGGTGTCCAGATTTTTTGGCTTGGGTGACTGAGCAGACGGTGGTTAACTGACAGGGAGTATGGAAGGAAGAGCAAGTTTTGGGGCAGTAGAATGAGCTCAGTTTGGAACAGACTGTCTCTGAGATGGAACAAGGCAGCGGAATGTATGAATCTGATGGCTTGAGATTTGGGATGGACATGTAGATTTTGGAGTCATCGCATGTAAAGTCATCAAAGTTATAAAAGTAGATGGATTTGCCTAGGGAGAGGGTGAGGAGTGGAGCCACATAGTAGAGAAGAGTCTGAGGGGGCTCCCGGGCCAGACTGTTAGGTTGGAATCTGGGTTTCTCTCTTCACTAGGCATGTGACTTTGGGCACATCACTTAACCTTTCTGAGCCTCAGTATTCTTTTTTTTTTTTTTTTGTGAGGAAGATCAGCCCTGAGCTAACATCCATGCTAACCCTCCTGTTTTTTTGCTGAGGAAGACTGGCTCTGAGCTAACATCTACTGCCAATCCTCCTCCTTTTTTCCCCCAAAGCCCCAGTAGATAGCTGTATGTCATAGTTGCACATCCTTCTAGTTGCTGTATGTGGGATGCAGCCTCAGCATGGCCGGACAAGCGGTACGTTGGTGTGCGCCCAGGATCCAAACCCGGGCCGCCAGTAGCGGAGCGCGCGCACTTAACCGCTAAGCCACGGAGCCGGCCTGAGCCTCAGTATTCTTATCTGTAGAATGAGAATAATGAAAGTACCTACCTCATGGAATTATTGTGAGGATTAAAGAAATTAACAATAAATAAAGCACTCTGAACAGATCTCAATCATAGCTTATAGTCGTATTAACAGTATTCAGGGCCAACTTGTTGATTAGACACAGAAGGCACAGTGCCTAGGGCCCATAAAATGTTTTAATTTCTCTTAAAATCATAAAAAAAAGAACATTTAGGTTGAATAAAGTGCTTTAATATGTTATATTAATATATTTTTATATTAACATGGTTGTAAACTATAACTTTTAATGTCTTTTTGTGGAGGAAGGGGCCCATGCAGACAAAAGTGACTAGAGTCGTGGAAGTCAAAATGCAGCCTGGTAATAGCAGAAGTGGGACAGAACCCAGAAAACAACATGTGCAGGACTGGAAAAGGTAGGGGAGTCTACAGAGAAGTCTACAAGGCGTGGCCAGCCATGTCGGAGGAAAACTAGGAGAAAGTTGTGTTCTGGAAGCCAAGGACAGAGAGGCTTCAAGAAGGACACACTGTGTCAAACGCTGTCAAGGGGTCAGGTTGGAAGAGGACTGAAAAGTATCCAGGGGATTTAGTGACAAGGAACACAGTGCTCTTGATGAGAGTGGTCAGTGGTGAGACGAGGAAGGAGACAGATGGCAGTTTCTGAGGAGTGGATGGAAGGTAAGGAGATGGAGATGGCTGATGCAGGCATCTCTCAAAAAGTTTCGCTCTGAAAAGGAGGCTTTTTAAACAGAGGCACCAGCCAGCTTACTCTGTGTCCAGACAAGTCTCTGTCTGGTTCCTAGATACATGCAGAATTGTTTCAAGTTATGACACTAGGTGTGCTAGTGGCTCTTGGCACCTTAGAGCTTTAGAGTGACAAGTCCAGAGGAGGGAGTGCTTGCCTAGGAGCCCATAGGCTAGTCGAGCGGTGAAGATGGGAGCCCAGGCTGGAGATGTTCACCCGGGGCCTCTATCATATCCCTCTGGTTCTTCCAACTCCAGTCCTAAATATGTGACTCACAAAGAACAGCAGCCAATTGGAGTATTTGTTCCATTTGGTTTCAGTGGACCTCCCACAACCTCTGTTCTATTTTTAACATTAAAAGAAATGGATATACTGCTAATCACAGGACTTATCGTGAAAGAAGATACTTTGGAGTGGCTTTCACAGGCTACCCCTGCTTCAGCGCTGCTCCCGAGCAGCATTAGCACAGGCCTGAGACCCACTGGAGAGGCTGTGGGACAAACGTGGCTCTTTAGTCCATCTCCCATAGAGGAAGGTCCTTCAGTACAATTACAGAATTGGCCAATTATGTAGACTGTCCAGCAAGAATACCTGTGTATTTTTGTCCAGTGTGGCTTGCTGTCCTGAGGGACCCTCCATGATCGTGTGATAGTTGCTCAGAAGTACATCTTCCATCAGCAGTTGCATGCCCACCAGCTCTCCATGAGCCACCTTGAGGTCACGGTCACTCAGCCTGCAGAGGCACAGCTAAAAGCAAAAAAGAACAAAACAAAAACATCCATTTTGAAGACTTCTGTGTATCCTTTACACTGTGATTTATCCCTATGTTTTTGGGAGGAGAAAACTAGAAGTAATTGTATTTACAAGCCCCACCCTCTCAACTATTAAAAAAGCCATAAAAATCAGAGTAACATTTCTAACTCAAAGTCCTCCTTGAACATATCAGATTTTTGGCTCTGTATGGAACTCCGAGTCTCCTAGCCCTTACAGTGGTGTCTGTACACGGTGAATGTAGAATATGATATCAATTTTCCTTTAGAAGTACAGATATAAACACATATATGCATAGAGAAAACACCAGAAAAAAATAAACCAAAATGGGAACTGTGACTGTGTCCTAGTCAGGGACTATGATTGATTTTCTTAACTATTCTTACTATTTTACTTAGGAAAAAAAAACCTTTTTGCTTATGGAGAATTTTGAGCATATACAAATGCAAACAGAATAGTTCTTATCACCCAGCCACAAGAACCATCAACCTATGGCCAGTCCTGCCCCATCCCCATCATGCTCCACCTTCATATGATTTTGAAGCAAATTTATGATTGATTTTCATGTTGTTCTTAATAATTTCCCATATTTTCTATTTTTTAAAATGAAAACACAATAATATTTGCTTAAATAATCAGGGGGAAAACACATAATTGAAAGAAATTCTCCTTATGAGTCCTGCTTAAAGAGTTCTCTTCCTACTACCGTTTCGTAGGCAGGTCAAAAGTCACATGCCCCTGAGCTGCCAGCCTGGGAATTTCTCTAATAGGCCCAGAGAGTGACTGGAGATGGATGGCCACTCTCCTAGATCATTACTGGCCATGGGAATTTCAGCTGAGTCTACAACCAAAGCCAATACCAGCTGTGACCATGATTCTCTTCTGTTGTAAGAAAACATGACTCACCTTGTGGCATTGGGTTTACACCTTCATAATCAAACACCTTGCTTATCTCATTAATTATTCACCACTGGCTAGAGTATGGAGGATCTGACCTATGGATCCAATGACACCTGCTTTGCAAGCTGCATTTAGTTCTCTCTGTGACAAGTGGGAAGACTTATCCTACCTGCATATTATATTCTAGCGTATCTGGGCTGCTACTCATAACTGGAAATGGTCCTCCATCTTCCAGAAATGCTCTCCAAGGGAACAGCGTAAATGCCTAAAAGAACCAAATAATAAACATGATAATGCTGTACTGTGTCCATAAGTAATAGACATCTGTATATGAACAGGATGTTTATGTCTGTACCCCAAAACACGGTGGGATGATTTATTCATTATATAGAAATAGTTCTACAGTATCAGGGACTATCCATCAAGAGGAGACGGTTAATCTTATTTTTTTTAATTGATTTTTCAGAAAGTGGCTAACCACTGAAGAGTACTTAAGACTTCAGTGTAACTAGTCAGCACCAGTGTTCAGAAGTTCCAGAACAGTATCATACCAATGGGACATATTTATAATCAACAAAAGTAAACTCACTCAAATGTTGCCAATATTAGGAACCTTAAAAATTTGTCCTTCATCACCTTTGTGCTCCAAAGCTAAGTAACAACTCAAAACCAATGCCACAATGTTACACACGGGCCTCTGTCTTCTCCATATCACTATCCAACAGCCAAGGCACCCCCTATTCCTTTGGCACCACATGCAGTCCTGGATACAGTGGGTATGTCTACCTGACCCCACACTATACTTCCAGATATGCTACTGGCTTCAGACAATTCCTAGAGTTGGAGTTGAGTCAAGTAGCTGGCAGCCAGGACACCTACATCCACCTAATTCTAGGCAACACCCAAAGGCAGCAGGAACAAGCCCAATGGTCAGACCCTGTCTTCTGGGTCTAAATGAGGGTCACGCATTGGGCCAAGAGTCATTGTCTTGTAGCTAGGGGAGGTAGAAGTGTGGAACTTACATGGGATTAATGTTGGCATTTCTTGGCTTAGCTTTGTAACGTAAAAACATTAAATTGGAGGTTTTGGAATCAAAACGTGGGCTTGTGAGGTGGTTTTAAAGATATGTCCACAAATTCTTTGATACTCTTCCCATTAAGAGGTAGGGCTTACTTCTCCCCTTGAGTGTGAGCTGAAATTAGTGACTCACTTCTAATAAAGAGAATATGGCAAATGTGATGGGATGTCCCTTCTGAAAGTAGGTAATAAAAAGACTATGACTTCCATCGTGGATTCTCTTTCTTGCTCTCTCTTGAATTGTTTGCTCTGGGGAAGCCGTCTGCTGTGCTGTGAGGAAGCCCTGTGGAGAAGCCCACATGAGTAAGCTTGAAAGTGGATCTTCTGATGCCTACCAACAGCCATGTGAGTGGGCTTGAAAGCAGATTCTCCTCCAAGACTCTACCTTGAGATGACTATAGCCCAGGCCAATACCTTGATCACAGCCTTGTGAGAGATCCTGAGCCAGAACTACTCAGCTAAGCTGCTCCCAGATTCCTGAGCCTCAGAAACTATATGAGATAATGCATGTTTATTGTTTTAATTTGCTAAATTTTGGGGTAATATGTTATGCAGCCATAGATAACTAACACAGTTTGTGACCTAGTGCTGCCATGATTGCCCAGCCGTCTGATCTCCAGCTTTCCTGAATCTTAAACTCTTTGGTTGCAGAAGGAGGTTAATATTGTTGGTGCCTGGGAGCAATAATATTACGTTCAATAACAGGATTATGTTCAATAACACAGTAACCAGGGCTGTTCAAAACTCAGCTGCTGACCTAATGTATGTATTGTAATTACTGTAATAGTCATTTATTAAATGGAAAAGATCAAGTGTTGGTTTTGCTATCAGCTGTGAGCAGTTGCCCCAATTAGCCTGTTGAGCAGTTTGGAGGCAAAGACCCTTACTGGGAATAACAGCTGGCCATAGGGGCCCAGACTGCTCTACCGTGTGAAGAAGGGGAGCCAACCAAGGGCTTTAGACTATGGAGATCCCCTGCAAAACTTTAACCAAATGGAAACAAAGTGACAAAATCCCCTATGCACAACACATCTTTTATAGGTATAAAAATACCTCTCAACGAACCTGGGGGCTCCGTGGATCCAGTGGCTGGGGCAGGCCGAGCTGTGAAGCAAAAATGCTCTTCACGAGAGAGTTGCTCAGTGGTGGCAAACCGTGGTACATGCCGTCTGTGACAGCCTGGTAGGCAGGAGCATTTCCAGTTGCCAAAAATGTTCTTCTACCAAGACATGGGGGGAATCTCATTAAAAGCAGTTTGCTTAAGCTTCTAAAGCTCAAAACTTTCTTCAAAGTTACTGTAGCAAGATAACATTATGAGGTATTAACAGGTTTCTTCCTCAGTGACATCATTCCTCAGTCCCCTTTCTTTACACACTGCCCTTCACTCTCACAACTCACAGTCCTCAAGGGAAAGGTAGATATACCCTAGACTAGCACTGTCCAATAGAACTTTCTGCAATGTGGGAATGTTCTATATTTGACTGTCCAATATGGTAGCCACCAGCCACATGTGGCTGTTGAGCACTTGAAATGTGGCTACTGCAACTGAGGAACTGAATTTTAAATTGTATTTCACTTAAATCAATATTAATTTAAACTAAATTAAATAGCCACATGTGGCTACTGTATTGTGCAGTTCAGCTTGTAGCTCTAGAACAAAGATTCAGACTACTTGTTGAATTGATTATTTTAAGACCAATAACTGAGACAACCATTCTTGATATGTAAAATCAAATTTTAAATTAAGTAATTAGAGCCTGGGGTTTGAGAGAGAAAGCTTTTTGTTTTGTTTTAAACAAAATTTGGCTTTGCATATCAAGAACCAAAAATCCTGAAGACTAGAGCATGAAATTTATACCATAAGTTATAGAGAAGGAAGTATGCATGATAAATTACGATGATTTTCTTGCCCCAAAGGAAACAGTAGTTTTGCAAACAAGGAAAGAGTATTTCTAGAGCTTAGATCTAGTGGATGCCTAAGAAAAAATGCTGACACAGGATAAGCTGGGGGAAGGTATCCCAGAACCGAAGGGACCTTTTGCCTGGATCCTCCACGGGCTTTGCCCCAGTCTTGCATAAAGCAGACATCGAAAAGGAGATCAGCAATGAATAAGGGAGATATTGGCACTGATAGAAATGAAGCAACCTCCCCCCAGGGACTAGCAGACAAAGTGTTGAGGAAAGACCTGGGGAGTTTCTGAGCCCCAACAAGGGGGTGACAGGAGAAGGGCTGAGCAGCAGGCCCAACCAGAAGAGATCTGGGGTTGGACCAGCTGACCCACAACAGAGATGGGGAGGTGGCTGCTCCTCCTCCACTGCCGGGATGATTTATAAGCACCCCCAGGAACTTAGAGTACTTCTGAGAGGAATGAAGGAAGGGAAAGGTGTGATGTAAGGCCTAAAATTAAGGTCCAATATTATGTGCTGCTTTGACATCTGGTAATATTGGGAGGACCTCTAATGGCCTAACAAGTTCCCCTCCTGACTCTGCTCCCACAGGTAAAGTCTTCTAGTCAAACAATCTTCCTTTTCAAAGGGACAAGCACGGTCTCTGCTTATCCCGGAGTAGTGGTTTCAGTTCCCTGCCAGACCACAAAATTGTTCAAACAACCAGTCACATCCTCCTATGGAAACCAGGGAGCACCACAACCTCTTGATACTCCAAAGCTCGTCTCCCACAGCCCCTGGTTGTTCACTCTGTTCCCAAGGGCACCTGCTCTGTGCCATACATGGCACGCAGTGTCCTCCTCCTCTGGGCTGTAAGTATATGTGACTAATAAACTGCTGTGGATCTCATCCGCCCGGTGTTGAGTGTCATGTGTTCGGCCATCCCCGATACCCTACGGCAGAATCCCTCCCTCACCAACAGGGTGAATAGGAGGCAATTAAAACAAAGGGAAAGGGGGATAATCTTGAATTAATTGATTTTCAGTGTCAAACTGACCACTCTCAAACTCTTCATTTGGCTGAATGACATGGAATTGGAAAGTTTAATATTTTGCCATCAGCAGAAGTAAGGGCTTACGAACTTAAGTTCAAAGACAGATCAAAGGAGCTCTATATTTGCACATCAAACCATTGTACTAGTACAAAAATCATTCCACTCTTTGCACATTTTAATGAGAATTAACAAAAGATAGTTGAGTGCTGTTATATACTGAGACACTGGATAAAATAATTCATTTATCCTAATAGCTCAAGGATGGACCTTGGAGTTGCTCAAGGGATATATAAACATTTTATCCTGTTTCTTATATCTTTCAAAGGTTTTCTCATGATTCTCAATGGGCCCTGCCAAGGGATTCACTCAACACCCTGTGACAGTGATATGTCAAGCACCTACTACGTTCAAGGCACTGTGCCAGGAACTGTCCGAGATACAAAGATGGGTCCCACATGGGTCTGACCTTCCAGCCCAGTAGGGCCCGATGAGGCAGAGCTCATTATCCAGCTGCCTCTGACCTTCGTCTAAAGTCCCAAGGCACTTTCTATATACAACCTCTCTTATAGGTTGTACATATCTACTTAAAACAATGGTACCAAAAAGCAGAATATTCTAAGGAAAACATTTATTTTCAGCCCAAATCAAGAGCACAGAAGCCCAGTATCCCACACAACTTCTCCTTGGTTGGCTCCTTTCACATCATTCTTGCTCATCTCTCTCACTAATCCATGGGATTTTTTCTCTCTCAGCATCTGGATCCAGCTTTGTTCACATCTTACTTGTTCAATCCTTGACTGTATTGCTTATATTTTAAAACTTATTTTCTGTTTATTGTGATCTTTTGGCATCTTAGAAAACCTTCCTGGCTGGGGAGAGATTGCCCCTCCTGGGCTAGCCAATTCTTAGAGATAGCAAAGGGCTCAGCAGGGAGCAAATTAACCTTTGAGATGCAAACCAACCCATCCAGAGTCCTACTTCTCTTCTTGGACTCTTGCACCCCGGGAGGCAATATTCCTCTGCTGCAATCATCCCAGGGCTAGGCAACTAGTGACCACTCGTACAGTTCCAAACATGCTGGCTGGAACTATTTAAACTAGCCAATCTCAAACTGTTCACCCTGCCCGGCCTCTCCATTCCAGGCCACGGCCTAAGTACTCTCCTTGCTCCTAACCGACACAGCCACGGATGTTTTCCAATGTGGCCCTGTGTGGCGTGGCATGCATCCTGTTTCTAGGACTTGTGAGTATAATAGACTTTGTTTTCCTGAGTCTCTCTTGTGTCTCCTCTAGTGGCTACACTTGACTGATCATCACCTAAAAGAACACAGAACACTGACATACTCAGTTATCCTGGCAAGTTTGTGCAGATCTTGGAACTACCAAGTGCCACAAATGACCACAATTCTTAGCAAGAGTTTTAGAGCCCCAAACACGGCTTTGGGTAGAGACGAAGTCTATTGCGTGGAGACTATTCAAAAATATCAATACAGTTCAGATGTCCATGTGACTGCTACTCTAAGCTACAGAATCATAGAATACGACACACACTCTCTAAAGAGACCAGAGTCAGATTATAGGCACCCCAATGATCAAATCATTGGTCATCCTTTTCCTCACTTTCCTAATTCCTCAGTCTAGATCATTGGCCTTCATAGGAGCCATCTTCCTCTATCAATAGAACTATTTTTTAGGGAGCTGTACAATGTAATGCTATGTAAAGAAAGGGGTCTCGAGATGATAGGCAACATTTTTAGCACTAGATCCTCTTTTATTTCCTCCCTCTCCATGGACCCCATATTTTGAAAGATTTTTCTACCAAATATCCTTTGAGCATTTTCCTGTTTTTAACTCAAAGCCACTTCAGGCTCCAGCCCCTGCTCTGAGCTGCAGGAAGAGATGAAGAAACACGATAGAAAGGAAAGAAAAGGGCTCTGGAGTCAGACAAACTGCGACTGTCAGTTCTGATGCAACAAGCTGTGTGACCTGAGACAAGTTACGCAACATCTCTGAATCTCTATTTGCTCATCGGTGAAAATGATTTCTATCTCATGGAGTTGGTACCTGGTGGGAACTTGACCAAAGCAAGTTGCCTCTCCCCCTTATCTTGCTCAGTTATTATGATTCCAGTTAAAAAAAGAAAGAAAGAGGGGCCTGCCTGGTGGTGTAGTGGTTAAGTTCGTGTGCTCTGCTTTGGTGGCCCAGGGTTCACAGGTCTGGATCCCAGGCGCAGACCTACGCACCACTTATCAAGCCACGCTGTGGCAGGCATCCCACATATAAAGTAAGGAAGATGGGGACAGATGTTAGCCCAGGGCCAATCTTCCTCAGCAAAAAGAGGAGGATTGGCAACAGATGTTAGCTCAGGGCTAATCTTCCTCACAAACAAAAAAAAAACAAAAGAAAGAAGGAAACTTGACATTTTCTGTACCTGCAAAGCTTTTGGGCAAATGTGTCTTTTTCATCATGCCTTTAGAAATACTGAAAATGCCTCACGAGCCCCTGGGATGACCTACTCAGATCCTCAGTCAGTAAACGCTGGCCTGTGCCTTCTACTGGGGGGGAGTCTAACCAGCGCAACTGCCAGCAGCCCTCAAGATACAGGGAGACCCACAGGCACGAAAAGCTGGCTTGTTGCTTGTGCCAGTGGTGCACCTGCCGATCACAAGCCCCTAATAAAGTCAGTGTCCCCAGCAGCCCACTAAAATACTGGAATAGAGCACGAATTCTCCAGACTGTTCTGCCACACTCTAACTGCCTTACTGTCAAGAAGCAGTCCAGGGTTTCCTAGACACCAATTATCTTGTGCACGAGAGAGCTACCCACAGCATGATCCTGGGCAGGCTGATTCCAACCACACGGAGGAGAGAATTCACAGGGCACATGCTAGAGTGTTTCCCGGAAGGCAAGGATATAAGAAAGAAAAAATAACAAAAAACACCCGCAAAGTGGCCCTAAGGAGGCCAGGGCTCCTCACTTCTCCGACACTGGCGACCAGGAGCATGGTCATGAGCTAGTTCCAGCCCACATGAGGCCTTCTCTGTACCTCCCAGAAATCCCCAGATAACCCCAAAGCACACTTTAAGATCTGCATGTTGAGAGATACTTAAACTAGATGAGCATGAAAATCAAGTTAAAAAATGAAGAGAAAACCAACAAAAGTTCAAGGACTAAGAAGCTGGTGTTGCTTTCTTTAGAGATGCCTTGATGTCCTCCTGAATCAGGGTATACAGGAGGTGATAGGGCCTTCCAGATCTTTCCTCCTGTGTCTCCTTTTTACTAATCAGCCTGAACATCAAGAATACTTTCAGATTAGAGGCACTTTTTATGCCATATATTTTATTCTGTTCTATAGGTCCTAAAAGGTCCTTTGAGGACCTTTTTTTTTCTGCCTCCCTCCATCCCTGAAGTGCAAAGGAATTGGATCCTTTAAATCACGGAGTGCCAAACATTTTCTTAAAGGGTCAGACAGTAAATATTTTCAGCTTTGCAGACCATACCATCACTGTTATACCTATTCAGCTCCACAGCTGTCATGTGAAAGCAGTCAGAGATAACCCATAAATGAACGGGCAGGGCTGCGTTAAAAAAAAACTTCATATTTATGGACACTGAAATTTGAATTCCATATAATTTCCATGTGTCACAAAATACTAGTATTTTCCTCATTTTTTTCCCCAATCACTTAAACATGTAAAAGCCATCCTTAGCACACAGGCCATTCAAAATCAGGCAGGGACCTATGACAGTAGTTTGCCGACCTCTGACTTAAAAGATATGAGATTAATTAGAACCACTGTGCCATCCAAGCATTTACCTTCAACGCAAATGATTAATTCGCCTGAAATTAAAGATAAGCTTAATCCTCAGGCATTTCTTAAATTGGCTAATAAATAACTCCTATAGGTTGGTGGACATGCCCAGAGGAGAATGCCCAGAGGAGGCCCTGGGCAAAGTGATTCCAACACAATTGGAGGACAGCACCAATTTCCGTCAGGTCCTTGCCCAGGCTTGGTGGGGGGCAGGTCAGTAGGGGCAGAGTGAAACTTTTGTGCCTAGAAACGTGCATCTGTCCTGAAACCCGAGCTGATCTTCGCCACAGAGAAGCAGGAGCCAGACATCAGGTGACCGTGTGGGGCCATTGTCCTGTTGTCCTTGAGCTATAGCCTTCCTCCCCTCCCCGCAGCCTACCGAAGCATGCTGCTCTCATTCCAGGGAAGAGTTCAGTTCTTTCTTTTCAGATTCTGGAGAAGCCTGTGGTTTACATAAGCAAAAAGTTCCCCAGGGTAAACAGTCATATTTGCTCAGACGTGGTGAGCTTTGGGAAGAGCAGGGAAAATTTCCCAAGTTTCCTGTCTCTTTTGATTATCTAAGGACTTTTCCTTGTTTGCAAGTTCAGCACGAAGTAAAATGATCAAGCATGATGACATTTATCTTTCAGCTTCTCTCTTTGTCCCACCTCCTGCCTTCTCCTCAGAGTCTCCTTTTCTATCCACACTGCTGCCTGCCGTCCATCCTGGTTCTCAGATGCACCTAGGTTCTAATTCTGGTCCGCCACTGACTAGCTGTGTGATTCCAAAGACACACAACCTGAAGAAAAAAGGCCGGAGGAAATGCGATGAATGAAGGTATACTGTCCTGGGTGGTTCCTTCTGAGGTCCTCCGAAAAATACACTGAAACCACACATAGGACACCGTGCCCTCCATTCCTGCAGACTGACTGTGCCAGGACAAAGAGAGCCCACAAAGCAATTCCTGGGGGAGGCAGAGTGGTTCCCTGGGAGAACAGTATCAAACTGAACCCTGCGAAGCTGAATCCAAAAAAGGACTTCTGGAGTATAGTCCTATTTCTTCACCCTGTGTAAATTCCTTGCAAATTCTGACTCAGGGTTTCAGAGACCGGAGAGCTAATGAATGCCATCTTTACAATTGGTCAGTCTTTACATCCTACCTGCTTGACTAAGCTATATCTCAGAAAGCTGTTTGTCCATAAAAAGAAAACACATTCGCCTGATTTTTTTGTCCTTTTGATTTTACATTCTAAATCCAAAGTCCCCTGATGCTCAGAGTAAAGAAAATACAGAGGAGAAAGAGAAAATATAGTTCAACACAATCCCCACACTTCCATTCTCTATGGATGCCCACGCGAATGGTGGGAAGTGATTACAATCCACAGGAAAGAGCACTGCCCTCCGAGGTCCCTTTGTTGGCTGAATCTCACACTGAGAATTAATCAAAGAAAGTTAATTAGTTTTGACAATTTAAGAATGAGCAGAGACCCTCAGGCCTGACCTCTTCCCTTCCCATACAAAACTTATTTTTACTGGAAATATTGTGACTCTTAATCCAAACTAATTTTCTCATCACTCATGATTAATTAACCAAATAAACATTTTTTTGTTTGCAGAGTACTTAACACCTACAAGGCCAAAGGTAAATTTATTTATTTATAAAGGTAACTCAGGCAGCCAATTCCACTGGCTTCAGAAGAGCAGTAAAAATTGTTCTTTTAAAAGGTCAATAAAGGCTGAAAAAAATCAACAAAATTCAGGGGCCAGCCCTGTGGCCTAGTGGTTAAGTTCAGTGTACTCCCCTTTGGCGGCCTGGGTTTGGTTGGCTTCAGTGGCCTGGGTTCGGTTCCCTGATACAGACCTACACCACTTCTCGGTGGCCATGCTGTGGCAGCACCCTACATACAAAATAGAGGAAGATTGGCACAGACATTAGCTCAGGGATGTTAGCTCAGGGTGAATATTCCTCAGCAGAAAAAAAAAATCAACAAACCTCTTGGAAAGAACCATCTTCAGAAGCATAAAAAATATTATTCCCAATAAAACAACCTGAACATTGAAAGCAGCAGTTGTTATGCAAACTAACTGTATTGAAAGGACATTTAATAAAATCAAGAATATTATTATCTGACAAGAACACATTCTGCACGGACAGCCTTTGCAGCCAAACACGTTTGGTAGCCACAGTATTCTGGACCAGGTGGTGCCTCTGACTATTTTAAGCTCATTATCTAATCTTGCCAAGTGGCCTCCTTCCACCATCACTCAGAAACACCTGCCCTGGAGAATTCACTAGACAGGATTAATGCTTCAGCCCTTACCGGATGAGGTGCCTCACTGCAGCATCAAACTGCAGAAACATCACCTCCCTTCGGAGGAGGAGGGCCTGGGACACCTGGGTAGGGTCTTGGGGACTCTGGAGGCTGTCAATCATTTTCTGCAGCTCTTGAAGCTCAGACCCTAGAAGATGAACAGCACTTTAGCCAGACAGTGTGAAATAGAGGCTACTATAGCTAACCCAGGGGACTATCATTTCACCTCCAAAGCTAACTTTTTACCTAAATGGATTGCTCTTTCTTTGTTTGTAGGTATACTAATTATATTGTTTGCAAGACCAGCAAAGCATTATATTCTAGAACCCAAGGTCTGATTTATCTTTCCTTCCTTCCTTCCTCCTCCGGGAAGATAAAAATTTGCTTTGTTTTTCAGCAGAATAAGAACATGCTGTTGAATGAAAGTTTCAAAATTTACAAGGCTATAGTCTCTAAATAGATTGAAAAAGAGAAATTACAAGGAATGGGAAAGTATAGGCCTCAGCAGATCTATTAGGAGCTTGAAATTATTATAGATTATAAACCAGCTCTCATTTCTCATAGCCACACCATCCAAATCAGCCCTTTGTGTCACTGGCTCATCTTGTCACTGGCTCACAAATTAAGGAAGACTCAAGACCATCAAAGGCAAGCAAAAAATATGTACACATATGTGTATACACACACACATCCTTCTAGGATATTCTCATCATTTTAGAAGTAGGTGTGGGAGATCCTAAATTAGCTTATTTCTTGGACTCTTACTGCAGAAGTAGGCTGGGTATAAATAGAATTCACATGTTTTGGGTGGAAATTTAAGTTCAGGGCCTTTGGGGCACTCAGTGCTGGCTTGAGGAACATGGCCTGGGTCTAGATGGCTGTACTAGCATCTCTATTATTGGCCCAGGGAAGGAGCTGGTCAGAATGGGACAGCACAGTAAGAAAAGGACGAGCCCTTAGGGAGCATTGGTGGGGCATGGGTGGGCCCATACTTCCAGTGCAACCAGAATGTCAGCTGATCTGAAATGCTCATCAGTGAGGAAAATGATAGTTTTCTACTGGAGAAGACATCCCTGCTATGGGAAGAGGGCTGTGGAAATTGATCACTGTGCCTGATATGCCTTAAGCAGAAGTGAGACGGGAGACCCACGAGGCATTTCCGGAGTTACTCTATCTCAACAGCTTGTCCAGACTTGAGCAGCCTTCTACCCTACCTGGCCCAGTACTGGATCTCTTCCCACATATCTGGCATGGAAGGCAGAGGAATTGAGGGAGTGAGGAAGTCGTCCATGAGAGCCTGATCAGGGCAGAACTAGGGCTGACACTGGTGGCTAATACTTGCAGTATATGCTCTTGGCTTTAGGAAAAGATGAGCAGCCCAGATTTCATATCCATTTGATGTTTTATACACACACAAAAATTGCTTTTTGGATATTTTTCCAGCCCCCAAAGAAGTGGATCCAATCATCACACTCTTTATGACTCCTTTATAAATCTGATGGTCATATCAGGCTGAAAAGAAATTGCCACCAGGAGAAGAATCACCTTAGAGAGAACTGCACAAGACCTTTAGTGGTGGATGGGTAGAGGGTGGTCAATGAGCCTTATTTGTTCAAGGCCTAGTGTGTTTGGTCTACAAGCAATGAACTATGCCAGGCTAAGCAGCAATCACAGGAAAATGTTTATAATCCTCTACAATGACAATGAAAAAGGACTGCAAAGTTGCACACACCCTGTGATTAAAGCTCCATAAAATGTAAATGGAAAGTTCATTTGGGCAAGGGTTACAAGGGAGTAAAGTTAAATAAAAGTATTTCACTTGTTAGAGTGGTTGCATTATAGGTGATTTTCCTCTTTTCACTATTTCCACTATTGTTTATATAGTGCTATGTGGGCACTTTTCCATGATCACTTCCCAGCAAAACTGTTCTGTGTTGATAGGTGGTATTATTATTAAAATACAGATGTGGAGGGGGGGACTACTCTTTGTTATTTACTGATTTTGGCTTCTGGCTTCCCTTTCTTTGCGGGGTCACACTGCTTGGTGGGAGGGGAAGCAGCAGACATGGTGGGGAAGGCAGCCTCTCTGTGAGGATGGGGCAGGTGGTTGCCATGTGGTGGAGGTGGTGGGGTTGGGAGTGGACCCTGCCCCAGGAAACATCAGGAAACAAATGAGCCTTTTCTTGTGCCTGTCCCAGGAGGGTCTCATTTGAGAAATCAGAGAGAGAGAGAAGAATCACAGTGGCCATGCCTTCATGTGAATATGTGAATACTCAAAGCCAGGACACCTTGTTCCTAGTTTGTCTTGAGAGTTCCTGAAACCTTAAGTTTAGTGTGTAGTATCTGGGCTTTAATTGGCCTCCTAATCCTTTACAAGGAAATCACAATGTAAACTCCCACATTCTGATTACATCCTCTGCTTCATGCTGACTCCAAAGGGAGTTGCTGGCTTTCAAGGAAGGAAAGAGTTTGGCAGGGTCCACAGAGCTAGTCCACAGCGTCTAAGAGCTGCTTCTGCTGCCAATGGGAGGACCAAAGCTGAAATCTGGAGTGTCTCTTTAAAAAATATTTTAAAGCATCTAAGTCCACAAAAGTCATTTTATCTAACTCCAAATAGCTCTGAGACGGCTAAAAGGAGTTGAGTGGGTATATGAACAGACTCACCTCATCTTTTCACCTTAATTCTCCTTGCCTCCTCTGGGAAGCAGGCCAGGAATTGAGCAGCCTACCCATTTAAAAAAGATGAGTATCTCAGAGTGAGATTTTTTTAGTTCAGTTTGCTCTTTATCTATTTTCAGCAAAGCAGAGTATGCAAAACTTTGCATTCTCCCTGGAGCACAAATGTTTTTCCTGGCAACATGACAAGGTGTGTGTCTCTAATTGCACACCTCGGAAAGCCTGGCCCCACATATTTCAATGGTTTCCTGTTCATAAGTATATAAATAGTAAGAAACCAATTTCCTTCATCCTGAATTCTAGGTCCTCAACAATTGGCCTCATTTCCCACTGTTCCTCAGTGTCACACTGGTGAGTTCACCATTCTCTGGACTGCGCTGTTGCCTTTGCCAATGTCCTTTTCTTGTCTTATCAGGACCATCCCTCCTATGTTTCTCCATTGATTCAAGTGAGGGCAAGTGCCCCTAGTTCACCTTCCCCACAGGCTCTGACCTCCCCGCTGCTGTAGGACTTCCTGTGCAGTGATTTCCTTTGGAAACATGGCTCTGGCTCTATCTCATCTGCACATAACACCTGTCTCCCCATCTTAAGGGCAGGATGGCATCTTGCCTGGCCCATCCTCCTTTCTCCTGTCCCTCATCTGAAGCCCAGTCCCCATCCCCTCCCAACATCCAGCAGCCCTCCTAATAGAGTCTTAGCTTATTTTCTGAGTAAACCCCTTTTACAACAGTCCCCAAATTAGTAAAAGGAAAGGATCTAAGAGGGCTTTGGAACTTCTCTAATCTCTTGACGCTTATCCTGAAGGCTTGGTAGCAGTTTTGAAAGCTCATTACTCTGCAACAATTCTGTGCTTTCTGTTGAGGCAGCACCAACCCGCGCCCTTTTCATGCTGCCTTTCCTCAGATACAGGCATCCATCTTCCTCTCGGATCGCCACTTATACCCTTCCCTATGTCTCCTGTCTGAGCGGTTACAGATTCCTTCAGTGTTCTTTAGCACAGTGCAAATCTACCAGCAGACAAGTCAAGGTCTCCCACAAACATATTTCCTTTATGCATCGGCCAGAGAGGAAAAGACTCAGATGATATCACATTTGTTTTAAGATCACTAGGTTTAAATAGGTATATTACCTCATTTCTTTGGCTCTTCTCATACTTTAAAATTCTTGGCTACTATGTTATAATATATTGTTATTAATTAATACTTACATGACTAATGACATAATTTGGATAGGAGTCAAATTATTAAAATAACAAGATCAGTTTCCCTGCTTCCGATAAACCCAACTTTCTAAGCGTTTCGGGGTCTTTAATTTACCTCGTGCATTTATCTTAGAACCTCGTGCTGAGTTAGAGTTTGTGGATTAGCGCTGGGCATATGAAACTAAAGCCTCAATCATTCTTATCACAGGACTATTGGGTTATTGTTAGCTAACCGACGGCTGTCCGCAAGCTTCTTGACAGTGAATGCGTGGCTCTGACCTTGACATATTAGTTCGCGAAGGACACGAGAGAAAAAGGAATGAAAGAAAACTAATATTTAATGGGGGCTTGTACATCCTTCTAGAAATTTTACAGATTTTAATCCATAGAATACCTCTATGAGACAGGTGTTATACTCCCATTTCATAGATGGACAGAGACCTAGAAACTAAAGTGCCCAGCTTCTAGTAACCAAGTGGCAGAGGCAGGGTAAAAATCCAGGCCCCCCAACTTCTGACTTGGTATACTTCGTGGTTTAACCTGAAAATGTGGAACCAATCAGTTTGGAGACAGTATATAATGAGACTTTCCCTTTGCCCTTCTTATCATTGTCATTTATGAGAAAATATTTTAGTTCTGTTTTTCCAAGTATTAAGAGCTTCATAGTAATTAACTAGACGGGGAGAATCCTTTCACAATGTATACGCATATCAAATCATCACGTTGTACACTTCAAATGTCTTACAATTTTATTTGTCAATTCTACCTCAACACAGCTGAAAAAAAAAAGCTTCATAGAATTTCACCTGAATATTGAAGGTGCTTTTAATCATCTTTAATCACTTACCAATGCTCTCGGTTCCTCCCCAGTCACCTCTCAAAGGGTTAGGACTTAGAGGAAATTTAAAACATGCTGGACAATTTCCCAGTTTAGCAAAACTGAAAAGGTAGGCCACAATGTCATGGAGAGGGGCTATCAGCTGTAGAGTTAGCATCAAGGCTCTGAAAGCTGCCTGTGGGTAAAATCAATAGAAGGAAATAAGTTTTAAGAAGTTTCTAAGAGGCATATAAAAATACATGAGCATTAATTAGGGACAATACCTTTAAACAAGAATATTTAGATAAACATTTTCAGAGCATAATACAGGAAAATAGTTACAGGATAACATCTGAAAAAAAGAACAACAAACCTATTCATGAACCGGGGTTATATGTCTTTGGACAAGGTAACTCCTGTGTGGGGGGAGGTAGTGGTTAAAGCAATGTGTTTCTCTTTGTTTAAAGCCATTGGTGGCCATAAACACCATCAAAATGTGTTTGTATGACCATCAGTGAATTACAAAGTCACATGTAAATTTCTAGCAGGGACTCATATTCAGACAACATTGCCCTGAGGGAATACCTGCAAACAAAGCAAGATATTTATCAACATAGTTTAAACACATGACTGAAACCAAACACTGGATCTTAAATATCAACAACATTCAAGTGAAAGAAAAGTGAAAAATTATGATTTAACTGCAGAAGGTAGTATTTTTATATATTTTTTAAAAACACTTGAAAATTCTTCAATGAAAGAAAGTGTAGTTCTGTTTTCAATTTTTTGAGGAACCTCCGAACTGTTTTCCATAATGGCTGTACCAATTTACATTCCTACCAACAGTGCACAAGGGTTCCCTTTTCTCCACATCCTTGTCAACACTTATGGTCTCTTTCTCGTCTTCCTCATAACAGCCATTCTAACAAGTATGAGACAATATCTCATTGTGGTTTTGACTTGCATTTCTCTGATGATTAGTGATGTTGAGCACTTTTTCATGTACCTGTTGGCCATCTGTATGTCTCCCTTGGAAAAATGTCTATTCGGGTCCTTTGCCCATTTTTAAATCACATTATTGGTTTTTTGGTTTTTGCCATTGAGTTATATGAGTTCCTTGTTTTAGGTATTATTTGAAGTATTACCCCCTTATCAGATATCTGGTTTGCAAATATTTTCTCTCATTTAGTAGGTTGTTGCCTTATCATTTTGTTGATTGTTTCTTTCGCTGTGCAGAAGCCTTTTAGTTTGATGTTGTCCCACTTGTTTATTTTTGCTTTTGTTGCCTGTGCTTTTGGTGTCATATCCAAAAATATCATCACCAAGACCAATGTGAAGGAGCTTTTCCTCTAAGAGTTTTAGGATTTCCAGTCTTACATTTAAATCTTAATCCATTTCAAGTTAATTTGTGCGAGTGGTGTAAGATAGGGGTCTGGTTTCATTCTTTTGCATGTAGAACTATCATATGATCCAGCAATCCCACTTCTGGGTATATATCCAAAAGAAACAAAAGCAGTATCTCGAAGAGATTATCTGTACTCCCATGTTCATTGCAGCATCACTCACAATAGCTAAGACATGGAAACAACCTAAGTGTCCAGTAGCTGGATAAATGGATAAAGAAAATGTGATACAGACACACACATAACGCTCGAGAATATTATTCAGACATAAAAATGAAGGAAACCCTGCCATTTACAACAATATGGATGAAACTGGAGGACATTATACTAAGTGAAATAAACCAGATAGAGGAAGACACCTACTGTATGATCTCACTCATATGTGGAATCTAAAAAAAAAAAAGGCAAACCCATAGAAAGGTGATTGCCAGTGGGGCGGGGGGGGAGAAGGAGGGGAAGGGGAGATGTTGGTCAAAGGTACAAACTTTCAGTTATAAGACAAATACGTTTTGAGGATCTAATGTACAGCATGGTGCCTATAGTTAATAATACTGCAACATATATTTGAAATTTGCTAAGAGAGTAGATAGGTGTTCTCACCACCAAAAAAGGTAACTATGTGAGGTGATGGATGTGTTGATGAACTTAATTGTGGTAACCATTTCACAATGTATATCTATATCAAATCATCATGTTGTACACTTGAAGTATATACAATTTTATTTGTTAATTAAACCCCAATAAAGCTGGGGTGGAGGAGGTAGAAGAAAAAAAGGGTGAGAAACAGGTTGCTAAACAGATTTTCACTTACAAAGAAAAATCAGAGTGTTCCCAAATTGTCATTTTCAACATTGCACTGAATTTAACAAATATTTGAGTGCTTTATGTATATCTATATCCACTCTTTTTTTTTCTTTTTATGGTTACCCTGTCAGTAAGTTGGGTACTTAGAGCAACCCCTCAAAAGCAGTAACCAGGGCCAGCCCCGTGGCTTAGCGGTTAACTGCCTGCGCTCTGCTACTGGCGGCCCGGGTTCGGATCCCGGGCGCGCACCGATGCACCGCTTCTCCAGCCACGCTGAGGCCGCGTCCCACGTACAGCAACTAGAAGGATGTGCAGCTATGACACACAACTATCTACTGGGGCTTTGGGGGAAAATAAATAAATAAATAAACATAAAAAAAAAAAGCAGTAACCAGCTGATTACTGTGATTAAGCATGATTTCAACCTCTCGTTAGCGTTACTGCATCAGAGTGGGGTTTTCTCAAAGGGTTTGGGAGGAAATCAAGGATTAATAAGGAATGTTGGAAACTCCAATTAGTGTTCATTAATGACCAGGGAGAAACAGAACTCACGAAATAATGTGGCCCAAGAGAAATTATAATAAAGCAGGCAAAAATATTAGGAGCTGTGAGAAGATTTCAGTTATTCGATGTCCCTGGAAAAAAACAAGAGATGTTCTCTGAAATTGATGTTTAACCGTGAGACATAAAAAACAGCCAGTTTCCATTCTGGCACGCATTAAAAAATACAAACCTTTTCTGGCAGAGTTTTAAACATAACCAGCACTTCAGAAGGATGGGGTATGAACCATAAATTGAGGAAGACTTCCCCGTCAGCAGACAGCAAACGTCGTGGCCGGGGCTGAAACGTCCTGCGGCATTAGAAGAAAGCACCGGTAGCATCTCTCTATAAAAGAGGCGTCCCCGGTATGAGCCATTTATACTACCGCCCTCCAGCCCAGATTGTGGTGACACACAAGCCCAGTGTCCCAGCCCAAGGGCAGCCGGCCTCCACTGCAGGCCACTCACAGGTGGCCACAGTTATAAATAGCCCAACGGGAGAAGAGCAGTTGGGCTAGTTTTAGCCTCAGCTGTGTTGGAGGAAGGAGTGGGCATGGAAGGAAGGAAGGTGTGGTCAGAAAGGAAAGGAAGGGCGTGAATTAGGCGGCTGGCACCATACTGGGTGTTACATATTTTCTCACTTAATTCTTATGACCACCTTAGGATGCACCTATTTTGTTCCTGTTTCACAGATGAGGAAACTGAGGCCCTATGATGTTACGTAGATCTTGCCTACCCAGCTCCTAAGAGATGAAGTTGAGATTTAAATGCAGATCTGTCCAGTTCTAGAACGCAGGCTCTAGAGACCAGCCTCTATTTTCCTTCCCATCCCTCCACATCTCTTGCCAGGTTCTCCAGACTCTGGCCCTCTTTTCCTTCTTTCTCCTCTCTGCTTTCTTCCTCCTCCAAATACCTTATCACTTCTTAGGCAGCAGTATAGCTGTCTCTTGGTTGCAGGTTTACATACCAACACATAATCCATATATGTCTGGTTTAAGGATTCACACAAGCCCAGGTACCCACACCTGGCCTGAGAAATAGAATGTCACCAGCTCCTTTGAAGCCCAATGTGCACCTCCTTGGTGACCCCCCTCCTGCATTTTACATTATCAATGCTAGCTTTTCTTTGCAGTTTTACCACAAATGGATGCACCATTAAAAGACTATTTTGTTGGGTTTCGCCTGCTTTTGACCTTCGTATAAATGGAAGCTCGTGATCTTTCCACTACACCCACTGGAGGGAGGTGACTATAATCATCTCAGGAGTGAGACAGCCCACTGTAACATAGGGTGGGGGTTGGAGGGCTGTTTCCCACTTGGATGGATTTGGTGCCTTCAAGTCTAAGTAATTGTGCTCATCTGGTGTGGAAAATGGTGATATGTGCAGTTAACAGATGTGGAATCTGGCATCAGAGGACCTGATTTTGAGACCAACTTCCATCACTCGCAGCTGTGTGGCCTTAGACAAATTATCCTCTTTGAGTCTTTTCATCCATAAAATGGGGATAATAATTTCTAACTCACAGGACCTGTATAAGAAATAATTTTCAAAAAGAGTATCCAGATGATGTGAAAAGTATTTTATAAATTGTGAGGTGCTGTACAAAGTTTGTTATTATGATGCTACAGTGGGGTGTCTGGCAAAGTGGCCAGGGGTGGGTGGGGGCCAAGGCATGCGTGTGGCCCGGTAGAGAGGCATGTAGGAACCCTCAGCGTCATTTGTTAAGAAGTAGGGACCTGAACATGCTAATGAAGGGATGTCCTGGAATTGAGGGTTATGGGGGAAGGCCAGAGACTAGTGCCACCTCAGGCCTGTCCTGGTTATGCTAGCCCAGGCAGGCCTGACAGACAGACAGACAAACAGCAGGAGGAAGTATGCAGTAGATGCGGAGCCCCTCCTTCCACACCGTTTCCTGCCCAGGGCGCCTGGGGTCCACCTCAGCCCTCTGCTCTCCTCTTCTCATTCTCTCTCCAGTCCTGAGCAATGGTGTTCACTCTTCTGGCTGCAACTACCATCCATTCGCCAGTGACTCTTGAATTCACATTTGCAGGTTCCCCCCTCCACAGTGCCAGAGTTCCAACTTGCTTCATCTTGGCTGGCAGTGCCTCAGACCACCTCAATCATAAAAGGAAAGAACTGAACTCCTCACCCCCTTCCACACCAATCCTGTGCCTCTCCCTCTGTAAAAGAACCTCACACCCCCATCCCCCAAACCAGAGATCAGAGAGTCATTATTAGACCCTCCCTTCTCCCTTACTCCTCAGGTCCTTCTGACCCCATCACTCTCTCTCTCTTGTACTCACTTGTCATTCCTACTTCTGTTGTCTCTAGCAAGGGCTCTCAGTGGGAGGGTCTTACATTTTAGGGGACATTTTGGAAATCATGGGGGCATTTTTTGACTATTGTTATTATTTCTGGGTCTCTATGGGAAATTCAGATGCCCCTTTCCACTTATCAAAGTAAAATGTAATTCATTTTAACTGAGGGCTGAATGTTTTCAATCTCGAACATTCTGAATGAGACTTTTTAAATCATTAAAACTCTACTTGAAGTGAATCATTGGCCTTAAACCTACCTTTCAAGTCTCAGGGTTTTAATCAGGTAACTCAAAGCTCAGGAACAAAGTATGTGTTAGTTTGGAGAATTTCCTTTATTTCAGCAACCACAAAGTCAGACTATCCTGTCCTGGAGGAGATCAAAGCTAGCTTAATCCAGTCTTATCTCTATTATTCAGTTCACAGTGTTTGAAGGTGCCCCAAAGAAACGTTGAATATCAACAATGAAAAGTCACGAGGCCTGCGTCTGAGCGCATGGGCCTGCGGGCCACGGGGCTGGCAGCAGTGTGGCTGAACCTGTCCTTGGCGTCTGTGAAGCACATGCGTCTCTGGAGCCACACGGCCCTCTACCAAGTATTATACTTCTCATCCGAAATTTCCTGCCACTTCCAGCCCTGCCTGCAATGAGCAGCCATCGGCTGAGGGGCAGAGAGCTTTGGGTGCTCGGTGCAGGAGTGTAGCCTGGTTCTTGGCCCTACAAGGATGATTCCTCCCCACCTTCTGGATGGCCCATCAACTCCTTGGCCTGACAGTTCCTTGACCTGCTCAACATCATCCCTCTTCACCTTCACTCCCCTTCAGAAGCCCACCCTGGGGCCACACTCCAGACTTTATCATCACCTGAGGCAATATCACCTCCGAAGACTTCAACTCAAACATCCCACTTTCCCAGCTCAGTCTTTTATTCTTCCAGTTTTCTCATTCACTCCCACTAAACCTCCTTCAACCCCATAAAATATGCTCTTTGATGTCATCAGGCCTTCCCGTCTGGCCTCCCCTCTGTCAGTTGCATTCTGACCTCACTCCCTACCCCACCCAGACTGGGTCTCACAGTCAAGCACATGAACTACTCTCTCACCAGTACCTTCAATTCTTTGTACTCACAACCCACCTACCTAGCAGAACCTCAACTCTAGATCCCTCCAGCTATCCTGCTTCTGTTTCTAGTCAGACGCTGCTGAGCACAGCTGGAAGAAATCATACCATTAATTATAGTGATGCACAACAAGTAAATGTTTTCCAGCCTGAGCCGTGTCAACCTGGGACAATCCTTTTTCTTTCCATTGATCAGCTCTTATGCCCATTTCCTTTTCAATAATCCAAGTCTTCTTTAAGCATCATACCAAATTCTTGCCAGCAGATGATGACATAGTCTATTATTTCATAATTGAATTAAAGACCACTGGCTGGAACTCCCTCCACTTCCTGCACCCCCACCCTCTCCCCCGCATCTATACACACCCTCTCTTGCAACCAAGGTCAAAGGCAGAGGTACATACCCGAGATGTGAAATGAAGACAGCCTCTGCCCTTAAGGAGCTTACATTCCCAAGGCAGCTAGATGTGCAAACATGATTCTGTGATAGAAGCATGGCAGCATGGAAGAATATGAAGGTGCAGAGAACATCCAAAATAAGAAGCACCTGAGACTTGTTGAGAGATTAACGGAAGAAATTCACAGCTGAGGCTTCTGAGCTGTGATTCGTTATCTCCTTCTCTACATCTCTTTCTCTTAATGGCATTGCTATCCTTTTTTCCCCATTAAAAAAAATTGTGGTGAGGGGGCCGGCCCAGTGGCGCAGTGGTTAAGTGCGCGCGCTCTGCTGCGGCAGCCCAGGGTTCGCCGGTTCAGATCCCAGGCGCGCACCGACGCACTGCTTGGCAAAGCCATGCTGTGGCGGCGTCCCATATAAAGTAGAGGAAGATGGGCATGGATATTAGCCCAAGGCCAGTCTTCCTCAGCAAAAAAAAGAGGAGGATTGGCAGATGTTAGCACAGCTGATGTCCTTACAAAAAAAAAATTGTGGTAAGATATATGTAACATGAAATTTACTATTTTTTTGTGTGTGTGTGAGGAAGATCAGCTCTGAGCTAACATCCATGCTAATCCTCCTCTTTTTGCTGAGGAAGACCGGCTCTGAGCTAACATCTATTGCCAATCCTCCTCCCTTTTTTTTCCCCAAAGCCCCAGTAGATAGCTGTACGTCATAGTTGCACATCCTTCCAGTCGCTGCATGTGGGACGCGGCCCCAGCACGGCCAGAGACGCGGTGCGTCGGTGCGCGCCCGGGACCCGAACCCGGGCCGCCAGCAGCCGAGCGCGCGCACTTAACCGCCAAGCCACAGGGCCGGCCCTGAAATTTACTATTTTAACCATTTTTGAGTGTACGGTTCAGTGGCATTAAGTATATTCACATTGTTGTGCAACCATTATCACCATCTATCTTCAGAATTTTTTTTTCCATCTTCCAAAACTGAAACTTTGTACCCATTAAACAATAATGGCCCTGCCACTTTTTTATTCACCCAAGCCAGAGACTCTGCACAATGTCCCAGATTTCTCTTTCTCTCTCAGTTCCACATTAAATCCAGCACCCGGCCTTGCTGATTTCATCTCCCAACCATCTCTTGTCTGTACAGTTTCAGTAGCTTCCTAAATAATGTCCCTGACAATCATCTTGTTCCCCTTCTCCCTGTTTGTTGAAGAACAAATGCCAGACTTCTGAATCTTGCCCATCGCTCTGTAGATCCCACGTCCCCTAGCTTATCCTAGATAGAGGCCACTCAGAAGTCCGCCTGCTATCTCACATCCCTGTGCCTTTGCACATGCAGGCCTCCCAGCTGGAAATAAATTTCTTTTCCTTGTCCACCTGAAACACTAGTCATCCTTCAAGACTCAGGTTAAGTGTCCCTTCTTCCCTGAAGCTTGCCTTGCTCTCTATTCCCACCTCCCCAGTCCTTCACATAATACTGAACATTTCCTGGTGGGTGCTTTCATTATACTTTTATTTTATCCTTTATCACAATGTACTGTAGTTACCTGTCTATTTCCCCTTGCCTGAAGGGCAAGGACCATGTCTAATGCATTGCTGTACAGCACTTGGCATCAAGGCTGCCATGTGCTATTGTTCAGGGTGTACCCTGAGGCAACCAGCAGTGGCTGAGATCCAATCTATACTTTACTTGCCAAGCTCTGCACCCTGGAGTGGGGCTACACTTGCACAGAGGAAGGGGTACCTTCTTCTAATCCGCATAAAGCAACAGTATGGGATGGTGGTGGCTCTGCCTATCATATAGAAAGGGCTCAATTAATGTTAGTGTCCTCTCTCTCTGTCCCTTCTTCTCTCCTCCATCAGCCTTGTTCTTGTTCTTGGGAGTATGGCCAAGTGTCATCCTAGTTTCCAGACTCATCTCCTCTAGAACTATGAAGGGCATGAGACCTCAAGGACGTCCTTCTTGGGAGGAGACCTCCCCTTGGCTCCTCTTCTACAGAGACTCTGGTTCAGGGGCAGGGGTCTCTGCTAAAACTAAACAGTACATTACAGCCTTTTAAGTATTAAGTAGCGTCTTAGAATTTTAAACCTACAGAATATATGGGGCTCTTCTAGTCAAGGGATGGCAAACACAAGCAGGGAGGCCACCTTTCTCCCTTTCCTTGACTGTGGCAGACATTGCCAATCAATTACAACAGTCTCACAAGCTTGGGATGTCTCAGAATCCTCAGCAGGGCACCAATACTTTGTTGGAATTGACATTTAAAATAAAACTTACTTCTTATCCTCGATCTAACCCAACTCCTTATTTTATGAATAAGGTGAGGACCTCTGTCTTCCATGACCCTCATTCCTCAGCTCTATCCCTTCATGTCAAATGGGGTCTCTGGGATGACCCCATTTATCACTTCATGAACACTCTTAAATGGCCTCTTTCCAGGAAGTCTTTCCTCAGTAGTCCCATTTCTTGGAATCAAGCTCTAGACAGCTTAGCACTAAGAATCTTTGCATGTTTAACTTCAGAGAGCTGCTTCAATTTCCTCACTCATGAGATGAAGAGTTGAAGTCCAGAGATTGAAGAAAAGTGGTTTGCCCAAGACCTAAAAACAACTTATGATTGAGCTGGGTAAAGTCCAAATACTCTAACTCCCAGGCCATGGCTCTCTGCACTATACCTTCTTGTGGCTGTGGTTCAATTTGTATTAGTTCTCAGTACATGGAATCACAGACTTTGGAGTTAGAAAGACTATTATACCATACCTTTTCCAACCTTCCACAGAAGACAGAAGTTGCTTTCTCTATGCTCCATTTTACGTGTGTATTAAAAGGGACATGTTAAAATCTAGAGAGATTAGAAGTAGGAGACAGGTGTCGTGGGGAACTGCTGAATCTATATCAATGGCTGCTCACCCACTGCCCACTATAAGACGTGGGCTCTGGGTGGGCACTCACTTTGCTCACACTTCCCTGGCCCAAAACCCTACCTTGAAATTATCAAACATTAACTGAGCAGATGATTTAGGGCTCTAGGCTTTCCCCCTTAAATGACTGTTTCCTTAATTTTTAGGAAACACACAGTCATCCATAAGAAACAATAAAGGAAGAAAGTAAGACCTATAAGTTTAGATTTTTTCCCTCTATCCTTCCGGACAAACTTATTTGGTTGCTGCAAATAAAACAGATCAGAAACAAAAATAGACTTCCTGAATACATTTTATCCTAAACACAAATGTAGTGAACTTGTGGTTAGACTTCTGGAAAATATTTTTAAAATTTGATCCCAAATGTAGATTGGGCTTATAATGGTTGACTTGGCTAGGGGGTGGACGAGAAAACGGAACTAAGACATTTTAGAGGATTATCCTGTGATGTTTCATATGAGGGAAAGATGCATTTCAGCCTCATTGGGCAACAGATGTCGAGTCAAACCCTTTAGCAAATATTCAGTCTCCTGAGGCATCTTTGCCTACTTCTCTCTCTAACACAACCTTCCATTAGGTAAATCCTGAAGTCTACCCAAGTAAATGCACTGGCTGAGCTCCTGAGACAAAAAATTGGTATCTAGAAACTGGGCACCTTATCAGCATCAAGGTAGGACTGGCCACTACTTTGATAGCCAGCCATCAGTCAGTCAAGGGCTTAAAGATTCAACTTCTTTCATTCTCTAACATTCTCTAGTTCTTTCATCCCCATTGTGTTGTGAACTCCAACTTACCCATCACTTCCTCTTTGAATTTCTCCCTGATGCCCTGAGCTAGAGGTAAACACTTCCTCTTTTGTGTCCTCATAAGACTTTTCATATAACTGGAACATGTTATCTTTGAAATCTTTGAAGTTAATTGTTTGTAGATAGAGCTTTCCCCACTAGACTGAATTTACTGCCAGAGTCAATGACTTGTTCGCCTTTATAACTCCAGCACCTAGCAAGGTGCCTGGTACTAAGTAAGCCCTGAGTAAATAATGGTTGAATAATGAAGGAACGAACGAATGAATGAATGAGTGGGTGAAAGAGTGGTCTGATACAAATGGTCTTTCAATTCCCTGTTATCAATCCATGATCATATTTATTAAGTATTACTGTTAGTTTGCACTAAGCTCTGTGCTGTAAGGGAAATATTAAGGAGGGAGGAAACTCACCCTACAGGGTGTTTTTGTTCCCCCTTGGAGACTGCATAACTGTATAATTAACACTCCTTTCTTTTTTTAAAGAAAATGTGGTCACTGACTCCTCCATCCAGGTGAGTGAACTCTAGGTAGGCTGACTTAAGAACATTTGGAAAACTGGATAAAGCATGATTAGGAAGTATGGAAGGAGCTCTGCTCTTATCACTTAATATCACTCTACATATATATTTTTTCTCTATCAGAGAAATATAGAAGGACACTAATTTGTCCAAAGCACTGGTGCGTTATTGTTTTTTTCTAAATACTTCTTCTATTCCATTGAGTAAAATATTTTAAGCCAGAAAATCTCAAGATCAAGTTTACTTATTTGTTTGCTTATTTTAGATGCTGGCTTATGTAAAAACATGTGACTGATGAAAATCTCTCAGCTCTCCAGGGGAAAACAAAACTGCACAGATTGGAAAAGCAGTCCAACAGCCCATAAACAAAGAATTCCTTCTGGGTTCAAATGCAAAGATACTCTTATTCTTGGAGTGTTAACCTTCTTTTGCCCTTCTGGACCAGAAGGTCAATGTCCAATGCAGTAAACAGAGAAAGATTTCTATACCAAATTTAACATGCCTCTCCAGTGGGAGGGGCAGGGTGGGGAGGGGGAGTGACCAGCTCTAAAGGAAATCACGCACCTGGGGTCAGCCTTGAGGCCCTCCGTGGAGTCCCTCAACCCTTTCTTTTCTTGTGGTTTTCCCACCATGAAGAAGGTATCCCTGATGGTAGGGAAATCCTCCAGCAGGGCTCTCAGGCTATTGCAATATGCCATGATCTGGCCCCGAAGAGCGTAGTGAGATATGTGGCGGTTGAACCTGAAAAGTCAGAAGAAGAGTTAAGGTCCGGAAGGTGAATCCAAGTTGTTCCATCTCTCACACAAGTTCCAGGATCTACCTCCCTGGAGACTTTTTAAAGAGAATAGAAGATCTCTGTCCAGAAGAACTTTCCATCTTAGGTTGCTGTTGCCTGAAGGGAGAGGCATGGACCTCTTCAAAGTGCCTCCTGTCCTTCACCTCTGATGTTCCTTCCTCTGTGTGTCAGAGGACAGTTTAGTTTGGTTTTATCCACTAGGACTGTAGCTTATTTAAACACAAACTGCCTATTCACTGTCTGCATTTCTACATAATACTGCTGTTTATTGAATTCAGAGTCAGAGAAATCAGCAAGTGTAGTTCACATATACCATACTTACTTCTGACAATATTCAACTATAACGTCTCTTTTGACTTTCCCAATTTCATCCTGTGATAAAAGAGAATGATAGTTCTTCTGTTAGACAGTTGGCTATAGGAACTGTCAATGTTAGTATGTGTGTTCAAGCTTATAGCAAACTTAAAGTAGGAAAAGGCCACACAATTGAGATATTCTTTCTGAAGGTCAACTTGTTGACACTCGCTCCTCCAGGAGTCACTCCCGCTCCTGCACATCTTTCTGAGAATGCAAGGCCCTGACAACTCTTTACCCAGGCCGTTGCTCAGGATTATGTTTGCGGAGAGCAATCTTGAGGGATGGGTAATGTCTCCGTCCAGGAAAAAGAGCAAGCTTGCTATAAAAGAGGTGGATTCCCCAAGCTCAATGTTACTCAACTGTGACACAAACCTGCATGCATCTAGGCTCTCCATGTTGCCCCCTTGGGACTTGGAAGGCAAAGGGAACTGACACATACATGAAGCTCATGTTGCCTGCTCTGCTGTGAGCAATAAAGTTCTTTGTCTCTGACCTAGGAGTCTTGTGACTTCTGCCAGCATCCTCAGAACAGTAACAGGCTAACTTATTAGCTTGTAAGTAGGCTGAAATCTCAGACCTTGACAAAACAATTATATTGCCTCAGCCTTTCTAATCTGATAGGCATTGTATAATTCCTGAAGGGCAGAGAGCTATTACATCTCTCACTTGGTCAATATTTTTTTGAATATTATAGTAAAAGAAAAGTAATTTACTGTCTCAATTACTTATTAAAAGGGATCTTTGACCTCCATCATTGCTCAGTAGTAATCTAGAAAGTCTGGCCTCCATCATATCTCATTTGTAAGACTGGAATAGGTAAATTGACATCTTTCCTTTTCAGTCACATGCAGGGACAAAGCCTAGAGGTTGTAAATCTTGTCATTTCTCTCCCAAATAACTATGTATTTGCCTAATGACTTCCTCATCAAAAAATTAATGAATAATGAAATGATATTCACAAAACTAAGCAATACTTTTAACTGAGTAAAAGTTTGAGTTTTATAATATTTTTCAACAGATTAGGCTAGTATAAAACCCTTAAATAGAAACATGGCAGTACCATCTGAAAAGCCAAGATAACAGGTGAATTAGATGGCAAGAGCCTTTGCTCACCTTGTCCAAACCCCGTAAGCACCTGTGGGTCACTCAGGAGTTGTCAAATGTCACAGAGCAGGTGCTGAAACCAGTTCCATTTAGAAAGTGACAGGGGCCGGCCCTGTGGCTTAGTGGTTAAGTGCACGCGCTCCGCTACTGGCGGCTCGGGTTCAGATCCCGGGCGCACACCAACGCACAGCTTCTCCGGCCATGCTGAGGCTGCGTCGCACATACAGCAACTAGAAGGTTGTGCGACTATGACGTACAACTATCTGCTGGGGCTTTGGGGGGAAAAAGGAGGAGGATTGGCAATAGATGTTAGCTCAGAGCTGGTCTTCCTCAGCAAAAAGAGGAGGATTAGCATGGATGTTAGCTCAGGGCTGATCTTCCTCACAAAAAAAAAAGAAAGTGACAAAACAAAATGTGGCCTTGGAGAAATGCACATATTTAAAAAACTAGACTACAGTTAGCTTAACTTGCTTCCCTTCTGTTTCTTATTGAATTCCCTTTTTCAGTTCTTTACATTTCCAATGGTCCTATCCAAATAAGCCGAAAGCAACAGATTCCAACTTCAGAATTTTTATTTGCTCAAATGTAAAAGATGAGGAGAGCTTTAGAGAAGCCCTTCTTACAACACTCACGGGGCTCTTCATTCTGTCAGCCATGGTTTGCTTCCTGAGGAGGAAGGCGTTCAGCATCATGTCCCGAAGCCACACCTTTTCTAATTGAATAGACATGAAAGCCTCTGGGGCCCTGACAAGTAAACAGAGACATCTGAGCCCAAGGCAGGAAGTAAGTGGACACATAACAAGAAGACAACTGGAGAGCCCTCTGGAGGACAGAAACACCTGGGGCCACGCACTGGGCATTGCAGCAGGAGAGCAGGTGGCTCTGTCTCTGTGATTCTCACCTGCTTCAAGTATTTCTCATTATATTCATAGGGATGCTGATGTGTCACCATCCTCCTTGGGGACCCCCATGTGCCTGAAGCATGCATCAGCAGTCCTTCCTGAGTCCCAAACTTCATAGCCTGGCCCAGTGTTTGTACTACCCAGGTTCCTCTGTGCTCTCCTGGCCCAGACTGTAGGGGTACCTATACTGAAGTGGCCTCCCAAGGGTCCTCTTAACTAGACACATTGGTCTTAAATCTTCCATCCACACGTTGGGAATGTGGATTTAGGGCACCTAAACTCTGGCCATGTCTCAGACTAATGGCATCTTGAGTAGTAGAGTAGCTTTGTCTATTATTTTTTCATTCTAAATTTGCCAGAATTAAATTAGAGTGTCATTGGTATGCCCCAATAAAATACTCAGAGTATTTATAATTATTACAGAATACAAACATCTCTCTTTCTTTATCACGGAGAGAAGAGATCAAGACATTATAGGGCATCCCTGATACAGGGCATGATGCGGGACCTATCTCCATAGAGGCCGTGCCCCTCTGACAATGCACCGTCCCATTATTCTAAGCAATGGTAAAACACTTGTTAGAATAGCGAGGGTAGTTCAGTGCTTTTCTGTTTAGGATAAACATGGAAAATTTGGAGAGGCCTATATTCTTCTTCCTTGTGTTCTACCCTCTTTGGAATTTGAAAAATAAAGAGGGAGGGAAGGAGGGGAAAAGAAAGAGAAAGGAGGAGAGGGGAGAAGAGAAGAGAAAAGAGGCTGGAATTAGGAAGTGTTGACTCTCCATCATAGACTGGAGTGTACTGGAAGCAGCTGAGTCTTCTCAGTTTTCATACAAGGTCTTCATACAAGGTCTTAAAAATTAAACACATGCTGGCCACTCTGGGAGTTTAGCATCATTCAGTCCCATAATACTATGTTATTAACTGATCTAAAAGAGGACACTTCTGTTATTTTAAACAATCCCTGGGGGCCGTACCTTTTGGTAGCCTGGAATCTTTCTGAAGGATGAGTAAGGGTGTCTGGGACTTTTGGAGTTGGGGCTACCAGCAAGCTGTCTATGCCATTCACAATTCTGGAATCTCTTCTTCTGGTTGGACCCATTCCACCACGATTTCTCAGATCTGAACTTATTTCCTAAAATATTTCAAACCGAAGTGAATTAAATTTGTTGGATTTGTAAGTCCTGTGGTTTTTACTGGTTTTAAAATTATCTCCCAGCCACAACTGACCCCAAACACATGTAAATGACTGGGTACATGGGCCGGGGAGGGGGAGGGTGGAAGGTAGAGAAGAAAAGAGGAGGAGAGGGGAAGAGAGGAGAGATTAAAGGAGGGAAGGAAAGAGAGATATAATTTTGCACAATGAAGGGGTGAGGCACTAAGTATAACTATTTCCAAAATAGAGTGCAGTCATCTAAAGTGCTCTGAAAAAAATTCTCCATTCTACAAGGTGGCTAGTTGGAGTGTTCTCTATAGAGTGGCCTCTCAAGAAATACCGCTGATGGGCTTCATGGTTGCAAGACCTGAAAAATTGTCTCAGTGTGCCTATTCTGGTACAGCCTAAGCAGATGGAGGTGGGCTATATATATATGCTGCCATGCACAATGTAATGACGAAGGAGTGAGAGGGAGAGGGAGGGTGGAGGAGAGGAGAGGAAGGGATAGGGAAGAAAAAAAGGGAAATCTATATCTTCCAGTATGCCTATTGTTTACGGAGCTATAGGCACGATAGATGGAATTGTTTTACATTTTTCTAAAATACTAACTAAAAGAAAAATGTTAAGGCTTCAAAGGAAAGACCATTCTTCTTCAAAGAAAGAAAGAAGGAGTTATCCATATTCGAATTACTGAAGAAGAACGAGGCAAAAGAAAAAAATCCTGGGTAAAAAGTCTAAAGTTTCCATCTTGATTTTTCCCTGAGACCCTTGTGCTATCCCAGTCTCCTGGAAATCATAGCATATACCAGTTCAGAAGACTCAAGAGATCTTAGAAAGGCTGTGAGTGAGCTGAGAGGGAAGAAAACACAAGCTCTGCAATCAGATCCCAGGGCCAACACTCAGCTTGTGATCTTGGCTCTGTTTCTTAACCTTTCAGAACCTGTTTCCTTACCTAGAAAAAGGGATGATGTCCCCATCTCATGGGGCTGTTGAGAGCATTCCATGAGCCCGGGTATCTCCATCAGTAGCTCACTGCCTTGCCTGGACCATAGAAGCTGCTGAATTGAACCATTAACTCCGACTCCCTCACCTGCACTCGAGGTCCCAGCCATGCCCATCTTTTGTTTCTATCCTCACTTGCTTCCTCTTTTCCAGCCCCTTCCTACAAATATGTTCACATCTATTTTATTCTTAATTCTTCTACCCCATCAAGCTTCCTTCTCAATTCCGACCAAACTTCCTAAATAGCTATTATGGACTAAATGTTTGTGTTTCTTCCTAAACTCTTATGTTGAAGCCCTAATGCTCAATGTGATGGTGTTAGGAGATGGGGCCTTTGGGAGGTAATTAGGGTTAGATGAGGTCATAAGGGTAGGGCCCTAATATGATAGGGCTGATGCCCTTATAAGAAGAGGAAGAGACACCAGAGCTTTCTCTCTCTGCTATGTGAGGACACAGTGAGAATGCGGCTATCTGCAAGCAAGGAAGAGAGCTCTCACCAGAAACTAACCACGCTGGCACCTTGATCTTGGACTTCTAGCTTCCAGAATTATGAGAAAATAAATTTATGAATTTATGACTCTGCTCTCTCACAGAGTCAGTAATGAACTTTTGTCAAATGGCCTCATTTTAATCCCTACTCTTCTGGTTCTTCCCTCTACATTTAACTCTATCAGCTTTCAACTTCATACTCTCTCTTTTTTTAAAAAATAAAAGCTTTATTGCAGTATAATTGATATTCAATAAACAGCACATATTTAAAGTGTACAGTTAGGTATGTTTTGGCTTATGTATACAACTGTGAAACCATCACTGCAATCAAAATAATGACCATAGCCATCCCCCTAACCCTGCCCCCTTCCTCAAGCAACCACTTCTCTGCTTTCTGCAACTATAGAGTAGAACGCATTTCCTAGAATTTTATATAAATGGAGTCATGCAGTATTTATTCTTTTTTGTCTGGCTTCATCCATATTGTTGTGTATATCAACACGTCATTTCTCTGTATTGCTGAGTAGTATTCATTGTATGGATATACTACAATTTGTTTATCCATTCACCTGGTGATGGACATCTGGGTTCTTTCCAATTCTTGGCTATTTTAAATAAAGCTGCTATAGACATTTGTGTACAAGTCTTTGTATAGACAGATGCTTTCATTTCTCTTGGGTAAATAACTAAGAGTGGAATGGCTAGATCATATGGCAAGTGTATGTTTAACTTTTTAAGAAACTGCCAAACTGTTTTCCAAGGTGATTGACCATTTTGCATTCCCATCAGCAGTGTATGAGAGTTCCAGATCTTCCACATCCTTGCCAACACTCAGAATGGTGAGTCTTTTAAGTTTTAGCCATTCTAATGGGTGTGTAGTAGTTTCTCACTAGAGTTTTAATTTGCATTTTCCTAATGACTAATGGTGGTGAACACCTTTTTATGTGCTTATTTGCCATCTCTACATTTTCTTTGGTGACTCATTTTTTCTTGAAACACTCCCCTCCTTTGGCTTTGGCAGCAGTGTACAACTTGGTTCTCTCTCTTTCCTTCCTCCCTCCCTGCCCTCCTTTCCCCTTGCTCTCTTTCACTATCTCCATCATTTATTCCTCCTTATTATGTCATCAGCCCTCTTCCTGTGCCACACTTGTAGGAGAGCATATAAACACACACACACACACACATTCACATATTTATATATATATTACCCTAATGCCTCCCTACTCCTCCCTGTGCTGCAGGTCTTCCTAAGGTACTACTCCAATGCCTTCAACCCCAATCCTGTGCTCCTCTCTAGTGACTTTCAACATTTGCTTCCTTGATGGATCTCAGGGAGTGACTCATAAGCCTCTCAACCTCCATTTCAACCAGAACAACCCCACTTGCATGCGTTTTATATATTGGTATTCTTCATAAGATTAAATTAATTGAATAAAGGGTTCTATATGTCAACTATGTATGAAAACCACAGTTGGTGGTCAAGCTGGGCTCCTCATTTTTTCCGAGTCCCCATCTGCCCTTTCTCGCTCCCGTGCTTGAGTATTGGAAGGATCTTCTCTCTACTCAGAATGATCACATGGTCATCTCTGCCTGTCAAAAAGCTCATCCTTCAGGTTTTCCCAAAAGCCCCCTCTCTGTGCTGCTCTTCCTGGTTCACCAGATGTGACCTCTCTTTTCATTAAATTCCTTCTATAGCTTGTCAAACTTCTTTTATGCCTTGTATTTGAACCACTGGCGGGTCTGTCCCCCTTACACACACTGCCCTATAAGTTCTTCAGGAGCATGAGTTGTATCTCAGTATTATCTAATGAGCCTAACTTCGTAGTTAGGTACTGAATTAATAGTAGGTACTGAATTAAGATTTTTGGTGTTAAACTTTTAAAAATCAATATAACTCACTCTGTCCCTACTTTCTACTTGAGTATTTGATTTCTATGGGAATTAGTATTCGGCAGTAGAAGTGGGGATTGAGTATTCTTGCCACACTCACAAATTTGTACTCTCCTATGAATGTGAAGAGTAGAAATAGATAACTAGAGGTAGAAAAATGTGATGAGGGGTAAACATGCTGAGCTATATGGAATATTTAAGGCTTAAAGAATGTTTAAGGCTACCTGGAAAGTTGATTTCCTAAAACCATATTTAATTTTACACTTGAGTTACATTCACCACTACATACACACACGAGAGAACTATATAGTTGTAAAAAAAAAAAAAATGGAGGAAAATCTCTATGAACTGATTTGGAGTGATTTCCAGGATATACCGTTAAGTGAAAAAACAAAGTGCAAAAGAGTATATGGGTAAAATCCAAAACCCTTCACGACAAAATCATTCAACAAACTAGGAATAGAAGGGGATGTCCTCAACCTGGTAAAAGGCTTCTATGAAAAACCAATAGTTAACATCATACTTAATGGTGAAAGATTGAATGCTTTCCTCCTAAGATCAGGAATAAGACAATAATGTCTATTTCTATTTCTATTCAATCTTGTATTAGAGGGTCTAGCTAAAGCAATTAGGCAAGAAAAAGAAATAAAAGGCATCCAGATTTAAAAGGAAAAAGTAAAATTATCTCTTATTTGCAGATGACATGATCTTGTATATATACAAAAATTCTAAGGAATACATACACATACGCACAGGTAACTATTAGAACTAATAAACAAATTTAGTAAGGTTGCAAGATACAAGATCAATATACAAAAGTCAATTGTATATCTATACACTAGTAACGAACACTCCAAAAATGAAATTTAGAAAGCAGTTCCATTTACAATAATATCAAAAAGAATAAAATACTTTTTGGAATTAATTTAACAAAAGAAGTGCAGGACTTGTACACTGAAAACTACAAAATACTGCTGAAAGAAATTAAATAAGACCTAAATAAATGGAAAGACATCCCATGTTCATGGATCAGAATACTTAATATTGTTAAGATGGCAATAGTACCCACACTGATCTACAGATTCAATGAAATCCCTGTCAAAATCCCTACTGGCTTTTTGTTATTATTATTTTTGGGGGGGGGGGCAGGAATTGACAAGCTGATTCTAACATTCATACAAAAATGTAAGGGACCCAAGGAGCTAAAGCAGTCTTGAAAAGGAACAAAGCTGGAGGACACATACTTCTTAATCTCAAAATTTACTACAACTCTATAGTAATCAAAACACATTGACACTGGCATAAAAATAGACATACAGATCAATGGAATAGAATTGAGAGTCCAGAAATATACTCTTATATTTACAGTCAATTGATTTTTGACAAGGATGCCAAATCAGGACAATTCAATGGGGGAAAGATGAGTCTTTTCAATAAATTGTGCTGCAACAACTGGATAACCATACACAAAAGAATGAAGTGGGACCCTTACCTCATACTACATACAAAAATTAACCAAAAATGGACCATCAATATAAATGTAAGAGCTAAAACTGCAAGATTCTTAGAAGAAAACATAGGAGTAAATCTTCATGACTTTGTTAGGCAATGGTTTCTTAAATATTACACCAAAAGAACAAGTGACAAAAGAAAGAACAGGTAAATTGGACTCATCAAAATGAAAAACTTCTGTTTCAAAGGACACTATCAAGCAAGTTTCTCAGAATGGGAGGAAATATTTGCATATCATATGCTTGATGAGGACTTGTATTTACAATATATAAAGAACTCTTACAACTCAATAATAAAAAGACAAAAAATCCAAGGGCAAAGGATTTGAATAGACATTTCTCTAATGAAGACATACAAATGGCCAATAAGCACATGAAAAGATACTCAACATCATTAGTAATTAGAGAAATACAAGTCAAAACTGCAGTGAGATACAATTTTATCCACAGTAGGATGGCTAAAATAAAAAAGAGAGACAATAAGAAGTGTTGGCAAAAATGTAGAGAAATTGGAACCTTCATACATTACTAGTGAGACTGTAAAATGGTGCAGCCACTTTGCAAAGCAGTTTGGCAGTTCCTCAAAATGTGAAACATAAAGTTACCATATAACCTAGCAATTCCATTCCTAGGTATATACCTAAGAATCAAAACATACGTCCTTAAAAAAACCTGTACATGAATGTTCATAGCAGCATTATTCATAATAGCCGAAAAATAAAAACAACCCAATGTCTGTCAACTGATGAATATATAAACAAAATATTGTATATCCATGTAATGAAATGTTATTCATCAGTAAAAAGGAATGAAGTACCAATACATGCTACAACATGGATGAAACTTGAAAACAGCATGTAAGTGAAAAAATCCAGACATGAATGGCCATGTGTTGTATAATTCCATTTATATGAAATGTCCAGAATAGGCAAATCTATAGAGACAGAAAGTAGATTACTGGCTGCTAGGGACTGAGGGAAGGAGGGATGGGAAGTGACTGCTAATAGGTACAGGATTTCTGTGGAGAGTGAGGAAAATGTTCTGGAATTAGATAGTGTTATGGTTGCATGATCTTGTGAATTATACCTTTAAAGGGGTGAATTTTATGTTATGTGAATTCTATCACAACAACAACCAAAAAAATCCAGGAAAAAAGAGTATATATCGTGTTTTACTTTTGTGGGGGAAAAAAGGGACAAATATATCTGCTTACTTTTGCAAAAAGAAATACAGGAAGGATAAAATGGAAAACAAGGGAATCATTTATCTACAAAAGGTAGAGATGGAGGAACAGGATATTTTCTGCTGGATGATTCTAGCTAGTCAACATTATAGAGTAAAAATTATTAGCAAATCACTGAAAATTAAGGATTTGGTCATGTGTTGATTCACATTAAGAAAAAAGGATGGAGGGAGGGAAAGAGGAAAGGAAAAAGATAGCAAAGAAGGAAGAAAAGGGAGAAAGAGAAGGAAGGAAAAGGGGGGATGGGAGGAAGGAAAGGAAGAGGGGGGTGGCTGCATGGGCCAGGGAGGGAGGGAAGAAGGGAAGGAAGAGGAGGACTGATGGCCTGCCATCAGCTGGCAGTAGTGGCAGCATGCCTCAGGCTTCTCTGTCTTACAGGCTGACCTTGACATCAGCAGGACAGCCCCCTCGGGGAGTGTGATAGAAGGATGCCTGCTGGACAGCCACCATCAAAGCATTTTTCTGAGCAGCTTGGCATGCAAGGGTCACTTGCATATTTTCCACTCCTGAATGGAACAAGAGCTAAAGGAAAGAAATGTGAAAGGTATTAGGAATTTCTCTCATAAGGACAGAGGTGAAGTTGAGGGTTGAGATTATCACTTATTCAACATGTCAATACATGGATTGAACAGTAGGATATGCTGAGATCTTTGCTCCTCAGCCACAGCCTGAATCCGGTCCCTCTCTAAGCAGCATTTCATCCCAGGAAGGCAGCCTCCAGGCTGGATTGGCTCTGCAGTCGGACCCCATCAGTTTTTCCCAATGGTCAGAAAAGGATGAGTGGGCTCTGAAGAACTAGCAAACATGTGCTCAGTGGCAGGCTCTTGTAAAACTGTCAAGATTAGATTAATGTTTAAAAAATACACACAACTACAAACCTGCACATATATACATAGAAGCAAAGAAAATCCACTTGAGTGACAGGAAAAAATAGCACCAGGTTTAAAAAGATCAGGTAAAAGCTCCAGTGACAAGTGTATATTTTAAAAGCTCGATACAAAGATGGTTCACTACATGTGCTCGTTAACATCTAACAGAGGTTATTTCGAGGGGTGTTGCAGTCTGGTTCAAACCAGGCCAGTGTGCACAGCAAATAAGGCCAGGCTCTCGTCATTATTTACTAAGTTGGAAGCTTTTCTTATATATGGGAGCCAAACTTACACAAATTAAACATCAGGATTTTTAAAGGGATATATGAGCAAATTGCTTAATTTTACCTTAGTTTCTTTTTTAAAAAATAAAGCAATTTACCTTAAGGACGGCTTCCTTTGTATAAAAACTAAATTTGCCAACTTGGTTATCATCCACTTCAGAGATGGCTAAGCCAAGAGCAGTAGGTGAATATCTGCAAGAACAAACATGAAGTTGTTTTGACGTGCCCTGCCAGTGGTCAAGAGATGTCCCGTTTGATGGGACAGGACGGCATGTGATCAGCTCTGGGACATCAGTAGTAATAGCAACAACAGATTTTACACAAGACTTGCTATTTCCACCCAAAGACTGAAGGGCTCCAGGGTCTTTTCAGTCCTTACTGGACTTTCCTTGCAGTTTGGTTGTGGCGACCATCTACCCCAGAGTATTGGCAATTATTTTCCCTTGATCATCATTCCACTGCTTTCTCCTGTTTTTCCTCTTACCTTCTTGATCCTACCTGCTCAGGCCCCTCCCTGACTCGGACCCCTTTGTCCGCTCCCTAAAAGTTGTCCGGTTCTTGCTCTCTCCCATGGCCCCAACAATCATCTAAATGATCTTTGCTGGCACATTTCTGCCTTGGGACATGGTGCTTTGTGCATAGCTCTGAGACTTTGTCAAGCAATTAATATCTTGAATCTTAGTTTCTTCATCTGTAAATGAAGAATGTATCACCTATCTTGGAGGGTTATGGCAAATATTAAGTGGGATATGCATGAATGTCCTTTTAAAAATGGAAGTCACTATGCTCACGTTTAGTATATGTTGTTGTGATAACAGCACTCCAAAGTGGCAACTTTCAGGAATTAACATACATAAAACAAATGCAAACTCAAGACACAATTTCCCCGGATGCATAAACCTTCTCCTGGTAATTCAGGAGGCTCCCCAAGATCTTATAGGATCTCTGGGTCATCATTGGGGACCAATCACCACTTGACCAGACTGCAAGGCATTCAGGCAGTTGATGCTGACTTGCTGATTCCCACTGAATGAAAATATGCCCTTTTTTCACAGCAGCATAAATTACCAGCTCTGGTGGCGGACCTTCAAAGAGCCAGAGAATAGCTTGGCTCCAGGTTGGAGACCTAGCCCCGCCTGATGCCCAATCACACTTCCTGCCTCCAGTTATCAATAAATTCTCTTTTTCGTTTAGGCGGTGTGACAGGATAGAACAGGCGAGATTTTGCCTCCAGGGACATTTGGTGATGAGTAGAGACATTTTTGATTGTCACAAATAGGGGAAGGGATACTACTGGCATCTGGTAGGTAGAGGTCAGGGATGCTGCTAAACAACCTCTGATGCACAGGCCAGCTCCCTCCAAGAAAGAGTTATCCAGTCACAGATTTCAACAGTGCCGAGGTTGGGAAATTCTGGGATACTGCTTTCTACCATCCTAACCCCCTTCATTCTAGCCCATGCTCTCTCCTTTAGCATATTAACACATCAAATTCACATTTTGAGCAGAGAGCCACATTAGCAAAACAAAGCTGACTTTTCCTCCTTGTGGTCATCTTTGCTTTGGTGGGTCTGGTACCAGGAATCTCTGGGGACAGAGCTAGGACCCTCAGGGGAAGGGCAGACTAGCAGAGAAGGAAAGAAGAAGGAAGCAGAAGGCACACATCAAAGCCTGACTGTGTGGGGGGAGAAGATTCCTTTCCCCAACTGAGTAGATTCATGATCTGGTACTAGCAAGAGTGTTTTCTTTCAGGCAATGGGCTAAATCTACGGGGCACAGAAAAGAGGTCTCACTGGTTTGATTCAGTTTCTACTACTGGCAACAAAGGAGCCTGGCTGAGATCTTGTCATCCATGATAGATTTGTACATTGTGTTAGAGTTTCAAGGAAACAGCTGCTCAAAAGACTTGACTAACTTTTTCCTGGTCCCAGGGAAAGTGAGAGAAGGGACCTGGACTTCTGATCTGTGGTTCTTGCCACATCAGACCAATCCTCACATCCTTTCTACCCTGAAGCAACCTGGTCAACCCGGCAGCTGCTGAGCCTGTGATTCTGTCTCATTTGAGCTGTCTGATCTGATTCTTCCATTTCTCAGTTACTTGGCGTTTTTTAATCCAATTATCCCCCTGGATTGAGATCTTATTTTTTTCCCCTCTTATCAAAAAGGAAAGGAAGAAAAAGAAAAAAGTTGGCATCATGGCAGATAAAACATAAGGGAGTAAATTTAGAAATCTAATTGCATTTCCATGTTCAGTGGTGATAGAAATTATTTTTCTACAGTTACATTTATTTTTACTTTGACCCTCTCAAGGCTCACCTGTCAACACGGTCACTGTCCTCCAGCAGAGAGGTTATAAAGACAGGGGGTGGATGGTCCACCTTGTCCTTGTGTGATGCAAATTCAAAGTGAACAGGCCTCAGATACAAATGGAACTCTTCAAAACCCATCTCACATGCCAATTCCTTATAAAGACTAAAAGGGGAAAAAAAGAGCCAAGAACATTTCTTATTATTTTTTCCTAAAAGGAAAGTAAGTGGTAAGAAAACTAAAACATCTGAATAAGCACAAAAGCAAAAGTCAACACAAAAGTAAGCCAAATCCATATGAAGTGAATGAGTCACAAAGGTCTTGTGTTTGCCCTATGCTTTGACAGTTAACAACAGTAGTTAAAGTAGGAGGAGATGTGCTTGGGTACTCCCTCAACTCTCATTTCCTGCAAGCTGCCTTCTGTCCTCAGATCCCTCATGAGATCACCAATATTACCCTCAATATAAGGTTCACCATCTTCTCTCAAAGCTCTTCATGGCTGGCCTCCATTCCCTCTTTGAGGAACATCTTTGTTCTCCTGGCTCCAGGATCTCCATGCTCTTGTTTCAAGACCACTCTCTCTGTCTTTATTGGTTTCTCCTCCTCTTTATTTTCAAATCCTGGTGTTTCCTGGGGTTCCAAACCTGGTCCTCTTCTCATCTTCTCCATCTCCTCCTTAGAAAGTCCATCATCCAACTCTGACCATCACCCCCTTGTGTAAGAACCTGTGACCCCATCTCTGTCTTGCTTCAACTCTGAGCTCCACTCGCACATTTCCGTGGTTTGCAGTGAGGCTCTATTCAGCTCCGGCATTTCAGCCTTATGTGTCTAGAATGCCTTCTCCTCTTTTCTTACTCCCATTCTAACACATTTCTCCATCTTGAGAAGTTGGTTAAGGCTGAGTTCAAATGGCACCTATATTAGTTTGCTAGGCTGCTGTAACAAAGTACCACAAGTGGATGGCTTGAACAAAGAAATTTGTCTCACAGTGTTGGCAGAGTTGGTTCCTTCTGAGGTCTTTGAGGGAAGGATGTGTTCCAGACCTATCTCCTTGGCTTAGATGGCTATCTTCTCCTTGTGTACACATCACATCACACAGAGGTGTGTGTCTGTCCAAATTTCCTCTTCTTATAAGGACACCAGTCATACTGGATTAGGGCCCACCCTAATAACTTCATATTAACTTGATAACCTCTGTAAAGGTTATCTCTGTAAAGACCCTATCTCTAAACAAGGTCACATTCTGAGGTACTGGGGGTTAGAAATTGAATGTATGAATTTGGGGGGGAGACAAATCATCCCATAACAGCGCCTCTTCTATGAAGCTTTCCCTGATTCACTTAGAAAGAATGAAATATTCCATTTTCTGTGCTCTCATAGTATTTTGTTCAAATAACTAAAATATCATATTAAACTATGTTGGGGTAACTTTTACACTGTGAACTCCCTGAGAGAAAGGATCAGAAATAATGGGGAAGTAGTATCAGAGAGGTTAATAATATTTTGGCTCATAGTTTGAATTCTATTTCTACTACTTTCTAGTTATGTGATCTTAGGCAAATTACTTAACATTTCTGAGCCACTAGTTCCTCACTGGTAAAATGTTTATAAGCTACCTCATAAGGATATTCTGAGGATTAAATAAACTAATACACATAAAGTCCCCAGTACAAACCCAGGCCACAGCAGGCCCTTGATAATGGTTGATGGTGGATTCTTTGTGACCATAGGGCCTCTCATGGGGAACAGAACACCAACAGCACTCATACATGTTTGCAACAAACTCTCTAGTTCCATATTTTTCCTGCTTATGGAACATGTCCACTTGGGTGTCTTACCATCATCTTACACTCATACCTAAACCTAACTCATTAATCTCTGTCTTTCCCGCTACCTGCTGCACCTTCCACACCTCTGTCAGACCTGGATGCTGTCACGTACTCATCCCTCTCCTTTCTCTGGGTCCTCTGCTGCTTCTTCTCTGCTATTCACTTCATTATAGTCGAGAGCAAATCCAATCAATATTCACTGAGTGGCTGGTGCAGGTCAGGCCTCATACCAGGTGATGGGACGTCATGGAAAACAATGTAGACAGGGCTTTTGCAGTCAGGGAGCTTACACTAGCAGGAAATCGATAAGCCAATATTAAGCATCGAATTAAAAGGCAGTGTGGTGAATGGAGCGGAAGCCCGGGTGGTAAGGGCACGACCTAGCCTAGCTGAGCGGTCAGAGAGGCATGTGGGGAGGCCAGGGTGAGAGAAGAGCCAGGGAGAGATGCCATCATTTTAGCCATTTAGAAAGCTCACGCTGGCTGCTCTGGAGGCACAGAGGGGCAAGGCTTGTAGGTAGGGAAACTCACGGTCTGTTATTCCCCATCTGGATCCTCAGGCCCCCTACTGACCAAGCTAAGTGTACACTCTCCAGACTCATTTGTATCAGCCGGTGGCGGAGGGTCAAGAGTTCCAGAAGTTTGGAAAACGTTTCCAGGAGCAGCCCATGAGAATCCTGGCCTTGCTTATGTCCTTCGTCCACTGCAGACCTGAGTGCAAGCAGGCCTGTCTGCCCCACGAGAAAGGGATCTCCCATCACTTTAGCTGAAAACAGCTGGAAGGAAACAAAGTACTTTTTAAAGTATGAAAAAATAAATTGCATATATTATGAAAAATCCTATCAGTGGCACAGACTCTGGATCCAGATTTCCTGGGCTCAAGTCCTAGCTCTGCCACTGAGAAGCTGTGAGATTTGGGGCAATTTACTCAATTTCGCTGTCTCTCAGTTTCCTCATTTGCTAAGGGGGGATAAGGATAATAACAGTAGCTAATAGGAACTAATAGATAATAACTACCTAATAGGGTTGTTAAGACGGTTAAGTGAGCTAATGTATGCAAAAGTCCCTGGTACACAATATTTGCTGTTACCATTATTATAAATCTTTTAAACCAGAATAAAGAAGAGAAATAAAGATGACCTAAATAGAAACAGAATTCCTTGATATTTTTCAAGTATTTTAGTGGCCAGTAATAATAATAATTTCTTATAAACCCCTTTAATTGCAGTTTCAAAATTTCAAAGTATTGCCACATATACTAACTTATTTTTATTTTCACAAGATCCCCATGCAGTAGGCATCACAGACACCATCATTTCCCTTTTACCAGTGAGAGCTCTGAAGCAACACTGAAGCTTTCTAAGGGCACACAGCAGGGCCAAGAGTAAACTTAGGCATTCCAATTCCAAGTTCAAGAACTTTACGGTCTATACAAAACTGCCTTTACAGTGGTCCTCCACTCAGCCAGCCCTGGGCAATTTGTGAAGCAAGCACATTCATCTTTAACACCCTCCTCCTCAGTCGGTCCTCTGCTCTGACATCACTGCTACCCTCCAAGATGTCATTCCCAGCAAGGACCCAGTTTGGGGACCCCCTAATCTGCCTTTCCTGGTTTGGCTCCGCAAGGGTGCACAAGCTCCCTTATCTAGCCACTTGTCTACCAAAGGCCTTGTCTGCTCAACGATGCAATTTCTAGACTCTTGAAGTCTTCCTAAGTGATAAAGAGATTTATTTATTTATTTATTTATTTGTGAGGAAGATCAGCCCTGAGCTAACATCCATGCTAATCTTCCTGTTTTTGCTGAGGAAGACCGGCTCTGAGCTAACATCTATTGCCAATCCTCCTCCTCTTTTTTTTTTTCCCCCAAAGCCCCAGTAGATGGTTGTATGTCATAGCTGCACATCCTTCTAGTTGCTGTATGTGGGAAGCGGCCTCAGCATGGCCGGACAAGCGGTGTGTCGGTGAGCGCCCAGGATCCGAAACCGGGCCGCCAGTAGCGGAGCGCGTGCACTTAACCGCTAAGCCACGGGGCCAGCCCCTAAAGAGATTTATTAAACTAACTCCTGCATGTCTTCTGAGGGCAATATCTGTCCCATCTTTTGGCCTAATACGAAAGATTAATCTGAATATTTATCATTTTTAGGTCCAAATTTGAACACATTTCAAAAATAATAATTAAAACTGTGTGGCATCAATGGGAGACGACAGGTATCTCTCAGATATTCACTATGATTTAAAAGAGAATTTAAAATACATTAAAAAAATCTAGTACTATAATACAATGTGGAAAGAATCCTCAATAAATGGTAGTGGGATACATGGCTGGTAATTTGGGGAAAAATTCTATTTTGAGCCATACCTCACACCACACACATACACACACACACACACACTCACACACACATACTCTCCAGGGGGAATACTAAAGGAGTTAAATATTTCTTAAACAAAATCAAAACCTTAAAAAATTAGAATCAAATAAGACAAATATGAAACATCTGGAGGAAGATTTGCTTTCTGGATTTCGGAGGATAGAAGAAATCACGAAAGAAAAGATCAACAGACTTTACCATATGAAAATAAGAAGTTTCTGTTCAAAAAATAAAAAGACAAATTGGAAACATTTGCAGAAAATATGATGGACAAAAGGGTTAAGGTTTTATTTAAGAAGAGTTCATGTAAGTGGATAGGAATGACATTAGGATTCCAAGAGATAAACAAAGAGAAAGAACAGAAAATCCACCAAAAATACAGCTAGTAACAAAACATTTGGAAGAATATTTAATCTCAATAAATAGCAAGGAAAGACAAATTAACAGTATAACGCCACCTTTTATATATATGGATATATATATGTATAATGTAGCACAGACATGAAACACACCTAATACTGTACAGTGTAGCAGAAATGGAACTCTTATACATTCTTAGGGGCATTATAATTTGGCACAACTCTTTTGGAAAGCAATCTGCTAACATGTGTCCAAAGACTTAAATTTTGTTTCAGCAATTTCACTTCCAAGAATCTATCCAATGGAATTGATTCAAAATATGGAAAAATCTGTAAGCAAAGCATAGAAATGTACTTTATAGCATTTTTAATAATAATGAAAAATTGGAAACTACTTGAATGCCCATCAATAGGGAAATGGTTAGATAAAATGAATCATAAGATTCATCACTTAAGGGAATTATGTGGTCATAAAGTTGAGTATAAAGACTAGTTAACAATATGGAAAAATGTATCATATAATGTTAACTGAGAAAAACAGGAGATAGTGATCAAAGCATATGATTATAACTATGTAAAACATGCATATGTAGAATACTTGAAGTCAGAAAAACAATGATTACAAAACGCATTTGAGTGGTCATATTTAGGGCAATTTTTTTCCTTCCTCTTTTGCTAAAATTATGTGTAATTTTACATTATTTTGATCAATTTAAAATTTTAGTTTGGGCAGGAGGGGCTAGGAGACTGAGGCAGACCCGTGGAACAGATATCTTTGGCAGCCGGGGCCCTTGAAAGTTTCTCCCTCATAGACCAAGTACCCACACAGAGTAAGGTCAAATTGGAAATCCAGGCCCGCCTGTCACAGCCTTAACAGACAAAGCAAAGGATTCAAATCCACCTACAAACACCACATAAATCATCACGCCACAGTTTGAACCATAGAGCATTAGAGCTTGAAGGGGCTTTAGAGATCATTGAGCTCACATCCACCCACCTCCCCCCAGATACATGAACATAATGTTACAAAATAGGAAAGTGAGGCTCAGAGAGGCTAAGAGACTTGCTTAGAGTCATACAGCAAGTTAATGGCAAGGCTGAACTTCAGTCCAGGTCCCTGACTCCTCACTCAGTGCTCTCTTTCCTCTACCAGATCTCGGCTCAGGACAAAATAAGTACATTTTAGGAAGTCTTGCTGGAAAGGAAATATATAATTTTTAATTAAAAATTACATTTTAGGAAGTCTTGGTAGAAAGAAAATATATAATTTTTAATTAAAAATTATGTTGTTAAAATGTAAGTAAATCAGAAAACATTTTCCACATTCCTATGTACAACTCTCTTTTCATTTTAATTGTAGCAGCATCCTGTTAAACTAGAAACTAACCAAAAATGAAAAAAAAAATCACATAAAAATGTTAGGGGCCCGTGACTATGATCTGTCTCTGGCCAAATAGTGGGGAATAGAGCCAAACAGAAAAGCAAAGCTAAGTAGTAACATCTGGGAGGAAACATTCTCTTTGCCGAGGACCCACCTACCCCCATCAGAGAACCTACATCTTTCTGGAGCTGTGCGCTGAACCAGGACTCCGGCTTGGCGGGGGTGAGCCACACATCCAGGGCCAGCCGCAGCACACGTCTCTCCACCAAGGCGAGGCCACTGGCCGTGGTGGGCCTGCAGGTGTGGTGGGCCTCCTGGAGGAGATGCTCAAGGGCTCTGGGGATGAGTGAAGCCAGGCCCAGGGAAGGGTGGAACTCCAGCAGATAAATGTTTTTCAGAGCTGGGCTTAAAGAAGAGGAAGAATTAATGACAGTTTACACAATGAAGAACTTAGTCTGTATCCAAAGATATTTGAATTTTATATTTTTAAAGACCAATAAAACAGCTCCTACAATCCAGGACACTATAAAAAACTGGGAGTTCCAAGGGACCTCAGAGGCCGTTCAGGGAACCCACTGGATTATACAACACGTTCTTTGCTTTAATGTGAACTCTTTTAAAACTGGAGGACACAGGAATATATTCTAAAAGCCCAATAAGAAGAGAATTCTTAAATTGTATATGGCAAGACTGTCAATATGGCAATAATCAATATACAGTCAAATATTTGAAAACAAAATAAAGTGACTAAATATTAAAAAAATAATTTCCATGGTTAGTTTCACCTGAGTCTTTATTCTTTTTGTTTTTTTCCAAAACATAATGGACAAAGACAATTTTTAAATTCTGTACACAACTTCTGGAATCATTTATGTTGTAGTTTATAAATAGATGAAGCCAGAAATGATAAAATGCTTGTCTGTGGGTTATTCCTTCGGAAATAAAGGATACAGCACAAGGGCCTTTTAATACTTACATAGAACTAAAAAACATAAATACTTCTTAAATCTACACAAATGGAATTCTTCTTAGTCCTGGATCTTAAAAAATACAACCCTAAGTCTGGAAAGGAACTTTATCAAGCGAATAACATTTGCTTTTGAGACTATTCTGACAGGTCTTAGTATCCATATAGCCCTAGCATGTTCCACCAGAAACCATTTCCTGAACAGTAGATTCTTGCCATAGCAAGCTGCACACACATAGCTGGTGTCTCGAGCTTATTACAGTGAAGAAGTCAGCCCTGAGAAAGGTCTGTAGGAAAGGTCCAGACTTGTGCTTGGAACTCCCAGGGTTCTTTCTCAAGAGACGAGGTTAGAATCTCAGCTATGAAATCCATGGCACCCAGCTGGTCCCCAGGATGATACTATAGCCCACTGTGGCAAATTCCTACTGAAAGTGTGCCTGTGCTGCTGGACTCTACCCTTCACAGGAGCATAGGGCCATGCCTCTGTTGGTCATATCTGTGTCCCCCGCTCCCCAGTGTACTATGTACACTGCCTGGTACATGTAGGAGCTCAAAAAATATGTGTCGGGTATTGAAAGAAGTTGGACAATTTTTCCACCCATTTGGAGCCAATAGAGCGATTGTGATCCTGGGCCATACAGACCAGCCTAGGGCTTGTCACCCACTTCTTGGTTCCCTCTCTACCCTCTAAGGCTGGAAGGGAATGGGGGAATTGGACTACATGTCAACGGGGTGACCTAAAGTATGTTGTTTCTCTGAGTGATCTCAGGAAATTTAATCTGCTCCTTAAAGGGGTGGGGTCACAAGATGAGTCTGCAGAAACCTTTTTGGTAACACTTGCTACAATAAAGAAATTCCTTTTTGAGAAACGTTTAAGCACATCTAAGTTTCATATATGTTGTTGGCACCTCTGATTAAATCGTCTGACAGCATTTCAAGAGCAACTGCTTTTTCTTAGGACCTAGCAAGGGAGTGAAGATTTTCCACTCAGTGGCATAAGATTCAATTCTAGCCTCTTCTTTTTTTTTTTTTTTAATTATTTTATTGAGGTCATATTGGTTTAATTGTGTAATTTCAGGTGCATATTATTATATATCAGTTTCTGTATAGACTGCATCTTGCTCACCCCCAATAGTCTAGTTTTTACCCATCACCATACACATGTGCCCCTTTACCCCTTTTGCCCTCCCCTCCACCCCCTTCCCCTTTGGTAACCACTAGTCTGTTCTCCTTATCCATGTGTTTGTTTATCTTCCACATATGAGTGAAATCATACGGTGTTTGCTTTCTCTGTCTGGCTTATTTCACTTAACATAATACCCTCAAGGTCCGTTCATGTTGTTGCAAATGGGATGATTTTGTCTTTCTTTATGGCTGAGTAGTATTCCGTTGTATATATACACCACATCTTCTTTATGCATTCATCAGTTGATGGGCACTTGGGTAGTTTCCACTTCTTGGCTATTGTGAATAATGCTGCAATGAACATAGGGGTGCATAAGTCTCTTTATATTGTTGATTTCACATTCTTTGGATAAATACTCAGTAGCGGAATAGCTGGATCATATGGTATTCCTATTTTTAATTTTTTGAGAAATCTCCATACTGTTTTCCACAGTGGCTTCACCAGTTTGCATTCCCATCAGCAGTGAATTAGCGTTCTCTTTTCTCCACATCTCCAACATTTGTTATTTTTTGTCTTGTTAATTATAGCCATTCTGACTGGTGTAAGAGGATATCTCATTGTAGTTTTGATTTGCACTTCCCTAATAATTAGTGATGTTGAATATCTTTTCACATGCCTGTTCGCCATATGTATACCTTCTTTGGAAAAATATCTTTTCATACCCTCTGCCCGTTTTTTGATCAAGTTGTTTTTTTGTTGTTGTGGTTGAGTTGTATGAGTTCTTTATTTACTTTGGAAATTAACCCCTTGTCAGATATATGATTTGCAAATATTTTCTCCCAGTTGGTGGGTTGTCTTTTTGTTTTGTTCATGGTTTCCTTTGCCTTGCAGAAGGTTTTTAGTGTGATGTAGTCCCATTTGTTTATTTTTTCTTTTGTTTCCCTAGCCCGAGTAGACATGGTATTCAAAAAAGACACTCCTAAGACCAATGTCAAAGAGTGTACTGCCTATATTTTCTTCTATAGCCTCCTATTCTTTATTACTTACAAAGCAAACAGATATTGAGTATGGGAGAGAATTCCTTTTCTGTGGCTTTTATATCTACTTCTCTCATCTCCCCAAATACTCGAGAGGTTCTTTGTAGAATAGCATTTAGACTTAACATCATACCTTAACTTATCTAGAAGATTAAATGTAAAATGCCTAAAGACAACACCCACTTACCAGCTATTGTTGATGGAAATAAGTTGTTTGCAAATGATGTTAAGGGGAAGTCCAAATTTATTGCTATCATCTGGAGGGCTTTCTTGCCAGAGCCTCTGGACATACTCCCGCTGACGCTCTATCTAGAAATGTAGCATAAAAGTTAAAATTAGAAAAGTTAAACTTTCCCATGGATGTGAGTTATGAGACTTGGCATGAGAAGAACATCAGCCCTTTGCGTGTCTTCATTATTGGACTAATTTTCACCCAGACCTGGTTTCGAGGATCCACTCACACAGAGACATGCTGTTCTCTCAGTCTGAGCCAAGGGCCAGCCAAGAAGAGCAAAGGCAACCCACTTTGGACAGTCTTAAGAGGCACAAGAAAACTTTTTTCTGTCAAACAATTGACTACAAGGAAAAAATTCTAAGCAGGCTTAAGGTAAGTGTATTGCAACGGTCTTTGTCTCCTGCTTACTTCCTGCCACTAGCTTTTCCCCAGAGGACATACACTGTGATTGTTTCCTTTTGTGTCCTAAAAATAGTCACAACATTAAAAAAAAAAATTAACATAATTTTATACACTAACGTCTTGAAAAGCATATGTGTAGTCCTTCCACTACCAATAAACTCTATGATCTAATGAAAGCAGGTTGTCCATTCTTTGTGGACCGTTAAACGTAATTAGGGTTGGAAACCTCCCTTTAAGACTGTGGTTATGCTTGGAATTCAACACTGCAAATGATCTTACAAATAAACATGCTGTACACGCTGCCCTTGAAAACCTAGATTCTGGACCCACAATGAAAGAAAGGTTCTGCAATTTTCAGTTCTGGCCCATGTTTTCCATCCTCTTCTCACATGTAATATTTTAAAACCCAACTGTACTCACGTGCTGGTTGAGGATGCCCCTCACCAGCTGTGGGTGAAGCCTCAGGCACATGCATTCATCTTGGTAGGCCTTAATGAAGTAAGAGTGGCTGAGATCAAACCTTGGGCACCTGTGCATGATGTCAGTGATCACTTGTGCTAAGGCAAACCTCTCCTCTGGGTCCAGCACATGCTGGTAGGCTTCAAAGTAACTGTCAAGAAGCTGCAAATAAGGTTGATAGTCAGGGAACAGCAGAGGCAGCCCTAGGGCACAGCAAAGAGAGGTGAGGCCCCACCCACTCCGTGTTTTGAAAGCCCCCGGGCATCAGCAGGAGAGAGAGAGCTCTGAACCTCTGGGTACTAGCCTGGTGCAGGCAGCTGCAGCCCCAACACAACTCAGAGCAATTAGTAAAGCCACCGAGTCAGGGAGGGCAAGGAAAGAACCCTCATTTTGCCTCTGTCTCCTCTTCCCCTGCTCTCCACAAATTAAAGCGAGGTTATATAATTAACAACATATGTTTAATAACTATAACCTCCAATGAGACAATGCACTCAATGTCACTTCATTAAATATTTTTTCTCCAACACCTTTCTCCACAGACCCATTCTCCTTCCCCCATTTTACTCCATCACCAAAGGTAGGCACGTGGCCTTCTTCCCTCTTCCACATCTTCAGCCCCATTTCTGACCCCTTCTATTTAATACTTGCCCAAATTTCACCTATATAGAAATGATGTGGGGGGATAGAATGGAAGGCTAAGGGTGCAAGTCCCCCCTAAATACAAAGGCATTTATCCCAGACCAGACTCCACTAGGAAGGGTCTGGTGTCCAGAACTCTCAAAGGTATGGAGAGAGCTGCTTTTCTAGCAGAGTTCACCAGTCTTTTTTTTTTTTTTTGTGAGGAAGATCAGCCCTGAGCCAACATCCATGCCAATCCTCCTCTTCTTGCTGAGGAAGACCGGCCCTGAGCCAACATCCATTGCCAGTCCTCCTCCCTTTCTTCCCCAAAGCCCCAGTAGATAGCTGCACGTCATAGCTGCACACCCCTCCAGTCGCTGCACGCGGGACACGGCCCCAGCACGGCCAACTAGCGGTGCATCGGTGCGCGCCTGGACCCAAACCCGGGCCGCCAGCAGCGGAACGCGTGTACCCAACCGCCAAGCCACGGGGCCGGCCCCCCACAAGTCTTTTCTAAAAACCAAAGAAAGCTTCCAGGCACTAACCATCAAAGGCGTTCCCAGGGTGGGAATTCAGAAAGAGATGCTCTTTATTTTGCTTTTACATTTGTCTGTGAGCTTAAGGAATTTCCGTTCTGTGTGTAAATTTTATTTGTGTGTAATTAGTCAAGGTGTCAATCAGAAAAAGCTCTTCAGAGATCGCGGGGTTGGAATCCCAAACAGGGACCTAAGGGCAAGGTAAGTAAGTAGTTCTGAACAAAGTAATTACTGTTTTAGGGTGGTGTAAAACCTCCATAAGCCTTAGACACCTTACTTTTGGAGACCCTGTCTCACATTATATCAAGTATATTAAAATGTACTTACATCCCAATCAAATTTCTTTTCTGTAAAAATGTTAAATAAGGGGGCCGGCCTGGTGGCGTAGTGGTTAAGTTCCTGTGCTCTGCTTCAGTGGCCCAGGGTTCACAGGTTCGAATCCCCGGCATGGACCTACGCATTGCTCATCAAGCCATGCTGTGGTGGCCAACCCATATACAAAATAGAGGAAGATGGGCACAGATGTTAGCTCAGGGCCGATCTGCCTCACTGTCACTGGTGCCGGTTAGATCAGTGCAGTGGGGTCCCAGGTTCTTGGTCCACAGACATAAAAGAATTTGAGAGTGGACACACAGCAGAAGTTTTAACAGAGGAGGATCTATTAGCAAAGCAAAAGTATGCCCCCCCAAGGGGAGGGGCAAGCAGGCTCGAGGGGAGCTACTGCACCAAAGTTGTGGTGGTCAGTGGCTAAGGAAGTTCGGGTTCCAGGGACAGGTGCGGGTCTTGGAATGTGTGCCAATCGGGGCATTGTCTCCACCCCCACGTCAGGAGGGGGAGTTTTTTTCCTTACATAGGCATCTCCGGAACTGTCATGGCGGTGATCCCCCGCAAGGGGGGTCAAAACTGCAATGCAAATGAGGGTATAATGAGGCTTGGGGCTACTCTTGGTCAGGGTCAGGGGGAGTGCTGCACGTCTGAAGAGCTGCTGCCCTGTAATGAGGATGCTGCACCTGGTGGAGTGACCTTGCTCCCAGCTTCCTGCCTATCTCACTCACCAAAAAGAAAAAAAAAGTTAAATGATATTTATAATTTTGCTTTTCAAATTATTTGGCTATGAGCAACACAATTAATGATTGGCTATAATTTCTGGGCAGTATATACTTGGGGATTCTTACAAAGTGAGAAAATCTGATCTATAAATTGTTTTCAAATGTAATGATATGTTTATAAGTGCTCAAAGTTTTTACATTTTACAGACATGTAATTAAGCATTTATTGATATCTACTTTGTATTTTCTTTTCATATTATGGAGTAATGCATGGATTTTTTCAGATCTCAAACATTTTCATTGGTTCCTGTAAAGCTCTTAGATCTTAAATACTGAATCTATATTGTCTAATGGATAAATTGGCTCTGGCTAGAAGCTTCTGAACTTTTACTCCCACTGGTCTCACAACTGAAAGAATTCCTTTCTCTCCTCTGCAGTCTAATCCAAGACATCCCCTCTCAGAGTTTTAGCTCAAGATCTCCCTCCCCAAACAGTCTTCTGTGACTAGCTCCTCTTATGGAGATTTCACTCATTCTGAGGGCCTCAGCTCCTATTGTAGCCATGACACCACAGACACATAGGCTTGCCCAGCGTGTGACCGCATTTAATTGGCAGCAAGGAGTGAATTGCTGAGGTTGCAATTTGCACCAACCCAACAGCCTAGCACACTTTGGGAGGCATTAGAGAAAGAGTGTGTTTCATTTCCTAGGGTACTGGTCTTCTTGGTGGCTGGTGGCCAGGAAATCAGATCTCTTCTTAACAAAGTAAATATCCTAAAAGGAGATAAACAGCCCTTCTCATTGTGTGGAGTCCATGGCTAAGAATGTAAAACCAGACAGAACTGAGAAGGTGTAAGCATTATTTAGGGCACAGGAGGCAAAGGGGAATACAGGAACCCCCCGACAGGAAAAGCCAGGAGTGTCTTGATCTTGCCAATCATGGCTTCTGAGGCTCCTCAGGAAGCTAAATGCATGAGAATCAATAGCAGACTAGGAATCAAATACTGCCTTATTAATAGATGTCCAGGATCTAAGGGCTTCAATGCTAAGGCTCTGGGAGGGAGAGCCTGGGGCACTTGAGCATTCAGTTTTGCAGGATGCCCTTTGGGAAGCATTGGTCTAAGGCACCTTGAATCAACCTTAGTATGTAAAGGAAAACACCAAAGGAGGCTAAAAGCTCAGGACATAGTATGTACCCCACAGGTTAGAAACTCACACATCTCAGAGAGTGTGAAATGAAGGGAGGTGAAGGTCCCCCTGCCTTTAAGTGAGCCCAGGAGAAAGCGAAGCAAGCAGGGGGATCTAAATTACCTTGTTCTGTCCACAGAGCTCTACTCTAGAATAACATTCAGCATTAAATAGCAGAAGACAAAGCAGAAACGAAGGAGTGACTAGATGGGGTAAGAAGGGTGTCACTCAGTAGCCTGGAGGGAGATTAGGAAAGAAACAATTACTTCCCTAAATCATTCTGGACTAACTTGAACCTTTTTGACTGTGCCAAGGGCGATCCCAGGAGCCGGTTTATAGTATTTGCATTGCCTTGACCTGTTTTTGTACAAAGATTCCTATTGTTCGGTTATTTGGCAGGGGAAGTTCGTGGGGAGGGTTCTTGCTAGTGATTTCAATCTGGTGATACCAGGTTGCAGAGGCAGGTGCTAAATTGCCATGCTCACATGCTCAGGTCATTTAGTTAAATTTGAATTTCTGATAAACAATGAATACTTTTCTAGTATAAACACGTCCCAAATATTGTCATATTTTACCTGGCAACTCTAGCTGTTGAGAAGGAAAATGTGGCTCTCTTTTTAAACGGATAAGGCTTTTTCAAGCTTTGGCCTCAACCTCAATAAGCTCTCAGATAGACCCTTGCATAATTTTATTATGAATTTTTTCCCAACAGGGTAGGACCTTGATCTTTCCGCTTCATGGGTTCTATTTATTTTCTGTTTGCTAACCGGCCCATTTCCATTTCAACTCTGGGCTGGTATTTGTCTAAGTCTTCCCAGCCTGTCAAATGTCACCTGTGTGTGTCAAAGGCCAACTTGCAGGGAAAATAATATGTGGTACATATTGACGGTAAGCATCAAATATTGGAGAAAATAGAAAAATAGCCAAAATGAATAATCTCAAACCTTACTTTCTTTATGTTATTTTTTACCTCAAACGTTTTTATTTCTGGGATTTAAAAAACTTTTAAAAATTGTATTTTAGGTCAAATAAAAGTGTAAAACAGAAAATCAATGCTAGATACAACTTGTCAGAATTTTTTTTTTCCTTTCATAAGAATAACATGAAAATCTTTTTAGTGCTCTGAGCACTAATTCAAATTATGACGCTGAAAATGTGTCCTCTGGTGGCCGTGGAGAGAAGTAGCAGTTGGTACAAATGTCACTTAGGAGCTGGTACAGCCGATGTCTGGCATCTCTGAGTGCCTTAATCCACCTAAATTCACACCAGCTCTAATTTTATGAATGTTTCTACATAATATGGTTACTTTAGGGATTTAAGACAACCCAACGGGTTTGAGCAATTCCTAACTCTAATGATTCCAATATATTTAACAATCAAAAGCAGCTGGGGAAACTTGGCAGCAGAATCAGTACTGAGGAAATCAATTGTACACTAGATAAAAATCTGGTTTGTCCATTCAAAATTGGCTCTTTTGACAGAATTTCTGATTTAGAAGGCCACATTTTACACTTTTTGGCACAGATAGCTCAGTTTCTGTAGGGAACTTATTCTCGAGATTAGAAAAGAGGAAGATATTTTCAACGATTGTTTTAAGTTAAAATAATTTCATGTACCATAGAAGAAACTGGTGGACAGCCCGGGTTGCTCAGCACAGAATGAACCCTAGGCTCAAGCGTGGGGAAATCTGTTTTCAGCACTCTCTGCCCTTCTATTCTTCTCCACCGGTGAGTCCTGTCTGGGGCCTCCAGAGGAGGACTAGAAGCACTGAAAAGGAAGGTGGGGAGAGGGAGTACAGAAAACGGGGGCTGTTTATAACTCACGTCTGGACCAATAAACTTGTTGAGTTTGAGGATTCTGTGTTATTTACGTGTACCGCAGCCTTTGCAGTTACTACACCAGTCTCAATCGCCCGTTTGCTAAGTTGACCAAAGTAAGGCTGTAATTGGCAGATCAAGGTTGCAGATGCCAACTGCAACTCGAGAGGCCCGTTAGCTTTAAAAAGGGGAACAATTTTCAAAACTCAAAGCTTGCACCCTTTAAGCCAGCCAGTTGTTTTCAAAAATTGGGTGACCTACATCTCCATGAGTAACAGACCAGAGAGTAGATGAAACAGTAAACCATCGATTCTACTAGAAAAACAATTCAAGGAAAACATTTCCACTTCCCCATCTTCTGACCACATCTTAGCGCGCTATAACCTGGCTTTCAGCCCCATATTTTCCTGAGAGAGCCCTACACAGCTGGCAGTGGCCCCTGATGGCTGACCCCACTGCCTGGTTTGCAGGAGTCATCTTTCTTGATGTTTCACTGCACTCCACACTGGTAACCATCCTAATGCAAATGCTTTTTTTCCGCTGGCTTTCATAACACTATTCCTTCCTTTTTTCTCCAGTCCCTTTGACTACTCCTTCTTCCTCTCATGGGTTCTTGTTCCATGACCTTCCCCTTAAATGTGTTACCCAGGGACCCATGTCAGACATCTCTGGCTTTTCCTAGTCATTTGGACCAATTACTGTAGTTTAACTTCCACATTCACACCTCAGCTCATACCTGCTGCTGAGTTTCAAAACTACAGCTCCCACAAAACATTCACACCTGGGTTTTAGCAAACTCTCCTCACATGCCTTGTGTCCTAGACTCAATATCATCTTCCCCTCTAAAGGGGAATTCCTTTAGAATGCGGGAATTCCTCCCGCATTCTATTTCAGTTAATAGCCTCCTCCCTGACCCTGAGGAAGTCATTTTAATTTCTCTCACTCCAACATCCAGTCTTCAAATCCTGCCTTTTCCACTCTTGCAAAGTGTTCTCAAGTCTGCTCCTCCTTCCTCTTTGGACGATACATCCTAAGTATAGGTCCCCTCCTAACTCTTCAGGTCTCTGTGGCAATGACCGCGCTTCTTTTCTCCGGGAGCTCTCTATTCCATCCATTCTCCACAGCAACACCTAAACAGCTGTTGAAAACAAAGCTATGATCGTATTTCTCCCCTACTGAAACTCACCAATGGCTTTTCTCTGTCTATAAGATAAACTCTAAATGTAGCATGGATTAGCAAGCCCTTCACAGGCTGCACCCAAAACATAAGTTCAGCTTGTTTCTCATCCTGCCTTTACATCCTAGCCAGGGCAGTCTTCTTGCCATTCTCCAAACTCGCCATCCCCGTTTCACACCTCCCTGACATTGCTAATGCTGTTTCCTCTGCTTGAGAATCTTTCCTGCTGTGACAGACATCTTACTCATCTTTTAGCAACAAGATTAAGTATCTATTCCTCTGAGAAGACTTGCCAACATTTCCTTTACTCTGACAGCCCCCAACAGGACAAATCCCTCCATCCACTGGGGTCCCGGTGGCTCTTTCATGTGTCTCCATTGTAAACCGTTAGCCAGTGGGTTATATTTTTTGGTTAGAGATCGGATCAACTTTTATAGACTGGAAATTCCTTAAAGATAGAGATCATCTCCTATTTACATGTCCCGAATGTCTGGAACAGTACCTGGTACAGAGCAAATACCTAATGTTTGATGAGTAAACTCCCAACAGTTGGTGATTATCAGAAGGGCTAATAATCCATGCTAAGGACACAGATGAGAGCAGTGTTTCATTTATTACTTGGATATGAGCCATTAACGACAGGGATGATTTAGTAACTTGCTGTTTTATTGCTTTAAATTTACCCTGGTAACTTGTTGCACTAAGCACTTCTTGCCCAACTGCTTTCACCCACTCACTTCTCAAGGCCACAGTAAGGTCAGGTTGTCTGCGTGTAGCAAAGCGAGGCTTGTCCCCGTCAGGGCAATGAACGTGAATGGACTCATCATTCATTCTCACTAAAAGAATGCATGTTATAAGAAAGGCTTAAACAAGTGATGCCTGTAAGATAAAGCAGTATCCTTCACATTTTATCTTTTGTAACAAAGAACCACAGTAAAGAAAATAAAATTTATTACTCACGACCTTACAACTAACTGGGATTATTTAAATAAAATAATTATTCACTTTGTTGGGAGCTGCTCTAAAAGACCCACTGGGGCCGGCCCCGTGGCATAGTGGTTAAGTGCGCGCGCTCCACTGCTGGCGGCCCGGGGTTCAGATCCCAGGCGCGCGCCCACGTATGGCTTGTCAGGCCATGCTGTGGCGGCGTCCCACACCAAGTGGAGGAAGATGGGCACGGATGTTAGCCCAGGGCCGGTCTTCCTCAGCAAAAAAAGAGGAGGATTGGCATGGATGTTAGCTCAGGGCTGACCTTCCTCACAAAAAAAATAAAAGACCCTCTGGGTAAAAAAAAAAATACTGGGTTTTATAAGAATGTTTAACAGATGTTTTGTTTTCTAGGCAAAAATACCTGGCGTTTGTTTTCTAGGAGAGCTGCTTCCCAAGTCCACATGTCATACAGCACAGCAAATCTGTCCACGCCTGCATGGGCCCATACCCAGTCCCGGCCAGTACTTGACTCGCTGCCCTCTTTGTGACCTGGGAGAGAAGGAGATGAGAATGATCTGAGACAGGCCTCTTCACAAAGTTATTCCTATTAGAAATATGCCCCTCGGATTGTCGGCTCCATCTCAGGGATGAAAACACTCAATTGGTTTCTGGAATCCCTAAGAATCAGCTAAAGAGCCATCAGCAAAGACTAGGCCCTAATTTCATACTTGCTGACTTCTACTTTTTAATTTTAGTTTTAAAAACTAATTTTAGAAATATAACTAAAATTCAGTTACCGTGAAATTTTACTAAAATGTCCTCAAACCTATAATTTAAAGGCAAAATGTACATTTCTCCTTCACTAAAAACAGGTCCCTGGTGGTTTAACAACACACTCAGTTTAACCTGCTATTTCAATTGATGCTAGCCAAGTCGAAATTTTTCAGAGAAGTTTCTAAGATATTTCTTAATTATGTTAATTACCAACTTAAATCAATAAAGGTAATCATTGTCATTATTCAGCTAAAATATTTTCCCACTATATTAACGGTAGTTTTCACTATCAGCATTATTATTGTTTTAAAGTTTTGAGTGTTCTGTTTCAGAATGAAATATCAAAAAGTAAAAGATTTTCAGGTGCTGAAGTTTGAGTTCAGTAATTATCAAGTACATGATGGGAACTGGACAAGAGAAAGACTGTGATCAGGAATTTCTCTAGCAGCAGTTGGGAAATCGTTTCACAGTGACTGTATACTTACTAGCTCAGTTGAAAGATGCTCGTGTGGCTAAATGACTACTGGCTAAGGGTTTCAATCAAATTACATTGTCAGCAGCTGGAAATAGTTGCACAGTGTTATAGATTAATATCGACAAAAATGATGGATTAGTATGTGGGCGAACCAGTAAAGATAAAAGCTAAAAGCTGAAATTAAATGCCCTGGGATGTTGGATGCTGTCACTGCATCCGATGATTCAGATCCCAATGGTCTGCAGCAAAGATAGGACAAGAATTCAGTCAGATATTAAGTTAATTCTATCTGGGATCTGAAGGGTTAATTGTCAAACATTCTTTGAGCAGCATTTTATAATAATATGAACATGAATTATTCTTAATTACAGTCTACATATATTACAAAAGAGCACAGACCCTTGCTAAATTTCCCTTTAGGTGTTGCAACGTGTCTTGAAGCTAAGCTCTTTCCAAATGTAATGCCAATACTGTCATATTATTCCAAAAGGAAAGGCCTTTCCTTACTTCTTTCTAAAATTGGATAACTTTGAGTGATGCCCAAAGGAAGAGAGAATATGTAATACGGGTAATCTGATGACCCTGAGGAATGATTTCTCCCTCTGGGGCTTATCTGAATTGTCGTAGCCAGATCTTCTCGCATCCTGGTGGTTTTCTGTTAGGAACCCCAGGATGTCTCTGCTTCTAACCGCAGTTTCCCCAAGGTCAATCACTTTTTTTGTCACTTAGGAAAAAAAAAATCATTAATTTCACTTGCTTACTTTGCTTCCCTCAGGGCTCCACACGACACTCCCTGGGCCCAGTGAGTGATGTAGAAATACCGCCGGGCAACAAGTTGAGTTGAAACAACAGGAAGAATTACAACCGAGCCCTGAAAGAGGAGTCACAGTTGCCAACAGAAGGGGGACTTGAGCTGGAAACAGACCCATATCTTTTTTAAAGCAGGTGTATGTTGGAGAGATGAATGTGCTTATTGAATTTTCAGATACTATTGGCTATGCATTTATACTTTGAGGTGGGAGGTGTTAAACAGAGCCCTTAGTGGGTTTTCATTTTTTTGTTTGGCTGGTTGATCTTTTAAAATCCGACTTCTGACCTTTTTCTTTCTCAATGTAATGGCTGGCCACGAGCAGCAGTTCTGTCTCTAGGTCCCTCAGATCACTCAAGGCTTCGTCATACATGATATGCACTCCTTGTGGGTCCTGGGTGTAGATGTAGCCAGCTCCTATGCTGTAGTAATCATTCTGGTTCTCCACTTCAGAGAACTCCATGAATTGGACGCTGTGGACCTGGGGAAAAAAGCCAAGCCCAGAAGTTACCAGAAAAGGGAGTGCTATATTTTGCCAGCCCAAATGGACCAAGCAGCAGGCTTCTGCTCCCACGCAGTGGGCTGTCAGCATGGAGCTGTAGACATGCTGAATGTATAAAGAGCTGTACGTGAAGAAAAACATATGGGCAAAGAGTGTTGGCCGGGAAGGATACTTCCTGAGGTAGATAACTAGTTGATCCAGGGTTACCTGGAACAAGGCAGGCAGTAGAGCTAAGTGGTAAAAGTGGTGTCTGAAGCAGAGTGCCTGCCTGCAGGTCCTGGCTCTGCCAGGGTCTCACCCTGGGCTAGTCACTCAGCTACTCTTAGCCTCTGTTTCCTCATTTGTAACATGGGGACAGTGGAGACACCACAACAGTGAAGGGAGTATGTGACACTGTGCATATGAGGCACTTGAGATCCATAAATGTTAGGTGTTAAAGATATTTTTGTTTTAATCTTATAATACTTCTAAAATGCATTAACACAATCTCATGTGTTGTGTTGAATAGTGTTCCCCTAAAATTCACGTCCACCTGAATCATGCTCTCCTGTTTCCTCCTGCACTGTGGGGGACAATTCTGCTCCGCTTCTCTAAGGCCATTCTCTCCCACCTCTGAAGCATCCCTTCTCCTTCTTGGATATCCAGCTCCTTTCAACCAGATATTTCCCAATTGACACTGAAACATGCTCATGTCCCTCTCATTTGAAAACATCATCACATCCTTCCCCAGATTCCACCTTATGTCTCTCCTCCTTCGCATGGTCCAACCTCCCAAGATGTGACCTGTACTCACTGTCTCCATTTCCTCACCTCCTACTCTTCACCCATTCCCATCTGGCTCCTGTCTCCATCAAGCCACCCAAACTCCTTTCACTAAGACCAACAATGACCTCTTCTCCACATCCAGCACACTTTATCTAGTCATCTTACATAATCTCTCAGGAGCATCTGACATAGGTTACCATTCCCTGTTTCTTGAGTCACTCTCTTCCCTGGCCTTCTGGAACTCCACATTCTCATTCCTCTTGCCAACTTTCCAGCCATCCCTTCTTTGACGCTTGAGGTATATTTTTCTCTATCAGGTCATGAAACGGTGGCCACACTCAAGCCCCAGTCCTAGGACCTCATCTTTTCCTCCTATACTGCTTCCTTAGGAGATAGTACACTTTCACAGCTGAGATTACCTTCTTTAGACCATTTGCTCCCCAACTAGTATCTCCAAACCAGACTTCCTAGAGCTCCAGACCCACGTATCCAATTACCTATTTGTCATCTGTTCCTGGGCATCTCAAAGACCCCTCAAATTTAATGTAATCAAATTGTGTGGTCTTTGCCCACAAACCTTCGCCCACAAAAGCTGGGTCATCTCCAGCTTCCCCATTTTAGTAAATAGCACCACCACCCATCCACTTCCTCCAGCATGAATCATTCCTGATGTCTCTTTCTGCCTCACCCTATCTGTCCAATCTGTCACCAGGTCCTCTTGATGTTACTTCCTCTCTCTCGAATCCATCCACTTCTCTACATCTCCACCACCCACTATCCTAGTCCAAGCTGTTATTATCTTTTACTAAGACTAATCTAGGAGCTTCTAAACTGGTTTAGACTCTTAATTGGTCTATCCACATTTCCTCTGGCCTGGGCTTTCCCTCCCCTCCATTTTACTCCCTGCTGGCAGAAGATCTTTTAGAAATGCAGTTTTGATTTTGATTGTCCTCCCTCCTCCCCTTTAATTTCCCTAAAAGGCATCCTATTGCTCACAGAATAAAGCAAAACTCTTTAACAGGGCCTACACAGTCTGGCCCCTTCCTCTGTCTCTTCAGTGGTTCTCAGCCAAATGTGATTTTGCTCCCCAGAGGACATGTGGCCGTGTCTGGAGACATTTTTGGTGGTCACAACCTGAGGGGAGTTGCTACTGGCATCTAGGGGGTAGAGGCCAGGAGTGCTGCTAAATATCCTGTAATGCACAGGGCAGCCTCCCACAACAAAGAATTGTCAAGCCCCAAATGTCAACAGTGCCAAGGCTGGGAAACCTTGGGCTAGTTTCATTTTGCATCACTTTCCACCCAGATCCCTGTGACCCAGCCATTCATGTCTTCTTTTGGTTTCTTGTGGGTGCCATGCTCCCTCTGGCCACCAGTCCTTTGTACAGGCTATCTCTTCTCCACGGAAAGGTCTCCCTCCCCCTTTGCCTAGTTAGAGCCCCTTCACCTTCCAACCTCAGCTCTCTATCAGCTCATCACTTTCACAGGGAACTCCCCCTGGCCTCCCTATAGCACCGAGTATCTCTCTTTTGAGGCTCTTACTGAGGTTGCTGTTTTATATTTGTGTGATTATTGACAAATATTTGTCTCACCCACTGGATTACAAGTACTATGAGGGTAAGGAACATGTCTATTTTTGCTCATTATTGTATCCTCAGTGTTTAGCACAGGGCCTAACACATAATAGGTGCTTAGAAAATATCTAAGTAAAACAATGGGTGAATGGATGTTTTTTAATATTTTTGCACATATTCTTTTAGTCTGTGATTCTATGATTCCTACCTGTACTTTTAACATATACCAGTCAGAAATCCTGTGTTTTGCCCTCATGGATGCTCATCTCATGTCCTTACAGCCTAATACATGTATTCTCAATGCGGGGGATAATGTCCAGGGTAAAAAGTAGTTCTAGGAGGGCAAAAGAAATCTTACTCTTTTAATAAATAAAGCACAGTATATATACTGTACAGATATATGGCATATCTCTTATATTAACAATTCTTTGGAGAGGGACCATTAGGGGAAAAAAATGCCTAAAAGGAGCCCTTGTGTAGGGAGCAATAATAAAAAAGAGATTAAGAAACATTGGCCTAGTTTTTTATATTGTGTATATATATATGTATATATAAATATTTTTGTGTGTGTTTGTGTGTGTGTGTGTGTGTGTGTGTGTGAGGAAGATTAGCCCTGAGCTAACAACCGATGCCAATCCTCCCCTTTTTTTGCTGAAGAAGATTGGCCCTGGGCTAACATCCATGCCCATCTTCGTCTACTTTATATGGGACACTGCCACAGCATGACTTGACGAGAGGCGCGTCAGCGTGTGCCCGGGATCCAAACCTGCAAACCCCGGGCTGCTAAAGCGGAGCGCGTGCACTTAACGGCTGTGCCACCAGGCTGGTCCCTACATATATATTTTTTTTAATGGCAAAATACACATAACATAGTATTTGCCATCTTAGCCATTTTTAGGTGTATAGTTCAGTGGCATTAAGTACATTCACAGTGTTGTACAACCATCACCACCATCCATCTCCAAAACTCTTTTCATCTTGCAAAATGGAAACTCTGTACCCATTAAACAATAACTCCTCATTCCTCCTCTCCCCAGCCCCTGACAACCACCATTCTATTTACTGTCTTGATGGATTTGACTACTCTAGATATCTCATATAAGTGGAATCATATAGTATCTGTCCTTTTGTGACTGGCTTACTTCACTTAGCATAATGTCCTCAAGGTTCATCCATGCTGTAGCATGTGTCAGATTTTCCTTCCTTTTTAAGGTTGAATAATATTCCATTGTATGTATATATCATATTTGTCCATCTGTCAACAGACATTTGGGTTGCTTCTACCTTTTGGCTATTGTGAATAATGCTGTTATGGACACAGGTGTACAAATATCTCTTCAAATCCCTGCTTTCAATTCTTTTGGGTATATACCCAGAAGTGGAATTGCTGGATCATATGATAATTCTATTTTTAATTCTTTGAGGAACCACCATACTGTTTTATATAAGTGGTTGCACTATTTTACATTTCCATCAACAGTACACAAGGGTTCCAATTTCTCCACATTCTCACCAACACTAGGTTATTTTATTTTATTTACGTATATAAAGAATCTGATTTTCTACGTTGTTATTCAGGAATCATTTAAACTATGGAACCAATGGCTCCCAATCTTTTATCCCCCATCTGTTCATTCTTATAATCAAAATTTTGCTAAGTTAAGTAATCAGTTGTTGGATAGAATCCATTTATTATGTATTTTAAGCAGTCACTATATTCTGGCTCTCGGTAGACCTGTTAATTGGTTTGTGTATGTTGCATTGTCTATTGTATAACTACAGGAACCCCTCTGGAAGCTTCACAAATAGGGCAGATTGTCATCTGCTTGGATGGTTGTCATCTGCTTGGATGGTTAACTGTCAATGTCAGAAAGGTGGATGAGGTGTACTCTATGGGTCCTTCAGATCTGTGATTCTATTAGTTTTATGTGCTGTTATAAGTACATCAGATGATGAAATACTTAATTTCTCTGAAGAGATTCTTCTTTAATGAATTGCCCACTTAATTACAGATTCTTAATTATTCAAGCAGAAACTTAGAAACTAATAAGTATGAGCATTTCTAAAAGCTATGGTTTAAAATGTTCCATCAAAAGGAATTTCATACTTAAGTACTCCTCTAGGAGGTTGTTGTTTTGGTTTACTTTGCTTTTTGCTATTCTTTAGAGATAAAACTTGTTAATAATTAGGAGCTTCCTTTGACTAGGAGTTCCAAAACTGAAAGTGTTGTTTCTTATCAAATGATAGGCACCAGTGGAAAACAGAAAAGACGCTGAGAAAATGACATGTCACATACAAAACTTAAACAGCTTGCTTAGATTTATAAACTAGCACGTTGGCTTCTGTGGGCATTTAACTCCTATCACCTGTTATACAAAATGAGCTCTCCTTTGAGGAAAAAAGGGACAAATTAATGTGGTACGCTTTATCCACTTTACTAGAAAAGACCTTTCCCAATGTTCTCGTACAGGGGAATTTTATAAGACTTTAAAGAAACGGCTACCGGCTTGAGTTCTGAAGCTGATGGATAGCAATGGCAGTGTCAAGACGCCAACTATAATGCCATCGTCTATTTAAACGGTCTTTTTTCCCACTCTCCCCACCCCCACCTTATTATTCAAGCCCTCTTTATAGACATACATATTCCTTCTCTTTCCTTCCATCAGTTCCTGTCTCTGAAATGTGTGCTTATGCCCATAGGAGATGAACTTGGAAGACCAGATGGCCAAATTACTTCATGCAGGGTTATGGCTCAGTCTTTATATTATTTCCTTTTTATTTAATTTCTTGCGTGGCCATGTGGAAGAGTCTCCTTCTAAAGTTTCTGTGGTCTAGAGAGAGTTGATCCTTCAATATTATGCTTAGAGGAGTGGCAGGAAGGGGAAGCCAATAATTACCTGTTTGGGTAAGAAATAATCTGATATTTTTGAATGATTCATATGTTTTTAAGTCTGCAAATTGATGCCAAGATAACTATTGGAGTATAATAACTATTGAAATATTGAAAAATCTGTGGCCCATCATTCATTCTTTTCAATCTATTAGTTTCTGCCATCACTTGTTAATAAGAATTTTAGGCCATTTGGCAATGTAGACAATATTTTTCTGACTAGCTTACCTTTTTATAAATCATCTTTGCATTAATTTCAGATAATAATAGCCCAGTTTCAGAATTTCATCAAAATTTGTTAGGTGAATGACTAAATCCATTGCCTACAATCTTTCAAATATTTTAAAAAGAAAATAAAAAATATCTTCTATTCTCTGCCTCACCTGCAAAGTATAATATTATTATTGTAGCTAATCGTTCTTGATTTGAACAGCATGACATACTTTGCAAAGCGCTTTCATATACATTGTCTTTTTTGTGATCTCATAACCATTCTGTTATGGACAGAGCCTTTCTTTTGTCCAACAAACATTTATTAAATATCTACTATGTGAAAGATACATATCCAACTCTCTACCTTCTTTTGCCATCTGAACATCTAGTAAGCATCTCAAAATTCCCGTGTCCTAAACTGAGATCCTGATCTTCCCAACAAACCTGCTCCAACCACATCTCAGATGATAGCAAGTGCAAACTTCCAGATGCTCAGGCTAAAACTTGGGACTAAACCTTGACTTCTCTCTTTCTCTCACATTCCACATCCCACCTGCCTGGAAATCAGACTGGCTGCACCTTCAAAATATGTCCAGAACCTTCAAAATATGTCCAGAATCTGACCATTTCTCACCATGCTGTCTTCTCAGATACATCGTCTCTGGTTTGATCAATGTAGTAACCTCCTAACTAGTCTCTGTTTCAGCCCTAGAGCGCCTCAGTCTATTTCCAATACAGCAGCATGAGTGTTAAAATGTAAGTCAAATCACATCACTCTTCTGCTCAAAACTACCTAAGAGCTCCCCTTCTCACTCAGAGTCAAAGTCCTCACAATGGTCCATAAGGCCCTACATAACCTGTTCCCCACTCTCCAATCTCTCTAACCTCATTTCCCGCCAATTTCCCCCTCATTCACTCTAGCTGCACTGAACTCTTTGCTGTTCCTGCAACAGTGCTGGACACTGAAGGTTCTGCTTCAGGGCCTTTGCATTGGTTCTCCCCTCTGCCTGACACTCTTCTCCCAGTCAGTCACAGGGTTTGCTTCCTGATTTCCTTCAGGTCTTTACTCAAATAGTACCTTCTCAGTAAGGCCTTCCCTGTTCACCACCCTTACAACTGCAACATCTCATCACCAACCTCCACCACTCTCTATCCCCCTTTCCTTCTTAATTTTACTCCATAGCACCTATTACCATCTTTACTAGTCTACAAAGGCTAGGTTATTCCGTCATAAACAACCCAAAAGCCCAGTGGCCTAGAGTTAAAATTAATTTCTCACTCACACAGAGCCCACTGCAGGACTAGGTACTTTCTAGGAAGCTATCTTCTAGCAGTGACCTAGGGATCCAGGATGTTTCTGTTTTGTGTCTCAACATGTGCCTTCCACTAGCTGGAGCAGGGGAAGAGAGCTGGAGGGTCATGCACCAGCTCTTAAATGTTTTGGACTGGAAGTGACACACGTCATTTCTGCTCACAGCCCACTGGCCAAAGCTTAGGCCCCACCCAACTGCAAGGGGCTAGGAAGCCTGGGGAAGCTTTGGTGCCAAACCATCTGACATTCTATATATGTTACTTACTTATTTATTTGATGTCTGTCTCTTTCCACTAAGTAGTCCCATGATGGCAGGAGTTTGTGCCAGTTTTGTTTACTGCTGTATCCCCAGTGCCTAGAACAGTGCCCAGTATATTTATTGGTCAGAACATTTGTGGAATGAATAAATGAATGACAGCCTGTGGGGATAGATAAGCCAACAGTCTGGCACGGCACTGAGCTGAGTGCTAAAATGGAGGCAGACAAGTCATGGAGAGAAGCAGTCAGCTCTGCAGAGAGATATAAGAAAGCCTTCCCAGAAAGGTGATATTTGAATAGACTCTTGAATAGAATACGTATTTACCAAGGATAGAGGAGGTGAGGGATGGAAGGGCCAGTATGTACAAGGCCCAGAGGCATGAACAGCTCTGCCCATTCAGAGGAGGGCCAGGCCCAGCTCCATAAGGATGGAGGCAAAGGGACAGAGGAGAGAAATGAGGTTCAAGAGGTTGGCAGAGGCCAGATTGTGCCCAGCGTTGTAAACTTCACCAAGGGGCCTGGACTTTATCTTGTGAGAAACAGGCAACTCATGAAGGACTTCAAGCAAGGGAATAAACATGATTACATTTGGGCAAAGAGCTTGAGAAATTTACAAAGCAATGAGGAGAACCATTCTCCTATTTAACATTCTGTTCCCACCAACCTTGGCATTGGTCCATACCCTAAAGAAAGCCTAGTCCTTCATGGTCTGGCCTACTTTTTTCTGCAGCCTCATCTCCCACCACTTGCTCACAACAGCCTCTGCTACTAGCATGTCAAATCTAGGCAAATCCTGAACACACCATGGGGTGTCAGGCCTCTGTGCCTGAAGAGACATGCTCAAAGTCAAACAGCCAGGAAAAGCCCACTGCCTCTCCTTCTGGGTCTCTTTCTGCTCTGCCACATGCCTAAAGTAGGCTCATAAAGTGGCCAAGTGGCCATGATGGGTTGTAAGAGCTTTCCTTTTCTGGTATTGTCGTTGAGTGAACATTTGTTAATACTAGCCCAAGACTTTCCTCATGGGATCAAACACGCTGGGCCCAGGGGAGGAGTCTCCATCTTAGCGGCTTCTCCAATGTCAGCTCCTTGGGCTGGTGAGCCCAAGGATCTTGCCCCCAGTACCCTCAGCCCTGGGCCTGGTGAGATCAACCCAACAAATTACATCTGTGCCTCCCACCCGCTATGTGGGAAAGAATCACATAGCTAGGTCTGGACATTCTGTTTTAAATGCTGACAAGGCCACACACATGGAGTGTTGCTAAACCACATGGTCCTATTAAAGAGCCTGAAAGAAGGCCACCTCCTTGAGTTTCTCAAGCTAAAGTAGTAGCTGTAGCTGCTGGCAGCTTCTAAGGGTGCTATTATCCCTATCGTTTACAACAGCCTAGGAAAGAAATATTGCATTCCCCTCGAGAAGCTCCTCCTACAATCAACAGAGCAGGACAGGATTTGTCTCCCCTCTCCTCCTTCATTTCTAACCCCCTACTCCCATCCCAGATCAAACAAACTGGGAGAGACCTCAGTGGTAAGAAAGATCTTTTTTTACTCTATTAGCAAATAACACACCAGAGCTGTGGTAAGAGGCAGGCTCAACATTAGCAAGAGAAAGACGTGTTTGTTTTATAGGTGTATTTGTTTCAAAAGTGCCTTAACCCTCCTCTCTAGCTCCACTGAGGGGCATACTAACCAGACTTGACTAACCAGGAGCTAGGATCAAAGGAGGAGGGCAGAGGGGTAAAAGAGGAAGTCAGTGTATGGTGAGGGAACGGGGGGGGGGGGGGGCCGCGGGGTGGTACCTGTGAGGGAAGGAGACCCAAAAGAGAAGTCTCCTGGTTACTGAGTGAAGGTTGGGCTTCAGGTGACTGGTTGGGAAAAATAAGAAAATATTTTTCAATATCTAGAGCTGAACTGTTCAATACAGTAGCCTCTAACCACACGTGGCTATTGAGCACTTGAAATATGGCTTGCCTGATTGAGACGTGCTGTATATTTAAGGTGCATGCCAAATTTTGAAGACTTAATACAAAAAATGTATAATATCTCATCAACAATTTCTTTATATTGATCACATGCCTAAATGATAATATTTGGGGTACATCGGGGTAAATAGATTATATTATTAAAATTAATTTCACATTTTTTATACTTTTTGAAATGTGGCTACTAGAAAATTTTAAATTATATATGTGGCTTGCGTTATATTTCCTTGGACAGTGCTACTCTGGACTCTGCCTACTAGTGACAGATGATAGTAAGATTTCACACACTTACAGACATGACAAGCATAAAGCAGGGGTGAGACGAGCTTAGAATATGACTTGTTTGGTAGCTAAACAGATTTTATTTTTCACATTTATAAACCTAGTATTTTTTTTTTTTTGAGGAAGACTAGCCCTGAGCTAACATCTGCTGCCAATCCTCTTGTTTTTGCTGAGAAAAATTTGTCCTGAGCTAACATTCGTGCCCATCTTCCTCTACTTTTTATATGGGATGCCTGCCACAGCATGGCTTGATAAGTGGTGCGTAGGTCCACACCTGGGATCTGACCCCCGAACCCTGGGCCACCGCTGAAGCAGAGCACGCAAACTTAGCCACTATGCCACCGGGTGGGCCCTAACCTACTATCTTTAAAGAAGATAAAATTTCTATTAAATCCTACCTTCAGGAATAAATTTTCTAGAGATTGAGATGAACATATTACAAGTGTCTACAACATTCCAAGAACATGTAGGCATTTTCAACTTTACCCCCAAACAAAAGAATTTAATATGAACTTTGTAGACTATAGAAAAATATATTTCAGATATTAAAAGCACCAAGGGGCAAACAGGTTTTTGGAGGGATAAAAGATTTTTTTATTGTTCAGCCCTTCAAATTTTTTTCTACCTTCATTTTTTAATCTGTTTTTTTCATTTGGGGCTTGGAAAACAGGAAAGAGGCAAAATGTACCTCCAGTGATGTCAAGGAGAGCTTACAAGAGCTTCTCTGTAAGGACATGCAGTTCTCAGGCTAGAATAACTGAAAGGGCCCCTCATGTCTGTTCACTACAAAGTTGACAAATAAGCAACTGAAATGCCTTCCTTCCTAGTGTGGCCTCCAGGGCTGCTTTTAGAGTGCTTTCCGCCTATGTCCTGCTTTCAAGTGGATATTGCATTTTACTGTGGTTAAAAAGCCATTTGCCTTCTCACCACATTTTTTTTTATTGATGTTTTAATAGTTTATAACATTGTGAAATTTTTGGTGTACATTTTTGTTTGTGCATCACCACATTTTTTTTTAAAAACCATTTCCCTAAGAAATCCCACCTGTTACTCCATCATGTTAACTGATTCCAGATGCTAAGAAGAAGGTGGCTTAGGAGACAGGATAATCAAGGAAGCAACAATCGTAACAGAAAACCTCACCTTGTGCTCGGCAGATGTCCCATGGACGTAGTGGTGAGCTCCGAGGCCTTGCAAGGTGCCCAAGCCTCCTTTTGCCATATTTACCCAGGAACTATCTTCTTTGGTGGGGACTAGGCTCCCTGCGACCAAGGTAAGGCCCGCAGTGTTGATAGTCAGCGTTCGCTCAACGGATCTGAAATAGTTCAGAATTCCTAAGCAGATGCGCTGAAACAAAAAAAGAACAGAGTCAGGACACTGCTCTGTGCTAGCCCCACTCTATGGAGTAAAACTTAATGGGGCCCTGGAGGTTGGCAGGTCAACCCTACTGCTGAGAAAGGAACACACCACCCACAGACAGACCTGATTTCATAAAAGAATCATAACAAAGTGGAGAAATGTGTTGCTACTGGGATAACAGGAAAGCCCCCTTTCTAGACAACCAAACATTTCAGATGCCTGAAACCAGCATGCGGGGCCATCCGCGTACCTGCAGCTCCCTGATTCGCAGGTGGCGCAGATACAGAAAGGACAAGTAGGTCCCTCTCATCAGGACAGGATCCCTATCACTGGGCCCAGTCCCGTCATCCAAGCCCAGCATTTGCAGGGCCATTGCAAAGCTGTACCTTTACCAGGCAGGAAAAATAGAGTAAATGCCTTTCAACTCAAAGTGGTTCAGAAAGTTCAAATACACCAAATTGAAATTATTTTATTTAACTTATGGGAGTTTCACAATAGCTACCCTTTAAAAATGCACTAGAGGGAAAATAACTACTCTTTATGTATAAATATAAAAAGAAATTTCTCTTAGCAGTCACTCTTGTTAAAAACCCAGTCCTAGGGTGAAACATTAATTTAGTTGTCTGACCTGCTTTAACAGTCTCGCTTTTATTTCAGCTTCAAATATTTTTGAATTAACATGTAACCTACATATTAATCAGCCACTCAATTTTCCCCATAGTGTTTAATCCATTTCCTTGAGTCACCAATAAAATGATTTAATTTTACCCTGTCTCTTTTTTCTGCTTGACAGCCTCGTCAGCAAGTTGGCTGAGAGTTATTCGAGCTAGGTCATTTTCATTTCGTTCCATTGAAAGGTCATCTTCCTTCATATTTTCATTCTATCAAAAAAGTAGCAGTAGTTGAATTACATAAACATTTGCAATATTATTAACAAAATCATGGTTGGGTCATCACAAAATTAAATCTCATGATCCAAGGCATATTTAGATAATAAGTAGAAGAGCATCTTGATCTATTTCAACTTGACATGTGAAAATCTGGATTTCTAAAATAAATTAGGGGTTACTGTTTTTACTATTATTTAGTCTTTGTTTTATAAAATTGTTCACAGCTTTTAAATACCAGCCACCACCACCCCCACCACCGCCTGTTACATGACTCACTTTATGAAAAGTTGATACCCACATTTGCAGATGTTTGGAACCTTGAACTTCTCTAATCTAGCCTTGTTCCAGGCTGAGAGAGATCAGTGGATTAAACATCTCTTTCTAATTTTTAGCTATATGATTTAATCATTTAAAGTCTTGATCCTGTTTTCACATTTGTAAAATGGCATGATATTGGAAAATAAGTTGCCCTGAGAATGAAATGATAGGATGTATATAAAGCATAATGACTGGCACCTCGTAGGTGCTCGGTACATGTCAGTTCTCTCCTGCCCATGGATTGCAGTAGTCAGTCAGCCTTGTAGGACTGATCACAGAATTTGTGGTTTACACTTATTTCCATGGTCATCTTTCCTGATGTCGGGAAAGATGCGGTTATGGACCCAGGGTCCTAGGGAAAACTGTGAAGAAAGTGATATTGCTGTATGGTCCTGCCCCTGGCCCTCTGGGCAGCTCCTTTCTCCGTTGCCCTCTCTGCCTGTCCCTGGGCATACACCCTATTCTCATAAGATATGCTCTTTCATAGTGGTGCCGATCCCCATGAAAACACTGAATGGCAAAGGCATAGGTTGAAATCCCCCTCTTTGGGTTACTCATGTTCTAATAATTGATTCTTAGAATTCCAACAAGTCCTTATGACAGAAACTGCTGGTTGTTCCCCAATATCTATTTTCCTCTTTTCCCACAGTAATTGAATATTTATTGTGGCACTTGGCCACCCAGATAAAGATGACATTTCCAAGCCTCTCTTGCAGGTAGGTGTAGCTATGTGACTAAGTTCTTGCCAATGGAATGAAAGTGAAAATGCCATGTGCCAGCTTCTGGGAATTGCCCTGAAGTGGCAGCTTTCCCACCCCCATTTTCCATCCTGCTGCTTAGAACACAAATGTGACAGCTGGAACTCCATTGTGGACAGGGTGTTGGTCTTGGGTATGGAGGCCACGTTTGTTGGAACTCCACGATAGAAGGAGCTCGGGTCCCTGAGGACTCCATGAAGCAGAGTTGTCACACCAGCTCTGTACTTCCTATCCCTGGTTATTAATATGAAGGAGAGAGAGAGAGAAATTTCCATCTCCTTTAATCCTCTACTATTTTGTGCTTAACTATGACCAGTAGCCAAACCTAATCTTAACTAATACAGTCCCCAAGACTCTAAAGAGAGACTACCAGTCTTTATGACAGGCAATGGGGAAGAAAATTTTGGACAGGGATATTAGGAAGAGTAGGTGAGAGAGAAAGCTGTCTAACTGGATATCATTAAGTGGCTTCCCATTCTGCCTGTGTGTAGAGTTAGCTCCTGTCTGTTCTGGGTAAGTGTGCACATCAGTGCATTTCTGTGTGAACATCCACAACTCTAGGACTGGAGGTGACATGGTGCACTCCCGTTCCTTAACGCAGAAACACAAGATCCCAAGGTAAAGAGAGTCTCTGTTATTTTTTTAAAAATCTGTAGGAAAGCATATGCTCCATGAGGGGAGTTGAATTTTGACAGTTTCTATTTGATCCAGAATTTTGGGTGTGAGGGGCTCTAAGGAAGCCTTCTGGCTCCCGGGCCTATGGTGCTCTTGTATGGCAGTTCAGCCTTGCCCCATGTGGCTCCAGAGGGCGGGCTCGGAGCCACAGCTTTTCTCTGATGGGATTGTGATGTTTTCAGCTGCTTCTAAAATTACCCAGAATTACATAGGAAGGAACAGAAAGTGACGTCAAATGACAGTGAAAAACACTTTGAAGGCATGACTGAACAAACCACAAAAGGACGGCTGGACCAGCAGATGGCCAGGAAGAAAGGAAGGGGCACAACAGGCTGGAGTGAGTAAAGGGAGAGAGTCAGCATCCTCCAGGAAGACAGAACCAACCACAGCCCACAGAAGGAAAATGCTTAGGAAATACTAACAGTCCGTGAGCGTATTCCCCAAGAGAACTGGACACAGGGCAGGTAAGCAGCGGGGCTGACCAGAAACCAGAAAGTCAACACAACAACCTGTGTTCATGCCTTCTTCCTGGGTAGTAAATCCTCTGACATTTACTCTACCTTGTGGCTGGGTCTTTGCCAGTATGGCTAAATTCATGTATTTTGACAGTTCTGAGATTTACCCTGATTACAAATCTCATTTTCTTCTGGGAAATTGGCAGGAGCAGTGAAGTGGGAGGAAGTGTGGGGGAATATGTATGCCCCACTCCCCAAATATCTCTACAGCTTACTTGTGTATGTCCACAGAATGTACATACCAAATGTTAGCAATACTGTGATTATATTTGGGTGGTAAAATAATGGGTGATTTTTATTTTCTTCCTTGAACTTTTCTATATTTTCCAAATTTTCCATGATAAACACGTCACTATTGTCATTAGAAAATGTTTGTTTTTTAAATGTTCTATTGAATTTGATGAGGGAAACCAGGAAAAAGGTGTTTTATGTTTCCCTGAACTTCCTGCACACTGGAGCTACTGTACACAACACCACTCTTGTGAGAGCACACCATGTACTCATTGTATCGCGTTATCTCTGGAAATGGAGGGGAGCAGTAAAACAGACAGAGGGAAGATAGAGTCTCCCTTTCTTCCCTCCTTGGTGTGGCCAGTGAGAAGAAGCAAAAGAAGAGTCAAAGGGTACAGTGTTTTCTGCCACTTCACCACTCCATAACGTTCAAGAACAGCGACCAATTTAAACCATATCTTTAGAAATACGATGGTCCATAGTATTTAATGTCCGTACATAGCCATTTTAATAAACAGGTAGGGAATGGCACTGGACACAAGTAACTTGATACAACAGAATTACAGGTTCAGGAGGATCCACACAGGGCTAGCTGGTCCATTCCTTCTTCTGATCAGGACTACAGTTAAATTATTTTAAAGTCTTTTCAAAAGAATAGCCAAAAAATGCAGTCCATTTGGACCAGAACTATCTCTTTCTAGTTATACATTATCGTCAGTTAAAAATTATAAGAAAATTTGATATTTGTTTCTTTATCCCCTAAACCCAGATCTTTAAGTGAATCTGGAATTAGAATTGTGTTTAAAAACAAGCATGGCCAGCCTTCAATGCTAATGATAAGTAAAAAGCCAATTTAAACTGTGATAGAAACATTACAAGCATTATCAATGTTTAGACAAACATATTCAATGTTAAAATGGAAGTAGGAACACAGGTTATCTCATAAGTTGTTGGTTAGAGGAAAACGGTATGGCACTTTGGCAGCATCTATGAAAAATTTTGAGTGTGCATATCCTGTGACCCAGAAAATCCACTTCTAAATATCTACTCTAAAGAAACACACACGCGTACAAGGAGGCATGTACAAGAAAGTCCAGCAGGCATGGTTTCTAAGAGGGGGAAAAATGGCAACAAGTATCAGGGCAGAAGTTGCTGTGTGATGTGTAGTATACAATAAAATATAATGCAACCATTAAAAAGAGCAGCAGAGATCTCTAAGACATCCTGTTGGGTGAAAAAAGCAAGTTGCAGAAAGATATCCATAGGGATGTTTATATAGAAAACTAAAACACAAAAGTATAATATATACATTTTTATATGGGGACATATGTATGGATATAAATTCGAAAAGGCTTGAAGCAATGTGTTTACCTCTGAGGAAGTGGAATGGGGACCAGTATTAGAGTCTCCATTAGTTAAGTTAAAGCATTAACCATTCAGTGATGTTTCAGTTTTTACAAAGAGAATTTTAAATTATTTCTGTAGTTTAAAATTAACTTTTTAAAAACTCCTCAAAGAGAAAAATGGTAACTTTACAATGGAAAAATCTGTCAAATACCACTAGCTTAACCATGTGATCAAGATTAACACATCCAGTGATAAGTCATGTTGATATCTGCCCCTGATATGATGTGACGAGAAGGGCACTTCACCTCTGGGGTGTTCTTCCCCCAAACCTATAACCCCAGTGTAACCAGGAGAAAAACATCAACTCAAATTAGGGAACATTCTACAGGTCACCTGGCCAGTACTCCTAAAGACTGTCAAAGTCACGATAAACAAGGAAAGACTGAGAAACTGACACAGACCTGAGGAGACTGGGAAGACATGATGATTAAATGCAATTTAGTACCCTGGGTAGGATCCTGGAGCACAAAGAGGACGTTAATGGAAAAACTGGTGAATTCCAAATAGAGTGCAGTGTAGTTAACAGTAATGTACCAATGTTGGTTCCTTAGGCGTGACGAATGTATCACAGTAACAAATGATGTTAAATAAAAGGAGAAACTGGGTAGGAGCTACCTGGGAACTCTTCGTACTATCTTTGCAACTTTTCTGTAAATCTAAAACTATTCTAAAACAAAACATTTATTTTTTAAAAACTCCTTAAATAAAGGTTACTGGTATACAGCATTCACCAAGAATTGACCAGAAACTGTTCTGAAATTGCACTACAATTATTGCTTACATTCTCTCAGAGCTGTCAAAACAGACAGTCCTATGACGTTTGCTTTCCTTCATGCAGAAGGCCCTTAAGAAAGCTATTTTTCATGGAGTATTGGTGGTCACTTGCCAACTTCAGAATCAGGATGCTGACCAGCATACAGAGGCTAAAAGTCATACTTGACTGCTACGTGCTTGCAAAATAGTAACAGAGCTTTAAAATTCATACCCGCATTCCTCTGACTCCTCCCAGCTGCCACCTTTACTTAATCCTAACTTAATCTGATTTAGTATTCAACATTCAGAATGGCAACACGCTACCATTGGTGCCATATTGCTGGATAAAGTGACTTTTTTTTTTTGTGAGGAAGATCAGCCCTGTGCTAACATCTACCAATCCTCCTCTTTTTGCTGAGGAAGACTGGACCTGAGCTAACATCCATGCCGATCTCCCTCCACTTTATACGGGACGCCGCCACAGCAGGGCTTGATGAGCGGTGCATCTGTTCGCACCCGGGATCCGAACCGGCGAACTCCGGGCCACCGCAACAGAGTGTGTGCACTTAACCACTTGCGCCACTGGGCCGGCCCCTGGATAAAGTGACTCTTGACCAAAGCAGAAATACTTGAAGAGGTCACAAAATAATACCCACAGGAAAATGTGAAGGAAAGGGGAAAACTATTGGTCGGTGCCTCAGAATTTCCTGTCTTAAACCCTGTGTTGTCTTCTGTTCCCTACTTGGAAAGCTCTTCTCCCGCCCGTTTGCATGGCTGACTCCCTCTCATTCATCAAATTTCAGCTCAGATGCCCCCCACACTGAAAGATCTTAGTCGATCTCTCTATCAGAGGGTGCTCGTCTCTACCTCATTACCTTCTACTCCTGTGGTTTCTTCATAGCATCCACAAATCAGAGATGGAGAATTGCTTCTTTATTCACTTGTTTATTGCGCATTTCATTCCCTGAGCCCAGCACAATTCCTGGCACAAAGGCAGCATCCATGTAATAATCACCAAACGAATGAATGAATGAATGGGAAACTGGAAAACTTGCATGACCCTAATATGTAATTTGTGTTATATATCTCCCCTCATGCTCCACCTCTAGAATCTACAGGTATTGTAAGTCTCTTTAAGCTCTATTTACCGTAAATCAACTTGAAAATACAGTGCTCACATTTTTCTCCCTTTAGTCAATTCCAAGAATAACATTTACAAGTCAGGAAATAGCCAGAGGAAGTGGTTTTCTCTCTTTTTACATTTGGGCAACTGCATTCAAAACAGACTTTAGTGAAAGCACAGATTGCCTCTTATCAATACCCCGACTTTCCATCTCCTCTGCAGATGGAGGGAAGCAGTAACAGAACAGCAAGAAGTGTTAGTTCTTTCCGCTGTGAGCTGGGCTCCTCACACCATGGCTCTAACTTAGTGTTTTCTGCATCTCAACACTTACCTGAGCCATCATCTCCTGCTCTCGCTATGCACCTTCTGCTTCTCGCTGGCACAGTGGTCCCACAGAGGTAACTTCCTTTGTTCTCTAAGTACCCATGAGCACTACTCCAACTGTCACCTGCTGGCCTGGCCAAGCCCTGGACCTCATCACTTCTCCATGACTTCATACATGAAGCTCTTCATCTCTGACTCCATCCTCCTTTGCCTCCTACCCATCCATCACCCATATTCACCTCCTTTTGCCCCAATATGGCCCCCAGGGGTTCAGTTCTCCCTATTCTCTCAGCCAAGGAGGAAAACAGATTTGTGGTGATGAATCTCAAATGTTAATACCAGAACTTCCTGGGTAAAGGAGGATTACATCAGCATCAAGAGGTAGACCCTCCAGGATCCTAGGAGCAGAGGTCTTGTTCAGAGATTCCTGGCCTGACTCTGCCTTCGCCCCCCTCCCTTCTTCCCTACTCCCTAGCCCCTTCCTGCTAAGTTTGGTTCAAGAAGCAAAAGAGACAAAGCAAAAGACAAGCAAAAGAGTTTTTAAATGTCGCCTTTAAATGTCCCAAGGGAACATTTAAAATAAAGTCCTCCTGAATGGTGACATATACCTCAGTGTGAAATGGCAATGAGATAGGAAAAATGCGGCTATTTTCTCAACTCTGGCAGGATGCTAGCTGAGGAGAGAATGTCACTGGTGGTTGCACGTCCTGTCAGGCAGTTCAGGGGCAGGGAGACCTATGCCATGATATGCTGCATCTGCTCCTGATCTGTGTGGCCAATTCATTTTTCTTTAGATTCTCTAGATCCTTGTTTAAACAAATTGAAAAGTTATAGAAGTTGTGGGGGTGTGTGTGTGTGTGTGTGTACACCTGTGTGCACATGTGTGTTTGCTTCCAGCCAATCTGTAACTCATTAGGCCCACTTCAGGTTTCACTTTCTCCCATACCCAGCCTGGGATGGTGGACCATGACAGTGCTTCTCTCTCTAGCATTCTACTAAACTTCTCCACACCTTCAACTTTATGTATAATTTTTAGTCACTCTACAATTATCTTTAGAAGTGAAAGTAATAGAATTATTACGCCGAATGGGCTCGCTATAAATTCATGCCCTCTTACTTCATCTGGGCCCTCTTAACAACATGGTCATCCTTATGTTCTTTGCTCACTGGCGATCCTGTGGCCTTCCCCACAGTGATACACCCCCTCACAGGCTACTTTCATCTTCTACTCACTGATGCAGACCTCTTCCTCCTCTTCCTCTCCTGAGATAGCCAGGCCATTCACAAGCCCCCACATCTTATCTTTCCGACCTGAAAATTCTATGTATCTCATTCACCTCAAGGGAAGTGATGTCATTCTCCCTTTCTCAAAATTACTCCTCCACCTGTTTTCTTCATCCCATCCTCTCTTCTTTCCCCAGAGTCATCTGTTTCTCAGATTCACCCTTTCCTATCTTCTACCTCCTCTTCTCCACTCCTCCTTTCTCTCAGACTAGAAACACATCATGTTCTTCCCATCTTAAATAAGCAAATGAAACAAAACTCTTCTCTTAGAGAACACAGAATAGCAGATTAGAGCTTCAGAAATGTTATGGTAGCGTTGTAAAGACAAATATTGACTAGCTTTGTGTAAAAACTTCCTTTCATTGCCAAACTTCATGCCTATCCTATGTAGTAATTATTAACTGGCTTCCCTGCCTTCAATTTCTCCATCTTTCAATCCAAATAACACCCTACTGCCACATTAATCTTCCTAAAAAATACAGCTTTGTATATGTCACTTTGCTTACAGGATAAAGCACAAATTCCTTAGTCTGGAATTTATGGGCATTCACAACCTGCACCCTCCTCCCCCCTAAAAAAACTTCCCTTCACGATATTTCAACATGAATCTTCCGCTCAACCAAACTGGACTTGAACACTCCACGTAAAGTATCTCCTCTGCATTGTTGTTCATTCTTCCCTCCTAGAATGTGCTCCCTACTTCCCTCTCCACCATCACTTTGCTAAGCTTTATATTTCCTTCAAGCCCAGCATAATTTCCTCCTCCTTCAAGAGGCTTTCCCCAATAGAACCAACCATGTGGGGACCACCTTCCCTCTAAACACTCACGATATTTAACAACTGTCCAACTCATTTGGTGTTGAGCACTGGAATGTGCAGCTTTGCATTGGTATTTATCGGTTGAATATATGTCCTGGTGGCAATATCTCATATTATACCTCTTTGTATCCCTCTTTTTAATTAGCGTTTAATCCTTTTTTATATTGAAAACAAATCTGGCTAGGTAATAGAGCTTTTGCAGGTAGGGTCTCTGAAAAACTACCAAAGTAAATTTCTCAGGTCTATACACAGATGGTGAGTTGAACAGAAAGGCATACTGGTTATTTCTTTCTGTTGTACCTGGTAGAGGTTGATGTTGCTATAAATGTTCTCCCAGATTTGGTCATAGTTGCACTGATGCAAACCCTGGGAAGCTTGGAAAGTTGGATGAGATGGAGCCAGCGTGACTGTTTTTGTAGCGTGATCTTGGAGCACTTGCATTACTCGCTCAGGGTTGGAAATCTTGAGTAGAACAGAGAGGAGAAGGAATAGTTGGGAGAAGGATTATTCCCTTCTTCTCAGCAAGAATTTGGTCATGTACACATGAATAAGAAAGAAGCCCTAGGTGGGACATTATTCAATTAAAAAATAAGGTTAAATTCAAACAGCATGATTCCCTTATGTATGTTCATCCATTCAACACTAAAAGTATTCAAATATATGTAGCAGCTCATTTAAAATTCTGTGACAACCCCCTAAACACAATAGCAGGTGGCACCCCCATAAGCATTGTGGCACCAATGAAAAGATAAACACCCATCAGTTTTGGTACAAACTCTGCTGTTAGGAAGCTGCCAAGAGATGGAGAAGGAGGCAGCTCAGTTGTGTGGGAAAGGCACAGGCTTTGTCAGGGTACAGACCTGAGCTTGCATCCCTGCTGGAATCCTGGCTTTTCCGTGCAGAATAGGACAAGTCAACCTAATAAAAACACTAATGATGTCTCTCCCAGGATTGCTGCAAGAATGCCTGGCATGCAGTAGGTGCTGAATAAATGTTCCTTCTCCTCTTCTGGAGGTAAAGAATCGAATAATAGTCCCAGAGCTGAACTTCTACTTCAGTGATACACATATTACTATATTTCAATCATTTTACTATCACAAGGAACCTCAAAGATCATTTAGTCCAGTCTCTACCAAAATCCCAACAGCATTTTTTGCACAAGTACAAAAATTGATTCTAAAATTCATATGGAATCTCAAGGGACCTGAAACGGCCAAAATAATTTTGAAAAAAAAGAACAAAGTTGGAGGACCCATACTTCCTGATCTCAAAACATATCACAAAGCTACAGTAATCAAAATGGTGTGGTACTGGCAAAAATTAGACATATAAACCAATGGAATACAATAGAGAGCCTAGAAATAAACCCTCAAGTATATGGTCAAATGATCTTAGACAAGGGTACCACGACCACTCAATGGAGAAAAGACAGTGTCTTCAATAAATGGTGTTGGGAAAACTGGATATCCACATGCAAAATAATGAAGTTGGACCCTTATCTTACACTACATACAAAAATTAACTCAAAATGGATTAAAGATCTAAACATAAGACCTAAAACAGGAAAATCTTCATGACATTGAACTTTGCAATGGGTTTTTGGATATGACACCAAAAGCACAGGCAAAAAAACCAATAATAGACAAATGTGACTACATCAAACTTAAAAATTTCTGTGCATCAAAGGACATAATTAGAGTGAAAAGGCAACCTATGGAATGGAAGGATATATTTGCAAATTATATATCTGATAAGGGGTTAAAATTCAGAATATATGAAGAATTTCTATAACTCAACAATAAAAAATCAAATAACCTAATTTAAAAATGGGCAAAAGAATTCAATAGACATTTCTCCAAATATGATATACAAATGGCCAACAGGCATATGAAAAGGTGCTCAACATCACTAATTATTCAAGAAATGCAAAGCAAAACCACAATGAGGTATCATCTCATATCCATTAGGATAGCCAATATCAAAAAAAAAAATAGAAAGGAAGTAACAAGTGTTGGTGAGGATGTAGAGAAATTGGAACCCTTGTGCACTGTTGGCGGGATTGTAAAATGCTGCAACTGCTATGGAAAATAGTATGGAGTTTCCTCAAAAAATTAAAAACAGTATTACCTTATGATCCAGCAATTCCACTTCTGGGTATATATCCAAAAGAACTGAAAGCAGGATCTCAAAGAGATATTTACAAATCCATGTTCATAGCAGCATTATTCACAATGACCATGAGGTGAAAGCAACCCAAATGTCCATCAACAAATGAATAAACAAAACATGGTGGATACAAGCAAGAGAATATTATTCAACCTTAAAAAGGAAGGAAATTCTTACGTATCCTACAACATGGGTGAACCTTGAGGACATTATGGTGGGTAAAATAAAGCAGTCACAAAAAGATAAACACTGTGTGATTCCACTAATATCTGGTACCTAGACTAGTCAAACTTATAGAGACAGAAAGTAGAATGATGGTTGCCAGGGGCTAAGGGGAGGAAGGGAGGAATGAGGAGTTATTGTTTAATGGGTATAGAGTTTCAGTTTGCCAGATGAAAAGAGTTCTGGAGATGGATGGTGGTGATAGTTGCACACAATATGGATGTACTTAATATCACTGAACTGTACACTTAAAAATGGTTAAAATGGTCAATTTCATGTTATGTGTATTTTACCACAATTTAAGAAAAGAAGGAAAAAAAATAATATAAAGAGATACCCTGTAGCCTTCACTCCATTTCCCCCAATGTTAACAGCTTGTAAAACTATAATACAGTATTGCAACCTGGATATTGACACTGATACAGTCAAGATATAGAACAGATCTATCACCACAAGGATCCCTCATGTTGCCCTCTTATAGCTACACTCTTTTCCCTTGCCCACCAGTCTCTCCTTAACCTCTAGAATCCATGAATCTGTTCTCCATTTCTATAATTTGCCGTTTCAAGAGTGTTGTATAAATGGACTCATTTGGTCTTTTTGAGACTGACTTTTTTCACTCACGTAGTGCTCTGGAGATTCATCAGGTTCTTGAGTATATCACTAGTTTGTCGCTTTTTATAGCTGACTGCTATTCCGTGGTATGGATGTACCACAGTTAGTTTAACTGTTCACCCACCGAAGGACATCTGGGTTGTTTCCCGTTTTTGGCTATTGCTAATAGAGCTGATATAAATGTTCATGGGGAAAAAAAAGGGAAGGAAATCCGGTCACATGCTACAACGTGGATGAACCTTGAGGACATTACGCTAAGTGAAATAAGCCAGTTACAAAAAGACAAATACCGTATGATTGCACTTGTATGAGATATCTAAGAGCAGTCAAATTCGGAAATAGGAAGTAGAATTGTGGATGTTAGAGGCTGTGGGGAGGAGGAAATAGGGAATTGATTGTTGTTTAATAGGTAGACAGTTTCAGTTTTGCAAGATGAAAATGTTCTGGAGATCTGTTTCACAACAATGTGAATATACTGAACACTACTGAACTGTACACTTAACAATGGTTAAGATGATAAATTTTATGCTATGTGTTTTTTAACACAATAAAAATAGAATAATTTAGTCTAATATTTTTGTTTCACCAATGAGGAAGATAAAACTCAAGGAGGTTATGTGACTAGACCAATATCACACAAAGACTTAGTGCTAAAGCTGGACTAAAATCTAGCTCTTTTGATAATTGTTACTCTCTACCGAAAGCTAACAGGATTATACAAGTTTGGCAATTAGATTAGAAAGTTCCAAATAAAGCCTTCATAATGAATCCATGGCCAACATTTTTTAAAAGGGAAAGAAAATTCAGTTTTCTGAGAACTATTTTAGAAAGAATTTTATCTACTTGGGAACATAGTTACTTTCTTACCTTCAAAAACTTTGCTTGGAGTTGCATTAATACATCTATTCTTCTCCGTTCCTTTAGTCTGGTCAAAAGTTTCTTTTGCCAAGGATCACATTTTGGCTTAATCTAGTGGATAAACATGTTCACACAAAGTTACAATATACCAATGGTTCTCAATAAAAGTTGCAAGCAAAGAGATTCAAGGACCTTCTGAAACGGGATCTGGCCTCAGAGCTAGAAAGTTTGCTAGAGCATGTGAAGTCTTGGAAAGGGTCCACATGCGATCACAGATCCGTGGAGGGAGATGGCAGCAGCAGGTTCTGTTGGTGCCTGGCCTATGAGATGCAGTGGCTCTGTCTGGGATGACACAGCACCATCCATGAGCAGGAGGGACCCTAAATCCATCAGTGCTGGGCACTGCACTTGATTTATGGGGCAAAGAGAAGTTTGCCCACAAAGACTTCTGGTGACTCCATATGTAAAACTTCACTTTTCACACTGACAAGCTCTATTTCAAAAATTAGTTCTATGGCTGTAAATACATCAATACACTGATAACTCTCAAATTTATATCTGGCTCTAAGCCCCAGCCTGTTATACCTGGCTGTCTCCTTGACATCCATACTTGGATGGCAGTGTAACAATCTAAATGGGAAGCCTGGCTTCCCCTACACTGACTACCTATTTTCTGGAGTCCCAGACTTAGGAGTAATCTTTGATTTCTCTGCTTTCCTTCCATCTGTCTGTATTTCATAAGACTTTTCTTTCCTTCATAATGCAGTTGATCCACATTATTCACGGATTTTGTATTTGCAAATTTGCCTACTCACTAAAATTTATTTTTAACCCTAAAATCAATTCTGGCTGAGCTTTCCTGGTCATTCATAAAAATGCACAGAATGGTAAAAACTTTGAGTCGCCCAACTCCACATTTCCAGCTGAGGTCAAACAAGGTGAGATTCTGCCTTCTTGTTTCAGCTCTCGTATGTAAACAAGTGTCCTTTTTGTGGTCTATTTAGTGCCAGTTTCTGTACTTTTGTGGTTTTTGGGGGTGATTTCACTGTTTATAATGGCCCAAGCGTCATGCTGAAGTGCTGCCTAGTGTTCCTAAGTGCAGGAAGGCTGCGATGTGTCTTATGGAAGAAATACACATGTTCCATACACTTCTTTCAGGCATGAGTTCTAGTGCTGTTGGCCACAAGTTTGATGCTAATGACCCAACAACATATATTAAATAAAATGTCTTTAAACAGAAACACTCGTAAAACAAGGTTATGTATTGACTGGTTGATGAACCTAACCCTGCGTTTCCCCTATGAGCAATGGTTCCGTTTTTGTTAATTCAGTGTTCGTGGCAATTTTATAGCACATACCTACCCTAGATAATGAGAATTGACTGTACTTAACTACCACTAAAATCATCTCATTTAATCTGCTTACTTGTGTGTTGTTTGTGAATTGTATATCTCCAGCACCAAGGGCCATGCCTGACACACAGTGTGTACTCAATAAATAATTTTTGACTAAAAAGCTGGATTTATACAAATTTTGTTATTCTTTGTTCTTGCCAAATAGCCAAGACCATTAACAACAAGAAGGGAGTTCTGACCCAACATAGGGGTACGGGAGTATGGAGAACTTCCAGAGAAGGTGGATCAGCATGGCTAACTTCAACAGAGACCCAAGGCAGGAAGGAGCTGGGAGATCCTGGCACACAAGGCCAGGTTCTCTGAGCTGCCTCTGCTGAGGACAGGCAGGCACCTACTTTTGGTCATAAGAGGCAGTTTGCTGAGGGCATTGAGGAGAGGGGACAGCAGGGACCTGATAGACCTGGTGCTGCCAGGTTGCCTGGCCTGCTTGGAGGATACTTTGTGACACTGCTGACATCAATGATAGGTGACTGTCACCATAGGTCCCCTTACCTTTATAAAGGATATCCAGTTGGCTCTCTTTTTCAAGGCCATACCAGGTCCTGCCAAACCGAAATCCTCCACTTTAGCTATCCTAGCATCGTAGTCCGGAAACGTTTGCATTCCCTGTTGCTCCATGAAGATGCTTTGAAATTTTTGGGAAACCTAAACAGGATTAAGAAGAGAGAATTAGAACCCAGAAAAAAGTCTCAGATTACAGGTAATTTTAGAAACAGCTGCTGATTGCCTTTGAAACAGTCTTGGAGTCAAAGTGATTCATAAAACACGACTCTGTGACAGTCACAGGACCTTAGAGGTATATACCTGAGAGGTACATGTATTCAGTCAGCTCATTACCATAATTGTGTATGTGACTTGTTCTGAATATCTGCTCCAAAGATTGGAAATTATGTAACATTTATTTACATGTATTTTGAGCCAGGCCCTATCTGGGAAGTAAATTGTCCACCTTTGGAAATACATTCATTTTTTCTGGCCACCTAGTAAACTAGAAAAGCTAAGGATTAGATAAATCCTGCTCCCAGAAGCCTACTGGATGTTGCAGAGAGAAGGGTCCAGATGCTAGGACCTGTGAATACTCTTTAAAGTACCTCAGCCAATCCCTTGATATCTCCCTTTCAGACTGAGGCTACCAGTGCTTTCTGTGACAGAACTTCCTGCTGCCAAAATGCAGAACACTCCTTCCTCCCTTCTCCAGGCCTAGTGAGCCTGTGGCGTGCCTTCATCACTGCACTGGCCGCATTGCGTCATGATTTCCTCACACATGGTGAGCCTCTTGAGGGCACAGCCTATGAATCTCAAGAACCTGACACATGGTGATGGTTGCATAACAATGTGAATGTACTTAATGCCACTGAACTATCCACTTAGAAATGGTTAAAATAGTAACTCTTATGTTATCTATATTTTATTACGCATACACACAGAACTTATCACAGTGCTGGCACATATGAGGGCCTCAATGGAGGTTTCTGGAATGAGTGAGTGAGTTCAATGAGTCACAGAGCTAAAGATTCTTCCAGTTAATGTTGGTCCCTCCCAGGCTGTGCTGTCCAGTACTGTTGCCCCTAGGCACATGTGGCTGTTTAACATTTAGATGTAAATTCCCTAAAATTAAATAAAATTTAGAATTTAGTTCCTCAGTTGCACTACCAACATTTCAAGTGCTCAACAGCCGCATGGGACTAGTTAACATATCAGACAGCACAGATACAGACGGTATCTGCCGACAGATACGTATCAGACAGACAGATCCATCGGTGCAGGCAGTTCAATGAGACAGTGCTAGTCTAGGGCTGAGTGGCAAACTTTTTCAAATATTTCAGCCTTTGCAGACCATACGGTCTCTGTTGCAACTACTCGGCCCTGCGGTTGTAGTCTAAAAGCAGCCGTAGATAAACATTAATGAATAGGCACGGCTGTGTTCCAATAAAACTGTATTTTAAAAAAAACAGGTGATAGGTTGTAGGCTGTAGTTTGCGGACCCTGCTCTAGGGCATTAGAGAACCAGAATAAACAGTACCCAAAGACAGGAACTCTTCCTACACAGAAAATTGTTGTAATGTGATTGATTATCTTGGGAGCACAATTAGCATTGCACGTAATACTGCGATAGGAAAATCAGCAGTGGAAATTATCCTTATATAAAGGAGACAAGCTGTTCTTTGGGAACAAGGCTGCCTCGTGAGAGTGCCCAATAGCCTCCTGTTCTCTTGCTGTCACTGATGATAGTCTACTGTGCTATTATTTTTTTAAATTTATTTTGGCTCTTTTTAAACACTATCTTATTCTGATTCTGTTTTTTGTCTATCATAATATTTGGTGATAATGAAGGTAAAGATACTCCCGTAGAAGCGCTCTGCTGAAGATACAGCTGCTGGTGAAATGAAAAGAAAGGCAAAAACCTAAACACCTTCACCTTCAAAGAAACCAGAGGACATGTGATTCCACTGGTTCCGTGAGCTTAAAGAGTCTGTGTGACATACCACTAGAAAAAGTCCTAGAGAAATAAAGCTGGAATAAAACACATGGAAGTGAAAATTCAAGGTCAGGCAAATGGTGATAGAGGAAACAGTGGCTTCTTCTCACACAAAGAGCATTCAAAGACATTCAGATTTGATTTTGCCCTGTTCGGATCAATCAATTTATTATTTTTACCTAGCAAATATATACACTTGCAAACATTATACACCCAGAGCTAGAAAAATCTTTATTGTTAAAACTAAAAAATAATCCTATTTTTCCCTTTGAAACAAGTTTTAACATTGCTTCTGATAATACGGGTTTTTTTTAAGGAAGTGCAACACTGTGTTATAGCAGAGCAGACTGCATGACTTTAAACATTAGGAGACAATATACACTTTACTGAATACAAAGCATTTGCCAATAGGAGAACTATTGCAACACATTCTGAGAATTGAAGGGGTTTAGACATAGACAACTCCACCATGCAAATTTGCTAAATCTTGGCTACGTTTACATCATCTACTACAGACTATAACCTACCTTTTTCTTTAAATTCCGCAGAGAAACAAATCTTACAATCCCTCTGGGTTGGATAGTCAAGGGTCCCATTACTCTTACAGAGAGGAAGTTCAACTGCTAATCTGAATCTCACCTCTTACTATCATAGTTTATCACTCTAGAAACAATCGTGGCAGTATAAATATCCAACTTTGTGGAATACTAGTGTTTTCTTTCATGAACATCTATATTTGTATTAAGAAAGAGTCCATCAAGTACCAAGGAGAAAAGTTCCATTTCCTTAGCAGCATCCCTTAGTTCATCCACATCATATGGGATATTGAAATGGGAGAGCAGGAGCCTCAACTGAGGTTTCAGTTCTTCTGTTTCTGTTGTGTGTTGGGGCAGGATGAAGGCAGCTTTTGCTCTCATCGGCCCTGGAAAACATCCAAAATCAAGAGCATTAAGACCAATAAACACCAGAAGAGAAAAGGGAGAATCTTTTGAGATATTTGGAGGCAGAGCCTCCTCTGCTGATGGGGAAGGCCATTCTGCTTCTTGCCCAATGTTCTCTGCCACAATTTACAGACTGCACCATGCTTGGCCAGGCCTATCTGACAAACTCTTGGTGCTGGATTTCTGGGGGAGGTAGCCTGGACCCCCCTTTCTCACAGCCTGCAGGATAAACCCAACAGACCCTTTGGGGAATGACTTAGTGGGAGCAGAACTACCTATAGTCCTTCATGGTAAACAGAGAGTACGATTTATAAGTTAACCAACAAATTAGAAGTAGGTGAGAGTCTTCACCTCCTTTCACCTGGCTCACTCCCACTCATCTCTAAACACCCAGTTTGGACTCCTCTCCTTTGAGATGCCTTCTCTGATTCCCCACCACTGGGTTGGCTGCCTCTCCAGGTGCGCCCAGTATATACCCCAAGCAAATATGTCACTCAGAGTAGAAACCTGATCAGGTTTTTTAGTCACCGGTCACAAAAGGTAGGGGCCGTAAAACTGTTACACTGATTCAGATAAGGAAAGTCTTCTAAATCATGCAATATTAAAGATGAAAGGGACCTTAGAACACACTTAATCTGAAAGGCTTATTTTGGAGATGAGTAAATTGAGGCCCAAGGAGATGAAATGACCTAAAGGTGGCGAGGCCACAACAGAAACAGGGCTAGAGCTCAGTGTTCCCAACTTCAAGTGCGTTGCTTTTTTCCTCTCTCTTGATTTGCTAGTTATAAAGATGGAGAGAATAACGCCTAAGAGAAGTATTTGTTATTATTTTCTATCAGAAAATATTAAATTAACAGTTTATTAAGAAAATATAACTTTTTGGTATGCAGAAAAATTTCAAGCAAGATCATGTGACAAAACAGCACTTGTGCAAAATCACAATCCTCTTTTCTCCACATAACCCTAGGGGAAGGGAGACTAATTTCTTACCTGAAACGCTGGTATCCATAGGGCCTGGACACGCAGAGCACTGGATGTCATCAACGTGGACATTTTCATTCTCCTGACCAACCTCAGGGGCTTCATCTACTACACTCAGCACTTTGGAGATGGGCAGATACTGGAGAGCCTGCAGAAGGGCACAACCAAGAGGCTGCACGTTAACTCGATTCTCACAGAAGCTTCCAGACTTTGGTTCAGGAGCAGCCCTTTGCTTTGACAGAGGAGCAGTGAGGTAGAGGTGGTCTCAGTAACCTGCCTAATCATGAGAGGCTAAATCTGGAGCTGGGAGACCTGGTGCTGTCACCAACTCTGAATGACCTTAACCCTGGGCAGGTCCACATTGATCAAGCACCCATAATGGACAAAGCACTGTGTGAAGTGCTAGGGATGCAAAGATGAATAAGACATGGACCAATCTCAAAGTGTTCACAGTTTAGTGGGTGACCCAGACTTAGGAGCAGATTGTTATTACATCATGTGAGTGGGAAGAGATCCCATATCATATGAAGTGAGAGGTAGACCCCATAGTGATTGACTGGGGAAGGGATGATGTTAGGATGTGGCCAGGTATCTTGTTTGGGTGACTCTGTGGTTGGTGGTATCACTGAGATAAGGCATAGAGAAGTAAGAAAAGACTTAGGTGGCAAAACAATAATCTTTCTAAAATGAAAATACAATCAAGTCACTCCTTTCTGATGCCTCTAGCCTGGGTTAGGGCTTCACCTCTGTGACTTTCTTTACCCAGTGCTTATACTTATTCTATTCTTTCTTATCACACTGTATTTCAGTTGACAATTTATTTGCCCATTTTCCTACCATCCTGGAACCCACTTACTTTCCAGCAAAGACTATATCTTCCCTACATGGCCCAGGACATGTACCTGGCATATATTAGACCTTAATTAGGTATTGCTGAATAAAAAAGTGGATCTACATTAGTGAGTATAAATCCTGAACAAGATGATGAAAACAAGAACTTACAGAGAGAATATGAAATAGCACAACAGAGACATCTCTGAGGAAGCTAAATTAATGGAGTGATTTCATTAGAGCAAGTTCTAAAAGAAAAAGATTTCAAAGAAAAAAGCTAGTGACCCATAACTTTCCTGTCATTTGTAGACAGGTGGAACATAGAAACCGACAATCCAAAACAAGGTGACAGATGTGAGAAAACAATGTGCTGACCAACCTGGGAGGGTACTGCGTCATCCCATAACTATGTTTTACGTACCTGCAGATAGTGGTGAATAGTCTTGAGTGAGTGTAGGTGACACACTAACCACTTTGTGTAAATAGTCAAGTCTTCCTGTGTCACTAAGTTAGGAGGATTGTTTTTTCCCAGAAGGAAGTTTTCTCGTGCAACAGACAATCTTTCAGCTCTCTGAAGGGCATCATTGTACTCCTGCATAATGTAGGCAACTTGTTTCTGTTTAACAGAGATGCAAAGACAGAACTTGGCTATTTGCAAGCCTTATTCTCTTATGTCATTTGATTCCAAGCATAGGGTAATGCTGTTTGGGGGCCAAATAAGGGCCTCTTGAAATATCAAAATTCTCCCACATTCTGAATTTGACTGACAAGGGCAGTGGTCACATTCTTAGGACTTTGAAGGAAAAAGTCTCCAGGAAAGAGCCAGTGCATAAGGATGTTTGGTAACTGGAGCTGGCTTCCTAACTTTTTACCTATAGCAGAGGAGGCCAAGTCTACAAAGGAAAATGCATTTTCTATCATATAAAGCTTCCTTCAAATCTCATTCTTAAAAATAGGTACCATTATCTTCTGCTACAGGAAGAACAGGCAAGTAAGTACATCCCTGAGTTCCTTTCCCATCTTTAGCTGTGACTTTAAAAAAATTGACAAGTTATATTGTTGATGAGAATGTAAATTGGTGCAGCTTTTATGGAAAACAGTATGGAGATTCCTCAAACAATTAAAATAGAACTACCACATGATCCAGCAATCCCACTTCTGAGTATACATCCGAAGGAAACTAAATCAGTATCTTGAAGAGATATCTGTATTCCCATCTTCATTGTAACATTACTCACAATAGCCAAGATATGAAAAAAACCTAAGAGTCTGTTGATTGATGAATGGGTAAAGAAGATGTGGTATATATATACAATGGGATATTATTCAGCCATGAGAAAGAAGGAAATCCTAATATTTGCAACAACATGGATGAACCTAGAAGACATTATGCTAAGTGAAATAAGCTAGACAGAGAAAGACAAATACTGTATGGTCTCACTTATATGTGGAATCTAAAGAAAACAAAAAGTCTGACTCGTAAAAGCAGAGAATAGAACGGTGGTTAGCAGGGGCTGGGGAGTGTGAGCAGGAGAAACGTGGAAATGTTGGCCAAAGGACACAAATTTGCAGTTATATAGGATGAATAAGCCTAGGGCTATAATGTACAGGCATGATGACTATACTTAATAATAGTGTAATGACAAGCTTATTGATCATTTTGTTTCGTTATGACAAATAGCACAGGTTCTTTTCATGGGCTTCCTACCTTGTAAAGAGGATAAAGTTGCTCCATGATCTTACTGTGCTGGCAAAACCTCTTCCACCTAAGCATGTGTAAATATTTACTCTGGGCCAGCTGGGTAATTCTCTCTGTATAATACTTTAACAACAATAACAAAAATTTACACTTAGTATACAATTATAATAGGAAGACTGAATTAAGTCTTAAGAACACTAAGAAAATCAGTCTCTGGTTGTTTTGGAAAGACAGATTTTTCCATATGAAGATGATAAAGTTAAGAAACCTGTCTCAAGATACCATTCAAACTTAAATAAAGCAAGTAGGCATTTCCGAATCTATATGATCTGTTGCCAATCCAACAGATTGTAGTTTCATTTACCAGTTAATCAACAGTTTTAGCAGTAACATAAAGGCCTGTAAAATTGCCTAAAGCTGAGCTTAAGATTTCTTAAAAACTGAAGTTATGAGTCTAAAATACAATGCATGTTACAGGTAAATTATAGCTTTTAACCTTAGACCAGAAATTTTATTTATACTTAAGAGCAGTTAAGTAAAAAACATTTTAAAATGTTTTATTTCTGATAATAAAAATAATACTGACTATAATGGAATAAGTAGGACCAGACCTCACCCTTCCATCATAAACAACTAGAAAATAGGAAAAAATACATAAGACAACTGTTTTCTGACATGGGACAACAGGCAATGTAGGACTGTGGTCCTTGAGAAGAAGGAAACAAATGAAAGGAGCCCTATCACCTGAAGAAGGCGGTTTCTGAACCATGCAGTAGGAAAGGGAATCCTAGGCAGAGCACAATGGTATCGCTGATTTAAGGAAAGAGAAATTCAAGTTAGAGAAGCTGAATCAGCTGAAGTTTGCAGGGCAGAGTATTGGAAAGGAGGAAGTTATGCAGATAAAGGGCTCCACAAATCTGCAGAGAGATCGCTTTGAGTTTCTTGGCGACTATTATGCCATACATACAGAGGGTGAAACTCCATGAGGCTATGCAAAGAATAACTGACTAGGGAATTGTAAACTGACCAGTTCTCAGAGTTCATACAGGGCTAGGAGATGTTCAAGTTCCAGTCAGCCAGAGTGCAGAGCCCTCATTGAACACATGGGGCATTCAGTGGAGACGTCAGAGGGGTCACAATTTAGTAATAAGGATAAACTATCCCTAGAGCAAAGGTTACTCTAAACCTGCTCTAACAAAACTTAAAACCAAGCCTTGAAAGTATGAAGCTGATCTACAACTTAATTGCCTGCCAGAATAAAGTCCAATGCTCTTTAAAGGAAGACAAAAAGAAATCATCATTCAAAAATGTAAAACTGCAAAGCCCAGTGTCCAAAAGAAATATCACTAGACATGCAAAGAAGCAGGAAAATATGACCCATAAGCAGGAGAAAAACTAATGAAGAGAAACAGACCTAGAAATGGCACCAGTGATGAAAATAGCAAACAAGGACTTTAAAAAAGCTATTATTAATATGCTCCATATGTTCAAGGATTGAAAGGAAAATGTAAACATAATAAAGAGAGAAATGAAAAATATAAAAAATAATCAAATAGAACTACTGTAAAAGAAAACTACAATATATGAAATAAAAAAATTCATTTGGCAGGATTAACAGCAGATTAGACAGTGCAGAAGAAAACGTTAGTGAACTTGAAGATACAGCAATGGAAACTATATGCAATGAAGCACTGAAGAAAAAAAGACTGAAAAAAATTAACACAGCCTCAGTGACTTATGGAACACTATGAAGTGATTTAACACATGTGTAATTGGAGTCCCAGAAGGAGGGATGGAGAGAAAATACATATTTGAAGAAATAATTGTTGAAATTTTGTAAAAGAAATTGATGAAAATGATAAAATCACAACCCAAGAAGTTCAATCAACTCCAAGGAAGAGAAACACAAAGAAAACCTCATCAAGGAACATCATGATCAAATAGCTTAAAACCACTAAGACACAATCTTAAAAACAGCCAGAGAACAAAAGGACACATTATGTTAGGAAATGGAAGGCAGAAGATAATAGAGCAACATCTTTAAAGTGATAAATGAGAAAAACTATCAACCTAGAATTCTATATTGAACAAAAATACCTTTCGAAAATGAAGGCAAATAAAGACTTTTTTCAAAAAAACAGAGACTGAGAGAATGTGTCCCTGGCAGATCTGCACTACAAGAAATGTTAAACTAAGTTCTTTAGGCAGAAGATAAATGATACCATATGGAAACTTAGACTCTACTAAGGTTTCTCAACCTCAGCACTATTGACATTTCTGGTGGGCACTGTCCTGTGCACTGTAGGATGCTTAGCAGCATCCCTGGCCTCTACTCACTAGATGCCAGTAGCAATCCACTCCCCTCCCCAAATTGTGACAACTAAAAATGTCTCCAGACATTGCCAAATGTCCCCCATCTGCAACCTCCCCTTCTCTCCAATGAGAACCACTGAGATACACAAAGGAATGAAGAGCGCCAGAAGTGATAGGGAAAGAGAATCAGGGTGAAGATCATGACAAGTTTGACTTGCAAATAGAATCTCAACATCTTTTGTTACTTTGTGATTCATTTATTAGTTAATTGCTAACTAGTTGCTAATGAATTAATTTGTAGGCATAGTGAGGATACAATTTATAACACAAGAGTAAAGAATAAAGAATTTTAAAAATCAAAACAAAACATGCTCATTATAGAAAATTTAGAAAATATATAAAAGTAAAAAGAGGAAATTCATTATCCTGCTATCCAAAAACAGTGGTTGCTAACATTTTGGTCTATGTTCTTCAAGTGATTTTTCTATACATTATGTGACCATTATTATGATATGATACACACATGCACATTTAGTTTTTGTTAACTGATATTACATAATATAATGATTCCTTATGCTAAAAAATGTTTAATGGCAGAACAATATTCTATCAAATACCACAATGTTTTTCTTAACTTTTTCTCCTGTTGTTAGACACTTAGGCAATTCCATTTTTTTCATTTTATTATAATGCACAATAATTACGTAAAATTTTTTTCCCGGTGTTGTGAGTTATTTTCTTAAGAAAGATTTCCAGAAATATCTCCCCTAGGTCAGCCAACAGCTTTATGAGGACTGAGACAGTCTTAGTCAATGCAGTATTACCTCATAATACCAGCGCAGGGAGTAATTAGTAGAAACTTAACTGTTTAGTGACAGTAACTGAGCTGAGTTTAACTGTGGCATGGGTCCCTAACAAAGAAGAGCGTTTACACTAACCAACTTCTGCAAACCACACATGTAGAGAAAATCCTACCCTGGCCAGAGGGTATACCAGAAAGCCAGCTTTGTTCATACATTTCCACTAAATTCCAGATCTGTTTTTCAAATTGCAATATGACTCTTACCTGCAACAGAAGCAAAGGTAAATTTTCAGGAGTGTACTCTCTTCTTAGGCAGCTCTCTAGCTCCCTCTGCATGACGTCTGCTTGAACAACAAGGGGCTTTGACTCAGCTACCTGAACCGCAGGCAACAGAGCAGGCAAACAAAGGGAAATAAGAAAACAAAATTATCAGTGTTCATGAGAAAAAACGACATATGATTTCTGACAGTTTTTACACAACACATTATGCTATTATACCTAAGTTTCCAAATAATGAATTTTAACATCACAAATCAAGGAACTGTAAAGTTCAAAACATCATAAAAATCAGATATCTCCAAAGAAGTAGTGACCTGCTCTGATCCAGCAGTCAGCTGAGTATCGGGCTGTTTTGCTCTCATAAATGCTGTCAATAACATCAACTGTTTGTTTGCAAAAACAAACTTTTCCTGCTAAGAGTTTCCAACAAGTTAGCAAAATCTAATTTATTGTTGTATGGAAATTGCCCACTCTCCTACTCACCTGTAAAGTTTTCTTTAGAGCCAGTTCCCTTTCTCGTCTAAAGTAAGAAATGTCCTTTGGTATTCGAACAGAGCTGCAGAAAGACATATGCAATAGAAGCTCTAACTGTAGAAGCCAAAATAGATCAGATTATCGATAGGCCCCGATTAATCTATAACTCTTCACGACTGCTCATTTCTAAATACGTATATCATATTATACTGGATCGTTGGGGGCAGTTAAAGGCCACATGCTTCCGTCTTAGTCAGAATCTCTCTTGTGTGTACCTCATGTTTGCTAAACCTTTCCCTGGGCCAATTTTCCTCTTCTTCTCCCCACACGATCGTAGTCTTTCCTTCTACCCCCTATGCCTCTTGATTTCTGACTCCAGGGTACAGAGAGACACATGATGGTGAAGATTTTTCTTTCTCCCACCTGTATGTCCTCCGGGAACCTGATGTCTAACAACTACTATGCTTGTCAGACCTCTATCTCACCCTAGTTGACCAGAGAACTAGTATCTTATAATTTAAACAAAATGTTTTTATTTTTGTGTTCTTGCTCAATTATCTGGGGGGTGAAAATGACCTTTAAGTGTCAAACATGAAACACTTGGGAAATTATCATAACCAAGTTTTCTGCTGCAGAAAAATTATTTATCCCTAGGAAAAACATAGCAGAAGTGCCTGCTTAAGCAGCCTCGTGGACTGCGGTCCAAGCCCAGTCACGAGGGAGTTGTTTGCACCATGGGGTCTGCTGAGGAGGCAAGAGCAGCGCTGCTATAGGGCCCGATGAGAGAGTGGGACCCTGGGTCAGGAAGAGGGGAGCTCCCCCCACTTGGTGTAAGATCCACCCCAAGGCTTGGCAGCTTTGGGAACATCAGGGGATAGCAACCCTGGTGCAGACGTCACTTTCTTAAGATGGGACTTTATCAACATTGGTGAGGGAGCCACAGCAGGTAGTTTTGGAACACATGTGAGAGATTACCTCAAGATGTGAGGGGGATTATAGGCAGTAAAATTTAGGTTAATGTTGTTCATAGGACCCTACCGGTCTCCGTGGATAAGTTTCAAGGGAAGATGAAAGTAAACTGTTAGTTTGTACCCTTGCCAGCAGTTCCCCCTACTGGAGGCATGGTCCTGTGGAAAGAGCACCAGTCAGCCACATGAGCCTAAGCAACCCATTGAGACAGTTGTGTTGAATTCCCAACTGAAGTTGGAGAAAATGCCTCCCTTATCTCCTCATGTCTTGGCTTTGATGGAAAAAACAAGGCAAGCTCTGAAAGGGCCTTGAGAGTAAAAGCATCAGTAAATCGAAAGTATCCTTCCTGTGATTACTGGGTACCCGAATCCTGGCTGCAGCCTCATGGGGGTGGAGAACGAGTAACCAACTAGAAAGGGGATGAGCTACTAACCAGGCAGTCAGGGAAACAGAAGAAACCTATCCCTTCCCTGCCCTCTTGTCTTCTAATAATTTGGCACGCTGGGAGATTGGGCAGGGCCCTGGGCTTAGCTGTCCCAGCCGTCTCTTACTCAGATCATGTCTTTCCTCTCAGTGAACCTCAAAGTGTCTGTGAATGACCTAAAAGAGATTGGTGAACATAAGTGGTGTGTACATCAACCCACAAAAAGAGATTCACTCATTTGTTCATCAAGCATTGTTCATGCAGCATACATTCATTCATTTATTCATTCAGCAAGCATCTGTGAAGCACTTAACAACTACAAAGACCTGGGCTTATGTGGTAAAATGACTAACGCACAATCATCTTCCAGTTCTCAATAGATTTTTCAGTCTAGCAGGGAATGAGAACGCTAAAGCGATTGTCAGGAGTGGATATTTTCCATTTTCCTTGGACTCCAGAACCTGGCAAACAGAAGGTGCCCAATAAGCATCTGTTGGAGTAATAGACTCTTTCAGTGCAGTGTTTGGTGGTTTAGGAGAGTAGAGAAATACAGGTATCCAGAGATTTCCCATCACTCTGTCCTAAAAAGGACTTCAGAAAGCCTTTCTTATCACAATGTACAGTGGGGAGCCGCTTACCTGACACTCAGACATTTAAATTGTAACAGTATCAACACTTGATTTTTGCATGGTTTTTTCTGGTTTTCAAAGTGCTTTAACATGCATTATCTCAATTGATCTCTATAAAGTAGGCAAGGTACATATTTTTAACCTCATTTTTCAAATAAAGAAACCAGAGTTGAGAGAAATTGTGACTTGCATGTTTCCATTACCTTTCCACTTCATCACACAATCATTGATCTGCTTCATACACCCAAGGGCTTTAAATACCAAATTATAAAACACACTAAATACTGGTTCTTCAGAATCACCTTTGGAATGAGGTACTAATGCACCTACTTACTGTTTCTTCACCTGATCTTCCCTCCCCAACCCTCACCATCCACGTTGTGTTTGCTCAGCTAGTCAACCTAAGTGGGTTCTTATAACTGTTCCTCTTGATCAATTGTGACAATAACAGAAACAGGGATATAAGGTCCTGGCCCATGAAACTTGCCACTTAGAGGCTGATCTGGCTACCCCGTTTCTCTAAGAGAATTTGATTGCTGTCGTTGGCAGCATTTACCTACAGAATAGCTCCTAATAGAACATCATTTTGCAGAATTCATCACCAGATATCTAGCATTATCTCAGTTTTGAAATTTCTCATCAAAATCAAGGTCAAATTCAATTAAAATATTATTGGAGGAAATGAGATCTCTTCTCATTGAGTTTGATTTGTATACATAATAGCTTCTGGAACTTTAAGACAATGGTATATGTGAAATGTTAAGAGCACTTTTCCATTTTCTTTGTCAGGACATTGTCTCTAAATGCCTCAACAATTCTAGAATATAGGAAAACCTTAGGGGCAGCAGTCACGTCTGAGTTTAAGATAATCCCAATTGTCCAAATAAAAAGAAGAGGGGGGCTGATGGAGATTATGGAGTGAGAGTGAGGGTTAAAACCCCTGAAGACCATGCCTTCGCACCGCCACTGTTTACCTATAAGATCGATGAGCTGTTCCCTGAAGAGTCTCCTGTTCTTCTATCTCAGACTTCAGTTCAGTCAATCGCACAGCCAGTTCTTTCTCCAACAGCTGGATTCTTTCTGTGGAAGTGATCTTATAAATTTCATCCATGGCTTGTGTTTACTGTTCTTCTGTATCCCTGAAAAAGAAGAGCACAAAGCTTGTGGCTGATCCCTCAGTGACCATTACCCAGTGTGTGAGACTTTGTCTATCTTTGTCCAAGAAATCATGTCAACTTTGCGGAAATGTATGATTTTGCAAGTTGAAGAAACAGCCGGACTAGACTGTTGTCGTTTATTGATTTAATTACCATTTAGTAAATGGTAGAGAAAACATAGGTTAGAATCTCTATTGACAGTATCTTTGTTCAGCCCAGTTCACCTTCAGACACATCTCTGCTCCAGCTTTGACTCGGGGGTTTATTAAATGAGAATGCATCCCCCTGCCCCACCCCGGTAGTCTTAATAAAGGCTGTGGGGATTACACACTAAATGTTATGAATGGCGGTTATTGCTGACTGCTAGTATTACTTCAGCTGGAACAAACGATAGGTATGTACAGGATCCCTCTACATGCCTAGAGTATTTCTCCATAAACCTTTTTGAAGGCATGAGCTGCTGACTAGGGAGAATATACCGAGGGTGGAGAGCTATCTAACATGATCATGATCCATGCACTTTTGGGTTTGGAAGAAAATCATACTTATGCATTTGATGTATTTTTCTCAATTTTAAATGCTTATATTTATCATACTGCTTTTACCATTAAATAAAATAGTTGATAACCCCATCCCCCACCCAACCCAGTTCACAGCCTGTCAAATTCAATGCAATTGTTTGCTAAGTACTTAGTGTCAATATTCTAATTAACAACACAGATTAACTGCATGACCCAGAATGGGACCCATGAATTGCAGGGGATTCAGTGAATGATGTGTTTCTTGCGCTGCTGCTGCCCTTACTTGTCCTGGACAAGTAGGGGTAAAGTCACTCTAGGGCCACACTAAAGAGGTTTAAAATATTTAAACCTTCCCTTTTTCCTTTGACATTTCTAAGATTTTCATTCTTCCTTTCAGAGATATTTCATTTTCTGAAGTTAATCTGCTGCCGTTTCAACAAATAATTAAGCTGTAGAGATGTTTTGTGTAAAGGCATCCTTTGGGAGCCTACTTATTCTTTTTATAAATATTAAAAATGGAAATGAGCATCCGTGTTCAGTCTAGGTTGTGAACCTACTGAGTGATAAATCTGTCATGTTTGGCACACTGCTGGAGCTCAATAAAATGCACTGTTGTTGTTCTTAGCAAAAAGCAAAATGTTGTTATGAAAAATATTTGCCACTTGGCAGTGTTCTTTCAAGTTAGGCAAACAGTTAAACAGCTGCCTTAACAGCTGCTTTCCAACCGGCAGCCAAGAACGGCAGCAACACAGACTGGCTGATTCTTTTCCGAAGGGATGGACATTCTGCCTTCATTTCCTGATCAGTTTCAACACTTCACAGCTCAGAAATGAGAACATTTAATCCTTCACCATTTAGCTTGCTATAGTCAAGTACAGTATTCACAAAATTAACATAAGGAGGGGTCAGTCTTTGACAAATGTCCATGAAATAGATCCAACCCAGAGGAATCTATGCCTGCTGGGCACTCCTGTCTAGTGTCAAAGAGACAAACAACTGTTTATTTTGGGAGGGAGGATAGGGTGGGTTCCATTCACTGAGCACCTACTCTGTGTCAGGCAGGCATTTAAAGTCCCAGAAAAGGGACTTTCTCAAGAATTGCTTCAATAGTGTTTTTAAAAAATAAGTATATTTAATTAACTATTGATTGCAAACCAACAAACAAAACATCTTTTTTTTTATGTGTTTAAAAAGTGGTAAAATCTAAGCTCTAAGAAAAAGATAGTAATATTTGCTTGAGCAGGGTTTGAGGGTGTTCAGTGGGTGGTTAAAGCAGGCTTCAATGGGGTTAAAGCAGCCATGTTTAGAAGAGAATGTAACTTTAGACTCTGCTAGGAAAATGTATAATGCATGTCAAAAACTTCAAAGTGATTACTAAAAGAATAGAAATGCAACCTAGAGCTTCCTAAACAAATGGGGGTGAGGGGCAGGAACGGGTCTTTTAAATCCAAAAGAAGGCAGGAAAAGAGAAAAAAAAGGGAAACAAAAAGAAATATGGTAGAAATAAGTTCAAATATATCAGTAATTGTAATAAATATAAATGGATTAAGCCCATCTATCAAAACAAATAAATCAGCACACCTTCGAGCATTTTTAAAGCCCCTAAAATTCGGTAATATGATGTGTACCAATATCAAACAATGATTTTTATTCTAGCAAATGCCAGAATTTAAACTGATAAGCAAGCTGGCCCCATATCACCGTGGGGCAATTCAATCTTCTTCATGAATATCCGCACGGATAGATACTCTATAATTTCCCTGGGTAAACATTTTTGATGCTTGGTCATCTTTGATCATCAAAGTGTTCTTCCTGTGTGCAAATGAAATTTCTCCTATTTTACATTACACACCATCTTCTGGATCAGTAGGGTAAGGTTAAGCAGATTTAACAAAAAGACACAGTCATCAGTGGCTTAGAGAACGAAATTGTTTAGGTGTATCTAATGTAACAGTGCTGATGTGAATGGTTCAGGGGAGTAGAGCAGCTCTGCTCCTCCTGGGCGTTCAAGGACCCAGGTTCCTTCCAAGTCAGTGTCACCATCCCCTAGGCATTGTTCAAACACACTAGTGTTTTCTCTTCAGTGTGGCTATAGATCATGATCTTTGGTTGGGTGAGGAGACACAGGAGACAGATACATCTGATGCCTGAAGTGAATAACCTGCTTCTACTTCTAGCTTACTGACAGTTGGGGGGTTTTTTCTTGAATGAGTATTGAACTGTGTCAAATGCTTTTTCTGCATCTACTGAGATAATCATGTAATTTGCCTCATTTACTTGTTAATGTGGTGCATTTCACAGATTTTTGATTGTTAATCCAAAACTGCTTTCTTGGAATAAATGCCACTTACTTGTGATTTATCTTTTTTTTTAAAGAAAAGTGGACTCAATTTGCTACTGTGTTGTTTATGATTTTTGCATTTATATTCATGAGAGAAATTGGCCTGTCATTTTCTTATAATGCTCTTGTCAGGTTTTGATATCAAGATTATACTGCCCTCTTAAAAAAAGTTGTGAAGTGGGGGCTGGCCCGGTGGCGCAAGCGGTTAAGTGCGCACTCCGCTGCAGTGGTCCGCAGTTCGCTGGTTCGGATCCTGGGCACGCACCGACGCACCGCTTGTCAAGCCATGCAGTGGCCACGTCCCATATAAAGTAGAGGCAGATAGGCATGGATGTTAGCCCAGGGCCAGTCTTCCTCAGCAAAAAAAAAGAGGAGGATTGGCAGATGTTAGCTCAGGGCCGATTTTCCTCACAAAAAAAAAAAGTTGTGACGTGCTACTTTCTCCTCTATTTTCTTAAAAAATTTAAGATTGGTATTATTTCTTCCTTGAACGTTTGGAATAATTCACCCATGAAACAACAAGCAGCCTGAATTTTTCTTTACAGGAGGGTTTTAAATTACAGATTCAATATCTTTAACAGATTATGATTATTCATATTTTCTATTTCTTCTTGTGTTCATTTTAATAAATTTTTTTAAAAAAGAACATTTCATCTAAGTAGACAATTTTTTTCGGTATAAGGTAATTCATAACATCTGTTTATATTTTTAACAGATTTGTTGAGATAAAATTAACACACCATGCAATTAACCCACTTAAACTGTATAATTCAATGAATTTTAATACTTGCAGTTGTGCATCTATCACCACAATCCGTTTTAGAACATTTTTATCACCCCTAAAAGAAACCCCATATCCATTAGCAGTCACTCCCCACTTTTCTCTAAGTCACCCCACCCCTAGCAATAGGCAACCACTAATCTACTCTCTCTATGTATAGCTTTACCAATCTGGAAATTTTATATAACTGGAATCATATAATATGTGGTCTTTTGTGACTGGCTTCTTTTATTTCACATAATGTTTTCAAGGTTCGTCCCTGTTTTAGCATCTATCAGTATATCATTCCTTTTTGTGGCTGAATAATATTTCAGTGTATGGTTATACCACATTTTGTTTATTGGTTCATCAGTTGATGGAAATTTGGCTTGTTTCCACTTTTTCGCTCTTATGAATAATTCTGCTATGAACATTCATGTAAAAGTATTTGCCAGTCTGTTTTTCAAAACAGCTGTGCCATTTTATAGTCCCACCAGCAATGTATGAGGGTTCCAATTTCCCCACATCCTTGTCAACACTTGTTATCTTTTTTAGTTTAGCCATCCTAGTGGATGTGAAGTGGTATCTCACTGTGGTTTTGATTTGCATTTTCCTAATGGCTAATGATGTTGAGTATCTTTTCACATGCTTATTGGTTATTTGTATATCTTCCTTGGAGAAATATCTATTCAGAGTCTTTGCCCATTTTTTAATTGAGTTTTTTGCTTTTTTTATTGATGAGACATAAGAGTTCTTTATATATTTTAGATACATGTCCTGTATCATACATATAATTTGCAAATATTGTCTCCCAGTCTCTGGGTCTTTTCACTTCCTTGATGTTGTCCTTTGACGCCTTTTATCTTTTTAATGTCTATAGGGTGTGTAGTGCTGTCTCCTTTTACATTTCTGATATTGATAATTTCTGTACTTGCTATTTTATCTTGATCAGTCTTATTAGTAATTTAATAATTTTATTAATCTTTTCAAATGACCTATATTTAGTTTTATTGTGTTTACTCTAGTTCACTTATGTCTGCCTTCTCTTTCTTTGATTTCTGCTCATTTATTATTATTCATCTATTATTTATTTAAATTCATTTATTATACAAATTAATTCAATTATACCAATTCTGTTGAATTATTATTCATTTATTCTTTATAATTTATTCATTATTACTTACATATTTATTATTTATTACTAGTCATTTATTATACCATTCCTTTTACTATCTTGGATTTAATTTGCTCTTCTTTTGCCAGCCCTTGAGATGGAAGTTTAAATCAATAATTTTTACCTCTCTTCTAATGTATGCATTTAAAACTATAAATTTCCTTCTAAGCATTGTTTTAGCTGCATCACCATTTTGGATGTTGTGTTTTTATTATTTCTCATTTAAATATTCTCTAATTTCCATTGTGATTTCTTCTTTGACCTGTGAGTTACTTAGAAGTGGTATTATTTTTCTGTTATTAGTTTCTAGTGTGATTTCACCGCAGCCTAGAATGTACTCTGCATGATTTCAATTTTTAAAAATATTTTAAGTATGCTTTACGGTCCAACATATGGTCTATTTTGGTAAATGTTCCATATACACTTGAAAAGAATATATATTCTGTTGTTGTTGGAAGTAGTATTCTATACAGGTCAATTAGATCAAGTTGGTTCATAACGTTGTTCAAATCTTTTATATCTTTACTGATTCTTTTGTCTGATTTTCATGAGATATTGAGACAGGTATATTAAAATCTTTGACAATGATTATGGATTTGTCTATTTCTCCATTTAATTCTGACATTTTATTTTTATATATTTGAAGCTATATTATTGGCTACATACAAACAGGATTGTAAGTTTGTTTTTCATTGAATTGAACCTTTTATCATTATGACATGTCCCTCTTCATCTCTAGTAATACTTCTTAAATTCAAATTTACATATTAGTAATACAGTCACACAAGCTTTTTTGTTTTGGGGGTTAGTGTTTACATGGTATATTTTTTAAATCCTTTTAAATTATCTGTGTCTTTTTGTCTTTTGAGTCCAGTCTGAAAATCTTTGTCTTTTAATTGGAGCATTTAGTTCATTTACATTTAATGTGACTACTGTTATAGTTGGGTTTAAGTGCACAATCTTACTAGGTATGTTATTCATTTTATTTATTTTTCTATTTGTCGCATCTATTCTTTGTTCCTTTATTCCTCCTTTCCTTCATTACTTTGGATTAATCAAGTATTTTTATTACTCTGTTTTACCTCTTCTATTAGGTATTTAATTATACCTGTTTGTTTTCTTTTGGTAGTAATCTAGAGAAGTGGTTCTCAACTTTAGTGTGTTTAGTGTGCATCAAAATCCATAGACGACTTGTTCAAACATAGGTTTCTGAGCCCAACCTCCAAAGTTTCTGATTTAGTAGGTCTGGAGGATGCCTGAAAATTTTCACTTCTAAAAAATTTCCAGATGATGCTTATGCTGCTAGTCAAAGGACCATGCTTTGATAACCACTCCTCTAGATTACAATATGCATCCTTGACTTATTACAACCTACCTTAAGCTAGTACTTTTTAACCAGTGTCCAAAGAATAAAAACCTTATAATTATTTAGGTCCATTTACCTCCTTCCTACAAGTCATGCAACTGATTTTGACTTTACTTCTACATATAAACTTCACAATACATTTTATTTTTGCCGCTTTGAAAATCAATTAGAAACTTTTACCCACATATTTATCTTTTCTGCTGCTCTTCTTTCCTGAATATCCATGCTTCCATTTGGGTTCATTTTTCTTTAGCCTGAAGAACTTCCCTTAATATTTTTTATAGTGTGAGTCTGCTGCTGCTGAATTCTCTCAACTTTTATGTGTCTGAATAAATCTTTATTTTACTGTGATTTCTAAAGGATATTTTAGTTGGATATAAAATTGATAGTTTTTTTTCCTTTAGCACTTTAAATGTCTTTTAATTGTTTTTTGGCTTCCATAACTTCAGTCAGAAAGTCAGTCATCTGTCTCACTGTTGCTTTTTTAGGAAGTGATGTGTCTTGTTTCCTCTTGCTGCTTTTAAGACTTTATCTTTGTCTTTCAGCAGTACAACTATGATATACTTGTGGTTTCCTTTCTATATCTCCTTACTGTGTATTGGGGTTCACTGAGCTTCTTTAATGTTTGGGCTGATGTCTGTCAATTAGGGAATTTCTTGACTGTCATCTTTTCAAACATTGCTTCTGCCCCATTGTCTTTAATTCTTACCTTTCTGTCACTCTAATTAAACATATGTTTGATTGCTTAACTGTATTCCACATGTATGTTATACTCCATTTCATTCTTTTTGTCTCTGTGCTTCAGTTTTGGATATGTTCTATTTATCTGTTCTCAAGTCCACTGACTCTACTATTTGCTCAGTCTAAGCTATTGTTAAATCTGTCCAATGAATTCTCAATTCTAGCTATTGTATTTTTAAGTTTTATAATGCATGTTTTATTATTTTTTTAGATTCCGATTCTGTCAAAATTATCCATCGTTTTGCCCATCTTTTCCTCTGCTTCCTTGTGCTTATATATGATAATTATTTCAAAGTCCTTGTCTGCTAATTCCAACATCTGGATCATCTGTGGGTCTGCTTTTACTACCTGTATTTTGTCTTATTATTCACATTTTCCTGCCTCTTCTCAAGTCTTATAATTTATTATATGCTATATTTGGTGTATAAAAGAACCAATGGGACTGACAATGATATTATTTTCCCTCTTAAAGTGTCTCCCTTTCCTCTGTTAGATGCATAATTTGAAAGACTGATCACCTTAATCCCAACAGGAATTGAACTAGATTAGAGCTGAATTTTGATTTTAGTTAGACTCATCTACCTTTCCTTTGTCCTTTTTCCTCAGGCGTGGCCCAACTGGACTTTTGATTTATAGCTTGGCAGATCTCCCTCCTTTCAGCCCTTAAACACTATGGGAGATTCAGTTCTGTCCTTTAGAGGTTTTAGTTTAGCTCATTAACCTCCTGCTTCATGCAGCTTCAAAATCTGGCAAATGTCTTGAGAGGGAAATTGGCCACATGTTTTGTGCTGGTTTCCTGTCTCTGGTGGGATTTTGTATTCTCAACTCTGTGGACAGATTTTACTCTGCCTTTCCAATCCAGCTTTCTTTCTTGGGTATGGCCTTCTGAGGCTTTTGATTGACAGCTGGGCTTTTCTCTTTCTTCCTATCCCTGAAATTCTGTTCTTCAAAGCTTTTGAGCTTAGTCTCCCACACCCTCAAGTTCAATACCTGGCAAAAACTTCAGGGAGAGACCTGTCATATGTTTGATGCAGTCTGTCTCTCTAGCAGTAATTTATCTCCTAAGCACTATAAGACTGCAGGTTTTATTATGCCTTTCTGGACTAGTTCTCCAGTCTTTTTTATACTCCAGCATTCAGCAAATATCTGGTGGTATATTTCAGACATCTTTAGATTCAAATCTGTCATGCCTGCATCCATAACCTTCAAAAACTCCCCTTGCTTCTCTTTGTCCCAGGAGAATCCCTATACCAAAAATGGAGTCACTGTGACCAGACTTGGTAAATTCTGTAAGGAATAAAACAGCCAGGGATTGTCAACTCACCCAGGAGGGCTCTTCCCTTTCCGGAATTCTCATTCTTCTGGTCTTTGTTGTCTTCATAACTTTTCAATGACTTTAAACATATGAATTTGTAATTTATCTGTTTAGTGTTTAGCAGTGACCTTTCTACTAAATCCTACCTGAAGTAGAAGTCTCAATACTTACTTCTGAAGTACTACATTCGATGTACTCTCCTATTTTCTACTCTACTCCATTAAAAACAAACTCCTGGTCACAAACTACTATTAATCAATGTCAGGATCCACTAATGAATCACAATCCATATTTTGAGGAAAACTGGTCTAATAGATCTCTGGGAAAAACCAAAGTGTCTAGCTCTTTGGAAAAGGAGGCTCATCTAAGGGATATGGATTATATGAATCTCAATCCTTTTAGTATTATATAAATTCTTGAAGTGTAGAATTCTGCCTGTATTTTTCCTTGAGGTCTGAAAAAGTCAGCTTGTGCATCAAACTTAACTTCTCACTAAAATGCCTTGGTAAATTTGATTTTATTCTACCCCTTCTCTCCAGTCTTTTTTGTCAGCCAAAATAAAATTTTCATGATTTGTCTTAGTCATTTGTATTATAATCCCATAATTTCCAAGTTTCTACTATTTTGTCCACAAAGATATGACAATTTCTTTCAAGAAAAAAGAAAAAATATCCCTGTTTTCCAAAGTACCTCCCTCAAACATTGGCTTTTCCTCCTGGATTATGTCTTTTGCCTTAAGTAATAATAAACTACCTCAATATTTGTTCATGGAAGGATTTTTAACTACCAAGGACCAAAAGAAGCATGTGTGAAAGCAAAACTGACATATTGCTCTGCTGCCATCATCAGTAAGTGTACACATCATAATCAGAAAAGAAAACAACTTGCACCATGAGAGAAATAAAATAAGCAAACAAAAACAGGGTTACTATGCCTAGTTTACTTTCCCAAAATAAAAGAATTCTTAAGTTTTGTTTATAAGTTACCGACTCCCTGATAAAAGCAACTTTATCACCAACTTACGCAATGTTGATAGCTGCAGATCCGTAATAACCTTTGTGGTTATGACAACCATGTGAGAAAAGTGCTGTCTTTTCTACCATGAGCAGACTAACTACTTGGTAATATTGGTAATTTTGTGGGGTTTTTTTTTTTTTTTTTTATTTGATGAACCAGTCCTTTTAAAACTTGGAGTTTCTTGCAGACTTTTCTTGGAACTAAACCTTTCTTTACTAAATGCTTTGTCTGAGTATTCCTTTGACAATTCTATAGATCCTACCAAGATTTTATGTATTTATCTGCCAGAGGTGTTTTCATCTGCCAGAGCCAAGTAACCGCATTGTCCATTAAGAGCAACTCGAGGGCTCTTTGAGGTATGTTTTTTCCAATCCTAGGGTAAATCTCCTGTGGCAATAGGGTTCTAATCTAGTTGATTCTATTTCTTTTCTGACTCTTTATGTTTGTGTGGTTTTTGTTTCCTGATTAAGTCTGGTTTTCATGCTGGTTCTGATTTGTACACAATCACTTATTTCTCCTTTGGTAGCAGCAATGTTGACAATACAGTTGTTAATGGTCTGACTGTTGGTCTCTGTGTGGTAACAAACAACAAGATATCTGATTGTATTTTACGTGTGTCTTGAGAATTCTATTATCTCTTGTTATCTGAGATACATCTTTCCTTTGCCTCTGGGTGTTGAGACATTGGTTTGGTCAAACTGACAACTGATTTCTCTACTAGGTTGGGAAGTTGCTCATATCACCTCCCACAGTACTGATTTATTTTATTGTTGCCTGGCCTTTGATGAAACATCTATGTTGTTTTTTATGTTGCATGCCACTCTGAGTTCAAATCAATTAAAAAAGAAATATTGTTGTGCCCACTGTAATAGAGAGCAGTCATTGGAGATCTGGAGCTGCTACCATCAGCCAATGAGTTTTTCATGCTTTGATTACATTTGATCCATCTGTGGCTAATGATATAAAACTAAGGTTGTTGGTTCATTTTTTGTATTTCCTTTTCTCCTCTTCAAAAAAGAAGGCAGAGGCCGGCCTGGTGGTGTAGTGGTTAAGTTCACGCACTCCACTTCAGTGGCCTGGGGTTCATGTGTTTGGATCCTGGGCGTGGACCTACACACTGCTCATCAAGCCATGCTGTGGCAGTGTCCCACATACAAAATAGAGGAAGATTGGCATAGATGTTAGCTCAGTGACAATCTTCCTCGAGCAAAAAGAGGATTGGCAACAGATCTTAGCTCAGGGCCAATCTTCCTCACCAAAAAAAAAAGAAGGCATAGCTTTTTACAATAGTCTGTTTATAATTATAAACTTTCTCTGAAGCTAACTTTCACCCTCCCTCAGGACATTATTGGAGATTAATGAGTCAGAAAAGTTGTCATTTGAACACACCATATAGGGATATCTAATTCTGACAGATTTGCCACCAAAGAACATAAAATATACACCATGAATAAAATTTGAAATAGTTTTTACATGGTTTTAGAGCAAAGGGTATAGACTTTAAAGAAGGTTTTGCTTGGTTTGTATAACCATTCTACAAATGAGCCTGAATTTGTGATGGAATGAGAATGATTACTTTTGGTTTGCCTGGAACTTCATGACCCCTGCAAGAAATCTAAAAAGTTCTAGGTGCATAACTTTTACACTTTCCTCTTTCAAAAGAAAATAGGAAAGCATAAATACACAAATGAGCCAGGTAAAGACATGAGAAAGGGCTTGGTGTCCAAAAATAAGGTTTAATAAACTTAAACTTGTGCCCCCAGCTCAGCTCACAATCTGATTGGACAAGTGCTACAAAAACAGCATATACACAAAGAGGGAGAAGTCTAGCTATAAACTCTCCAGAGTTCCTTTCATAGCTTTCCCAGAAGATTAATATGATTCATCTGGTAAGTGAGGTATATTATTTTCTGAGCACCTTTGCCTATTTCTGAAGCAGTGTTCCTCAACTGGGAGTAATTGTGATCCTTTTCTGCTCTGGGGACATTTGGTAATATCTGGAGACATTATTGCTTGTCACAATTGTGTGCGTGTGGGGTGCTGTTGGCATCTAGTGGGTAGAGGCCAGGAATCCTAACTATCCTATGATGCACAGGAGAGCCCTCCAAGATAAAAAGTTATCTGCTCAAAATGTCAATAGTGCTGAGGTTGACAAACTCTGCTCTGATGAAAAATTAATTAGATTGTAAAGTCTCTTAAATTTAATTGAGCTCCTTTTTTGATTGGCTTATAGAAAGTATTAAACACTTTTATAAATTTAAAATAAGAGAACTCAAGAATTTTTAGAAAAAAGAAAATACTGAACTTTCATTGCTTTAAGTCTGCTGGTTCTTGAAGAAAAATTTCTCTTAATGAAGCCTATATGCAGAAGAAAACAAAACTTTTAGCTATAAGTTAAATTAATAGCCTTGTTTCCAAGTTGACAAGATAAGTAATAAAATGCAAAGTGATAGATGAGAGAAAAATATAAAGAAAACTTTAGTACTTTTTAACAAAATTTGAAGAGCTCTTAAATATTTAGTATGAAAAATACAAACATTCAAGTAATCATATTCCTAATCAAGGTGAATCCTTGGACAAATTAGACTGGTTTAACAATGCTGCTTTAAAATAGCCAAATGTCTCCTTCCCTATTTTATTACAGTGTGAATTAAAATGTAGCATACCTTCTAACTTATCCAAGACTTGAGTCTGTTTTTTCACAGAAAGCCTAATTAGGTAAATTTTACAGAAATTTTTCTAATTCCTAAACTAATATTAAAATTGAGTTGGTCATTTAATTAATAACATTTGGATATAAATTATAATATCTAAGCAAGTCATTTGTAGAGAATGAAATAAATACTGGGTCAATATAGTTTTAACATAACCTTGGCTTTTGGGTTTTTTTGTTTTTTGTTTTGCTGAGGAAGTTTCACCTTGAGCTAACACCTGTTGCCAATCTTCCTCTTTTTGCATGTGAGCCACCACCACAGCATGGCTACTGACAGACGAGTAGTCTAGGTCCACACCTGGGAACCAAACCTGGGCCATTGAAATGGAGAGCACTGAACTTAACCAGTAGGCCACCAGGGTTGGCCCAGCTTTTGTTTTTATACATTGTAAGTGACCATCAATTAACAGGTTGAAAGGATATATATGAAAAACTGAGGAATGTTGGTATACATATTCTTTTAAAGAAATGTAAAAGAATATTTGTGTGTCTGTCAAGAGGCTTATATGCAAAATAATGACTTTTTATTTGTCTATCATGGGAAAAGGAGATTGGTTTTGTCTTAAAGTAAAATTGTTTGGATGTGCCAGAATGCGAAAGAAAATATTAAAAGACAAATTTGAGGGTATACAATAGATTGTAAAAGGTATGAGGGGAAATGGACTTTGTCTTGGGTTATAAAACCTGTAGATAATGAATTTGAAAGAAGCATAAATATGTATTAACTTATTTTATAAAGTTCTATATGTAAATGAGTTTATTCATAAGATGGAAAAAAAGACTTGTGAATTCTATTCTATAAAATACGCATGGCATTCAACAAGAGTAAAACTAGAATTTGGATTTTCTTTCTGTTAAATTGACAAATTGATCTTTGAGTATATGTCTACTCTGAACAAAAAGCAGTTAAAACGTATTTAGTGCCCAAATAGTAGAAGTTTCTTATATTACCAAAATACTCCTGGGAGCATAACATTTTGTGCTCTTGTCATAGGCTTGAACTATTTATTTAAACAAAAGTTCCTCATCTTTGAAAAAGTTCCTAATAAATATCATTACTTGATGCTTAGTTTATTTTAAATATTCCCTGTAACCTTATTTTGTTTTGTTTTGGTGAGGAAGATTGGCCGTGAGCTGACATCTGTACCCATCGTTCTCTATTTTGTATGTGGGACGCCACCACAGCATGGCTTGTTAAGCAGTACATTGGTCCATGCCCAGGATTTGAACCTGCGAACCCCGGGCCACCGAAGTGGAGCATGTGAACTTAACCACTACTCCACCAGGCTGGCCCCCCGTGACCTGTTTTCTTTCACTTACCCAAATCTTTTCTCCTCTGATAACTTTTTTTGATATTGTATTCCCTAAATTCAGAATAATAAAATTTTACTATGTCTTTTACACCAAAATTGTCTCTGGGGTTTCCCAAACAGCTGCTAGACAGCCACAAAGGTTTGCTCATTTATCCTATAAAAGGAGGAATGCTAAAAATAATTAGATATGTTTGGTATACTCCAGTTTTTTGATTAGCTCAAAACTACTGTAAAAGTCATCCTGCTTATTATCAAGTCCTTAATATGAAAAGAACTTGCAAATCAGCAAGAGGAGTTTAACCTAAGTTAATTACATTTAAGTAAAATGTACTATTATAAATAAAAAATAAAGATATTTTTAGCAATTGTGTAACTTTCAGGTTGGACAGAAACATACTCATGTCTATATACAAAGATTGGCACAATAACTATTTTAAAAAATTGATTTTTTTAAAGGAATATTTCGTTTCCAGGTGATAATCCCAAAATATTTTATGGAATAAATTAAAAGAACCTGGAGATTTATAGTTTTCCTCTCAGGGTAATTATTGTCTAAATCAGTATAAAATGATTCTTATTTCAGAAAAAAGGATTCCACTCTCTACTATTCTAGTATTGTTGGCTGTTACAATTAACCTGAACCACTGAGACTTGTCATCCAGACAGTTTCTGCTGTTTCCTTACATTTGCCTAAAGTCCCTACCATAAGCTATGGACCAGAAACAGTCTTCTAGAAGAAACATAAAAAGAATGAAAACCTGAATAAAGACTTTTACCATACTCATAACTGCTGGCTCTACAGGAAGTAGACTCACAGAAACAGATTTTTAGTATAGCTGATATCAGCATGACAAAGAGAGACCTGTCAGATTAGCAAAAGATAGAGTCAGGATTTCTAGGATTCTTTAAATCTAGATGCAGATGACTCCATGAAATTGATTGTTTCACCTCAAATCAGAAAAACAAGAATTAATTACTTAGGACTAAATGAGTTAATTATGGCTAATGTTCTATTTCTAATGGACATCTAAGGAAAATTCCTTTCTTTTCTCTAGAACTCTCTATTGGCTATACTTGTATAAACTGGAATGAAAAATTCTTTTAATGGTATCCTGTTCCAGCCGACCCTTTAGAATTCAGAAAAAAATTCTTTGAAAATTCTTAATACAGCTTATAAGCAATACGTGCCAAGGAAACATAAAAAAATGATTCTGGAGAAAATAACAAAAAAGACAAAAGTACCCCCAAAATGGTAAAAATGGTTAAATATTACACAAAATGTCTTTACTTTTCATAGCCATGTAGCCATTTTGCATACGCTCAATAAAAATTTGTTCTCCTTTGTAACAGGCAGTAATTAAAAAATCGCTTTTGTAACCACAGTCATGCCCCAAATCTCATTAAACTAGGTATGGCAAGCCCATTATTAAACAATAAAGGTCCAAGCAACTTGGTCGAGGTGAATTGGCTGGTTCTTGGTTTCCAATCTCAGTATATGAGCTGATAAGAGCAATATCTTACATATTGACACAAGATTTTCACATATTGGAGTATACGGGGTAACTATTCTGATTCAAAACTAATTCGGCTTGAATTTTTAAAAAAGCATGATTTTGGCCTATCAAACATATGTTGTACATCTGCTTTGACCATTAAAGTAAAGAATGCACTCTCAAGATAAGAATGCATACTTCCCTTCCTACGCCTCATTGGTAACAACCTATTGGTAACGCCCGTATTAGTACTCCTAAAATAAGTTCCCTTTCCCACCACCATCAGGGTCATGTTGACCTGCTAACTTGCAACTAAATACTTTTTGAAAGTTTGATGAAAATGTATCCTGGGTGTGTTTAACGTATGTTCTTTGTTCTAAAAAGATCTAAGACTGTAAGGAAAACCACGGTTCTCCAGAATGCTTTCTTCCTTTCTAGAAAAGACTTTCCAGGGTTATAAACAATTTGGCTGAAGTAAAACTCACCTCTCTCTCTTATCTATAGAATGGTTATTGGCTATTTTGCATTGACAATATAAAAGCATCAACCTCATGGACTTGACAAAGCCTCCAAAGTTAACTTTTAGTATCTCATGGCTAGTTTTATTAAGCAGATTATAAGAAGGTCTTTGTGCACTAAGCGTAACATTTTATCACACTTATACACTAAAACTGACCAAATAAAACGAAACATCAAAGTAATGATACTACATCAGAAAATCACTAAGCAAATTTATGTGGTCAAAGCCATGGGTTAGGAGGAAATTTGGAAGCAAAACTGAGGCCTTAACCAGATGGGTAAGCAATGGACTTCACTTTCCAGAGTCAGAATACAAAATAAAACAATACTGTGCAGTAAACGATTAACACAGCATGTCTAGGTTGGGTAAACCTTGCACGTTCCAAAGAAAGGTTTCGCATTTGCTCAGCTTCTCTAAGTCCTTGGAATATCCTGCCTGATAAGAATATTTTTATTTACCTGGGGGCTTTAGGCCATGTCAGATAGTCTATGCTAACAATGTGATTTATGGTGGGGGCCTTGGGCCATGTGCTATCAGCTTGACCTCTAGAGGGGCTGGAGACTGAAGGTCAGCCACATGGGTAGTCAGCCATGCCTATGTGACCAGCCCACAATAAAAAATCTGGACACCAAGGCTTGGAGGAGTTACCCTGGTTGGCAATACTCCAAGCATATCATCATACATTGTTGCTAGGAGAATTAAGTGCTGCCTGCAAGACTTCACAGTAAGAGGACAACTGGAAGCTCACGCCTGGTGTTTCCTGGACTTGGCCCTATGTTCCTTTATCAGTTGCGGATTTAAATCTGTATCCTTTCACTGAGATAAACTATAACTGTGAGTATAACAGTTTTTATGAGTTCTACGTGTCCTTTTAGTGAATCATTAAAGCCAAAGGAACTCTTGAAAACACACTTTGCATCCCTGAGATAAAGTAACATCAGCAAAAACAGTTGCCCTGTCTGATTCTTGTTCCCCAAGTAAAGGAAACCTTCAGTCTTTCTTGTAAGTTACTCTCTAATAAAAACAACTATATCTCTGATTTTGGCAATGCTGATGTCTGAAGATATGTGATGCCTTTTTTGGATATGATAATTATGTGAGAATATTGCTCTTTTCCACCTTGAAGAAAGTAACTGTAAACTTGGTGACCTTGGTAATTTTGTAGGTTGTTTTCTTCCTTTAAATACTTGTCATATTTTAATTTGATAAGGCTGGCCTTCTAAAGCTTGGACTCCCTTGCAAATCTTCTTTGCATATAAATTTTCTTTTCTAAATGCTGTAGTCTCTGAGTGGTTTATGTTTTATTTCAGCAGGTGGTCGTTTGAACCAACAGTCTTTTAGTAGACTGGTTAAGAGAATCAAACTCTACTTGTTGTAGCACATCCACAGGAATGTTCAGAAGTGGCTCTGAGAATTAGAAATCAGAGGCAAATATCTTGCCCAAATACCAAAGACACAGCTCTCCCTTTACTTTACTGTATACTGTATACCATAAAACAACAAAGAAAAGGATCCTCTCTGAAAATTTAGCTTAGGTGCTCAGTATTTAAATCATTGCACAAGACAGAATCAAAGTAGGTAACACTGACATCAGTTCTCCCAAGTTTATCAAACAGAGAAGTTATACACATAAAATCATAGAATAAGGTTTTAAAAGACCAGTTACTTTTGAGTTAAAGTAAAAGCAAAAAATCTTAACCTAGAAATAACTTCTTTTAACTCAGGTACTGAATTTCCCAGCTTTAAAATTTGTAGCTTGGTTTATTTTTGGGGAAAATGAAGGTAATAATGCTTTTTATGTTGTGCTCAAGCATTCAATACTTAAGATATTAATAGCGCTATTCTCTCACACATATTACATATTTTGGATTTAGCTACCCCTGAAAAAATATTTTTAAGGTATTAAAGACACTTTTTCTTTTGCTAGAAATTATAAACTATAAAACCATAAATGTTCCATGGAATTCTCAGGAGTGTTTTTAAATTTACTTTTAAATAGGTTTCCTGTGTACCAGTATGATTTATGTTTTAAATAACACACTTGTAAAGTTAAAAGGACCTACAGTGATGAAAAGTGAAATACTTTCCAATTCAGCGAGAAGATTCTGGACAACTGCCCTGTAAACATCGATCTTATATTTCAGTCAAGAAATGATTCACATTCTGTACTAGTTCAGTAATAGATTTTTCTAAGAAATACCCTACAAGTCAAGGTACATTTAACTTTAAGGAAAACTAAATACCGTCCAAGGTTTTTCAGAACTTATCCTAAAATTTACTTAATTAGATTAAGCAAAATAAGGTCAAAAGTATATTACTTTAGCTTTGACTAGAAAGTCTGGCTCACTTTACAATCCTCTTTTCATAAGGACTAAAATCTTTCTTTATTTAAACAAATTTAATAATTTGTAGTGGTGAATAACGTTTTACAAGCAGGTAGAATCCCATTATAATGAACATCATTCTAATCTTCACTTCCCCATGGTACTTCTTCCTATGTTCTGACCATAGCCAGAGCTGATATGGCCATGAAGAAATATATCGAACAGGATATCAAAAGTCAAAGAAATACAGCCTCTCAGTTAGTAGTTACTTTATTTAATGAAGCTATTTTTCAGGTAAGATCCGTATATACTCCATTCACTCATTTAAAAATGGTCCATCAGGTCTATTGCTCAGTAAAATGACATGTTTTTAAAGAGTGCCACACTGGTGGTATATCAGGTTTTTAATTTTTTTAGTGCTGTTGACTGTTGTTGCTCAGACAAATAGAGTTGGTCAAGGGATAAATCTTTGCTCATTTCAGATTCAAGATATGCACATAGTTTTTATCTCACAAATCTCATATCTTTATGAATTTTAAAACTGTCTCAAGGAGCTGCAGAACAAATTTCTTTCCTAACCATAAGACCTATACTTGGTTAGATCCTACACAGAGGCAGTGACAAGATAGCAACAATGGCTGAGGAATAATGAGGTCATTTTGTTAAGGGATTCCTGTTGAATATATTTATATTTAAATAAATATATTTATTTGTGTCACATTAGAAAAGCAACATTTCTCTAATGCAGGTTGGCTAGTGTTTAGAAAGAGTATTCTATAGACCAGGAAATGTAATGGTACTGATTAAAACGGGACTTCTATCTGTAAAACATATAAAACAGATTTGTAACGCATTTCTGGGATAAATAGTAGAATGCCACAAGCCATCATAGGGGATTTGGGAGTATCCCTATTTTAAACTGGCTATCTCACTTTCCTCCACAACATCTTTCAAACTCTTTCCCTTTGAACATTTATTAAGAGCTGACTTTTTCTTCTCCACATAACAGTTAGGATTACATTTTAAATTATAATCCAGTACTCACAAAGTTTCACAAAACACTGGCTACCTTCTCTATGTGACGCACTCTCATATTTTCACTGCTATTCTATATCATTTAAAAAATGTTGGTAGTTACCCACTAAATTGATTTCACAATCCATTAATAGGATATGACTTGCAGTTTGAAAAACAGTGACTTGGTCAACAATGAGGAAGATGAAGTACAAGGAAACTAAGTGGCTTAAATTCATAAGGAAAGTGAGTGGCAATCATTTACATAATTCTGTGCAAGTCACTAATTGGCCTCTAGAATATAACCTTTCTGTATATTATTTTTCTGGTTTAGTCCAAGTCATTATTGCTTGATTTTTGCGCCCCTCATTCTCCACTCTCTTCTCATTTACCTCAGTGTTTCATACCCATTTCTTCTATTCATGTCTTTGAATTTGGTTATGCGGACAGTGTTTGTTTGAAATTACTAGGTGAACTGGTATCTTCAAATAACAAGCCTATGGAAGATTAAGAGTCCTAGATCAATACTGCCAGCAGGTAAAAAAACAGATGAAAGCTATATATATCAAGATAGAGAATGAAGAAATACAAACAGGGCAACTTTATCAATAGATGAGAACAAAGATTTAGTAGACAAATATTTGGTGAGCATTTACTCTGTGCTGGTCATTATACCTCTATGTCACCTACTGTTTTCTTCATGGTATTATATACTTAGGTACACATCTTATCTCCTCTATCAGACTATAAGCAATTTGAAGACAGAATTCATGCATAATTTGTCTTTGAATCTCCAGCAGCATTTAGCATAATATCTTGAGATTCAACAAATACTTGATTATTAGAGATCAATAAATACTTGCTGAATGAACAAGCCAAATACACCAATATACAAATAATGAACTACCTTGGCTTTCAAACCTCTTCCTCTCAGCATCATAATACAGAAGAAAGCATCATTCTGAGTGACTGTTGTCTGTGCGCCCAAACAAATAAACAATAAAATACTGAATGTTCTTAAACAGTGGTTGTGTAAAATATGGTCACACATCTTTGAAATGTGAAACAGCAAAACAGCTGAACCAGTGCCTGAAACAGCAGTACCTGACCCAATATGCTCACACAGATGAGACCAGCAAATAAGGTTAACAGATTTTCATGAAATGTAATTATCAAATATTTATTGAGAGGCTACTTACAGGCCAGGTATTGTGCTAGGCACTGGGGTACAGTGGTGAGCAAGAAAGGATCTTGCTCTCAGGGAGCTTTTAGTCTATAGGGAAGACAAACAATAACAAGAAAGTGTCCCAAGTGCAAAGATAGGAGAAATACCTAGAAGAGGCAGCTAAGCTAGATTTGGGAGAAGGCAAGGGTGTGAAGGGGAGGCTTAAAGAGGACTTCTTAGAGGAAGCAGTAAATTGAGACCTGAGGAAAGAGAAAAAGCTAGAGAAGCAAAATCTAGGCAGGAAAATCTAAGCAGAAAGTATGGTGGATAACTTTACCTTTATTTTAAAAGATTATTCTAGAAAGCTGATTATATCATTTACAGAAATTTTTATCTTCCTTTGACAGATAATTCATAATGCCCAACATTCTTCCTCTAACTGCCAACCCCTGGATCCAGTCTCCCAATATTACAGACTGTTAACTGGTCGTTAACAGGCCTTATATTGTCACAAAACTGCGTCAGGGCATAAAGTAATAAGAGATCAATTTGCTTTTCTACTATTTTCTGCTGGAACTGTTAAACACATAGGAATTCAATGGACCATGCTTACATAATAAAAAATAAATTTTTTCAGTGTGTGTGGGGGGTGCTAATTTATAATTCTAATGATTGCCTACGGCATCTAGTAGGATCTTTCACCAAATAAGAATTCAGTGACTCTACGCCAATAAGTAGAACACTCAAAAAACCTACCAGGAAAAAAAATCCCCCTGATTCTTTAAGTAACAATTAATCTATAGCTATAATAAAAACAAACTGTGGCCTAGACAAAATTTTAAAACTTTAACTTTACAATTTGGTTATGTCTAATTCTCCCTACATAACAAAATACAAAAAAAAGAATTAAAGGTGGAAAGTTACATGAAAATAAGTATACAGGTTATAAAGAAAAAGGCTGAGGCATTGGCGAGGTCTATTTAATTACCAAGAAGTAAATTTATTTCATGTCAGTGACAGTCAATATTATTTTTATTTATCCTCATTTTGCTTTAATTAAAAGGTGTCATGGCACCCATAAAGAGGTGTTTTTTATCTTACAGATGCCATTATGCCTTAGAGAGATTTGTCTTGTTGTACATCTGGGAGTCAGCTTGTACTTATCTAAACTTCACATACAATTAAATGTTCTCAGTAGGTACAGCTTTAGTTACAGCTGAATAGAGTTCCAGGAAACACCATTAGGAGTTTCACTATTTACTCTACACCAACAATGGCAGCTGGTGCATTTCTGGTCACAGTGAGCACTTCTTCCACTGCGCATGACCAACTGACTTGTGCCCTTTGTTTGATTTCTCACATTACAAGTCAAATTTTAATTTAATTTTTTGACATCTTATCATGGACTTAAGAATACTACTTTATAGTTAAACTTGTATTTTTAAAGTAAGAAGGCTATACAAAAATCTCAAAAATATTTTCACGTACACCGTCCCAGCCGTCTAGTTCACTACATTAAGCGTCGCCTTCTTTAATCTTATACTGCTGAAAACTGAGCATTTCCCTCCGACCCTGCAATCTTCAGCTACAACCTAATAAAAATGGGTAGTTGCCAATGACCTACACAAGTACAATTAATTCAAGATTCCAACTTCTATTTCCAGGATTAGAATATTTACAATACCTGCTGCTTCAGACACTCGAACTTTCTAGTTTCACAGTTGCATCAAAGTTGTGACCTGCCTTGGCTAGAAAGTTCCAATTTCATATTTTCAATTTCTGATTAAATAAAAAACAAACAAACCAGTTTTTCACTTAAGTGAACAAAATCAATGATATCGCACCGAGTTTCTGCTAGGCAGAGCACAGCTGCGGGGTTGCTACGGCAACTGTTGTACACTGACCATAGATTGCCCCTCTCCAGGAAGGAAATGGTTTGCTCCACCCCCTGAGGAATCAAAGGCTCTGGCAAGCAGCAGTCTGTGAGCAGACACATTTTTAGTTCAGTAGCTGTGATGGAGCAACAGGAGACCAATCTTTATTTTCTCTCATTAAGAAATGTCACCCCAACAACCAAAACAGACTCCAAACCAAGTTGCTGTGTGTGATTATGTGTTTCTGCACCACAGTAGTACTGTATTTTTTACCTCCTCCCATTAGAAATTTAAGTTAGGGAACAAGCCAAACCAATTTTCTCCCAGGCACATAGAAAAAGAAAAAAGAAAGAACAAAAACACCAAATAAATTAGAATATTCCCACTTTTATCAAGAATATGTTTCAGCTCTTGCTTTCAGGCTTTAACCTATGCAAACTTAGGTTCTTTGACAATTTTTTTTTTGGCCACTCAGATTTACAATTTATTGAATTTTTACTCAGTACCAACCCTTCTGCTGGGTGCTCGGACATTTTATTTCATTTACTCCTCACAACAACCCTGTGAGGTAGGTAGTAATATAATCCCTACTTTACAAATGAGAAACAGAGGCTCCAAAACGTTATTTGATTGTCCCAGCTACTTAATGGCGGAGTCACAATTTGAACCTAAATCTCCTAATTCTGAAATCTTATGTTTTTTATACCACACTACACTGGTTTTGCAAGAAAATTCTCAATTCTTAATTGAAATATTCAAGCATTCCTAAAATGACTTTAAAATTTTTGGGCCGGCCCCGTGGCTTAGCGGTTAAGTGCGCGCGCTCCACTACTGGCGGCCCAGGTTCAGATCCGGGGTGCACACCGACGCACCGCTTCTCCAGCCATGCTGAGGCCGTGTCCCACATACAGCAACTAGAAGGATGTGCAACTAGGACACACAACTATCTACTGGGGCTTTGGGGAAAAAAAGGAGGAGGATTGGCAATAGATGTTAGCTCAGAGCCGGTCTTCCTCAGCAAAAAGAGGAGGATTACCATGGATGTTAGCTCAGGGTTGATCTTCCTCACCAAAAAAAAAAAAAAAAAAATTTATGGTAATTTGTTTTAGCAATACATTTTCACACGTAACGACTTCATTATTGATAAACTAAATATATTCAGCAACCTTCCTAAGTGCACAGAAAACAAAGGCACAGAAAGACAGGGCTGTATTATGGTCCTGGTGAGCTTTTTGCTAAGTATAAACAATAGCACTCACATTCTTGAGAAGGAAAGGCAATGCAGAAAAACAGGTAAGGTGACAAAACTGAGTTTAGATGAAGCCCTCTGTGGAACATCTCTGGGGTTGAAGGAGCTGACAGAGGGAGAGGGAGTGAAAATGGATGAAGGACACACGTACTATTTAAACCAGAGGGAGAGAAATTTTTATCTCTGCCATTAGTTACTTTCAAGGACAATTCCAAGTATCAATCTGCCCATTTTCAGTCATCTCTCCACTTCAGGTATAAAAAGGTCTTCTAACTTAGCACCTCTTCTCTCAATGAGAAGGAATTGCAGTTCTCCTCTCCCCCAGAAGGTCCACAATTACCCCTACACATACTTTTTGGGAATTTACTAGAAGGACATAAAGACTATCTTTTAAAAAATTGCTTTTCCTAGTTCCCTAAGATCCTGACCTAAAAATTCTTTCACACTTACAGCTTGAACATTCCCCCAGTTGTAGATAAAGAGGTACCTCCAACTTTGCCCCTTTGGAATCACCATCTCTTAAACTGCTACCCTATCTTCTGAGTTCCTCCTTTCTATTATGCCTTTTCTGTCAGTCTTCTATTTCTACTTCAGTTGATGAGTCCAATTCTCTAGCTGCCCCAAAGGATTTCAGTCAGAAACCAAAAAAGTTCAGAAGAGTTGTACTAGTTTCCATAGGCTTCTGGAAAGATAGGTTGACAAGTATAAATTTATTATAAAGCATACATACACAAAGAAATCTCTTATGACATCTCTGATTTAAAAATATAAAAAATAATTTATCATATTTCTCTGAATTTTTGCTAGATGAGGCAATGAAATGTCCAACATCTTCCTATACTTTCCTATAAACAATAAGCCAGTTTTGTGGGTGCTGGAAAGTCACATTTTCAATTTATACAGATAAATATTATATATAATGCAAAGACTAAAAGTCATAAAATGTTATAGTTATGAAGGAATAAGGTAAGATATATTGCTGCTATTAAAAAAAACACTAGCTTTGTAAAAGAATGGGATTTCTGCAGTTGAGTTACTGTCATCTAAAAATTAAGTTACTGTGGGCTCCTATTTGTAACTGTCACATAGCAACTTGGGCTAAAGGCCTCTTCACCAAGCTTTTTCCCTTTCCAAAAAAGAAAAACATTTCACAGCACTAAAATAAGACGGGGAGGAAGCACCAGGAAAGTTAAAAATCCTTTCCATACTCTGTTCATTTTGCATTGGTTTTTAAGGTGACAAGCCTACTAAATGAAAAAGTGGAACAGTACTTGTATCTCAAATTTAATTCAATTTTAAATATCATCAATCCTGCATAATTTCTTAGATTTAACTTAAGCTATCTGCAAAGTGAACAAAGTTTCTAAAACATGGTGAGATTAGGTACTTCAGTCAATAAAAAAACAAAAAAGCAATCATTTATCATTTGGGACTCTTAAGAGATCATTAGGCATTAATTTAAAAATACTGTAACTTGACACTTTATAGAGGCTAGAAACATAATTCAAAATTTCATAAAGGTGTATTAAATTAAAACCACTTTAGACAATTCAAGATTTCATTGACAGAGTTCATTTAAAGTGACAGCTTTGTGATTGTGTTACTGTTCCCACATGATATCATCTCTTCTCAATTTCATTTGAAGATTATGGACTCGTATTGGATGAAAGTTGCTGTTCTTCTGAAGAGGGTTAGCTGGCAAACATTTTCTGGGGGTATTTTTCACATTCTTTGATCTGTTAGGGTTGCTATCTTCTTGCTGAATGCCCGAAGCTTCACTTGTCCTTGAGTTTTGAACTTTTTGCTGCAGTTTATGGACCTGGAGAGAAAAAAAAAAATCTAACATTTTAGTAAAAAATATATTTAAAATATACTCTATAGTAGATGGATTAGATTTCTGGTTTAAAGATTACACGAAAATAAAAAGTTTGCTAAGTTTTTATTTATTGAATACTTATTATATGCCTAACACTATGCTAGTCAGGTAGAAATATAATGAATAAAACAATCCTTGCTCTCAAGGAGCTCTTTGCTCTTATTAGTAAAAGAAAAGCATATATATGAAACTAGAGAATAATTCAAGCCAGGATAACTCTGAGGAGGACAAGAAGTGTATATTTGAGAAGGCCAAAGAAGGACAAGATCAATGTGGGCTGGAGAAGCTGAGAGGAAGGTTTATGGAGGATACGAAATGGGTAAAAACTGGGGAACAGAGAGGAGAGAGAAGGACTTTTCAGGTGATATTAACAGCAAAGCAAAGATCTGGTACCAGGAATGAGCAAAGAGTTTACAGAGTTGAACATATATATATTTTACTCAAAAGTATTCCTGATTTAACGTACTACTGAATAGGAGCTGGCCCGGTGGTGTAGCGGTTAAGTGCGCGCGTTCTGCTTTGGCGGCCCAGGGTTTGCAGGTTCGGATCCTGGGCGCGCACCAATACACCGATACACCACTTGACAAGCCATGCTATGGTGGCGTCCCATATAAAGTAGAGGAAGATGGGCACAGATGTTAGCCCAGGACCAATCTTCCCCAGCAAAAAAAGAGGACTGGCATCGGATGTTAGCTCAGGGCTGATCTTCCTCACTAACTAACTAACTAACTAAATAAATAAATAAATAAAGTACTACTGAATAGCAGTAAAAAAAAAAAAAAAAAGTCAAGGGAATAACCTTATCTCACTGAGGAGTATGTGGTAATGGTTTGGTAAACAGAATTAAACAAAACAAAACCGACCAACTAGTTGAAACCCATTTCTTCCAAGTCCAGTCCATTACTTAGTCTATTTCACTTATGCACAGACCTGATTTGTAGAGATGATTCAGACATTGGCTAAGTACCTGGTGTTCCATTTGTCTAAGGCTATTTTAATTGCAGATATTAAATTTATCATGATAAAATGCTTGAAAATTTACACTGCTACAGCTATTATGGAATATAAATAATATTTTTCAAAATATAATTTATGTACAGACTGCCTAAATTTAAAAAAAATGACTATTCCTCTATTCCCTTCAAGTTTCTCCTATGTGATTCTAAGAAATTATACAAGTTACATAATCTTTACCCTAACACAATCATACAAAAAAATGTACTTATTATAGGCTTAAAAGCCAGTAAAGTGAAAATATTTCCTTCAAAAGTTTCATTTCCTTTTTTCTATTGCCATAGAAGAATAAAGGCAATAAAATTCTGCATCCTTTATTACTTTCCTATAAAAGCAGGGGAGGCTTAATTGTGAGGTTAATATATCACCAACTTATATGAATGCTGATCATTCCATAGGCAGATAGCTATATGATGTGACTTGAGGGTTCCTGGAAAGACTCCCTCTGCCTTCTGCTCCAGCAGTGTAAGAGCGCTAATAATCCAACCTATGGAGTTATTGTCTTGGGATAAAATATTATAATATTGAATGATTCTTCTGTTAAAATATTAAAATTGTTATGCCATTCTTAGTTATTTAGAATTCACAGGCAAGGATAGAGTCTCCTCTCACCACCCTATACTATAGCTAGCTGAGTACAGGTCCCAAGGGAATGGAACACAGCACAGTTTGTTCTGTAAAGTGGAAATAGTGGTTTTATGATTGGGGTACTGCTTGAGGAGCCAGGTTTATGCATGGTACTGAATTAGAGACCTGTCAACATAAGGGACAACATTAAGACATTAGAGGAGGAAGGAATAAGAGGAAAGAATGCTAAAAGGGTAACTGGGAGGACTGCAAAGGCGAATTTAGTCCATCTCATAATTTTCCCAAAGCCAATTCTGAATACATAACTAAATTTTCTTACTCCCTTTTCTTACTATTACCTTGGAGAGTTATACAGAAGCCCATCTATTCCAGTGGGACACATGGCTCTATTCTGTAATAGGCCCAAGTGACTCTTATCACGTTTTCACTAAGCCACACATACAGACCTCAAATTTGGAAGGTCATACAGAGATATAACACTGAATCCAGATATATATTGTCTTTTTATTAAAATCTTTTACTAAAGCCTTCTTACATTGTCTTGATGCTTCTTCAGTTTGGAAATTTGTTCTCCTTTAATTTCCATTTTCTTGACTAAATGCTCTAGTTCACATTCTATGTTTTCAAAGACTGAATGGCTTTCAGTCTCCTTCATTTGATTCAGTAGTTCTTGGTGCTCCCTATAAAAGAAAAGCAAATATTAAGCACTAGTATAGTTTATGGTATATGTCTTTGCCATAATTAAACCATATTCTGTCCAATCATAAATTTTAGAGTTAAATATTAATCTTCAAAGACAATCTCTTTCTGTAGGGTTATCTAATTAAATGTATGGTAAATATAGACAGGCTCTTGTGATTTGAGATTAGATACATTTAGAAATATTTTAGCCTTATGGTCTTAAAGAATCTTTTAAAAAAATGTTTGAATTCTTGATGTTCATAAGTAAACGTAGTAAAATATTCTGATGTCTTTAGCTAGAGGCATTAAAGAAATCTTTTTACTCACAACTTTGGAATCCTTAATGTAGGATCTTTGGAAGAATTCCAGCTATAGAAGTATTTGCCTGAGAAATCCCTAGAATTGGTGATAGCCTACTCAAAGAAATACTGTCAATAGAACTAGTTATATCTTCTACAAAGGTCTTAGTTCAACTAGCTAGCCACCCAAATCACATATTTTCTAGAAATTTTGTTGAATATATATTTAAACTTCGGGCTTAAAATATGTATCCCATACAGAATCTTGTTTACGTCTTTACAAGCTTCAAAACTTGTAATGAAGACCAGCCAGAGTCTAAAACAAGAAATTGCAGTCCTACTTGTCTAATGAAATCATTTATTTAACTAAAAAGACTATAAAAAACAAAAGGAGAATCTTCCTTATAAAAACTTTTGTGAGAGTTTAAGGTCACCAGACATGGTTTGTTAGAATGACAGTAATATTTGTCCAACAGTTTAGATCGTCGGAATACAGAAACTCCTTAGATTGGAAAAGTAGTAATTACACACAGTTGAAAATTTAAATAGTATCAATAAATACAATGAAAAACAAGTGACAACAAATCTGCAGATCAAAATAAGTCCAAATGGCCAAGGCCTTTAAGAATTCATAAGTGGCATTTTTCTTAAGATTGAGGGAAAAAAAGATACCTAAATATCTTGCTACTTCTGATCAAGAATAAAAATACTTACATACTCATTTGGTCCAGCTCATCTTGCATTGCCATCAAGAGTTCAGACAAATTGTCACAAATACAAACGGACTTTCCTGAGTCAGGAGGTACAGCTTCACACCGTGAAGTTGTTCTAGTAGGCTTGTAGAGACATCTAGGCTCAGTAACTTCTGCACGTTTCTGAAGGACATGTGGGCCATAATGTTGCATCATCTGCAGGAGGTTTTGCCTGCTTGCATTCCTGGAATGGCTTGCACTGGCAGACTTTAGGGGAAAAGAAATAGTTGAGAACAATTTCAAATGACTGACGGCATTTAAACAGCACTTACAACAAAGCAAGAGTTTTTTTGAACAAGTATCTTCATTTCTGCCCCTCTCACCTTCTCAACTACAATAGGCAGTGATCCAAACTTTGAATAAATTTGCTGAGGTGGTCCTCTCTTTAAACATTTAGTTTTCTAAATATTGAGAAGGAAAAAAGTAAACAAAATAATTATTTTAAAAGACATTTATGATATGAAGAAGTCTCAAAACTCAAAAGTAAACAAACAATCTCATTAGAAAATAAGCAAGAAACATGGACAGAGATTTCACTGAAAACGACAGATGGTAAATAAACACATGAAAAGATATGTAACATCATTAGCCATTAAGAAAATGCAAGTTACAATGAAATATCACTACACACCTATCAGAATGGCTGAAAGGAAAAATAGTGACAAAACCAAATGCTGGCAAGGATGTGGAGAAACCAGATAGCTCATACATTGTTGATGGGAATACAAAATAATGCAGCTACTTTGGAAGAGAGTCCGGAATTTTCCTGTAAAACTAAACATGTACTTATCATATGACCCAGCAATTGCATTCTTGGACATTTATCCCTGAAAAATGAAAACTTACGTTCATGTGGGCCAGCCTGGTGGCGCAGTGATTAAGTTCGCATGCTCCACTTCAGCGGCCCAAGGTTCACGGGTTCAGATCCCAGGCACGGACCTGCACACTGCTTATCAAGCCATGCTGTGGCAGGCATCCCACATATAAAGTAGAGGAAGATGGGCACGGCCCTGTTAGCCCAGGGCCAATCTTCCTCAGCAAAAAGAGGAGGATTGGCAACAGATGTTAGCTCAGGGCTAATCTTCCTCACCAAAAAAGAAATGAAAACTTATGTTCAAAAACCTGTACACAAATGTTCATAACAGCTCTATTTGTGATGGTCCAAAACTGAAAACAACCCAGGGCTGGCCCAGTGGCCTAGTGGTTAAGTTCAGTATGTTCCACTTCGGCGGCCTGGGTTCGGTTCCTGGGCACAGACCTACACCACTCGTCAGCAGCCATGCTGAGGTGGTGACTCACATATAAAATAGAGGAAGTTGGCACAGATGTTAGCTCAAGGTGAATCCTCCTCCACCAAAAAAAAAGAGGAAGATTGGCAGCAGATGTTAGTTCAGGGTGAATCTTCCTCAAGCAAAAAAAGAAAACTGAAAACAACCCAAATCTCTTTCAATAGGTGAATGGCTAAACTGTGGTACAACTTTAACATGGAATACTACACAGAAAGGAAAAGAATGTATTGATACTTGGATGGATCTCAAGGGAATTGGCTGAGTGAAAAAAGCCAATTTTAAAAGGTTACATACTGCATGATTCCATTTATATAACATTTTTGAAATAAAATTATAGACAGTGAACAGATTATAAAGTGCTAAGGGTTATGGAGAGGGATGTATAGCTATAAAGGGAATACATGAAGGAGTCTTATAGTGGTGGAACAGTCCTGTATGTTGATTGTGGTGATGGTTACACAAATCTACACGTGTGATAAAACTATATAGAACTATATACACTCACATAAATATATATATACACACACAAATAACTAAATATAAAACTGGTGAAATTTGAATAAGCTCTGTGTGTCATGCCAATGTCAGTTTCCTGGGTTTTACACTATACTATATTTATGCAAGGTGTTAATATCGGAAACTGGTTGAAGATACATGGGACTTCCCTGTACACTTTTCTGTAATCTCCTGTGCATCTATAATTATTTTAAAATAAAAAGTAAAAAACAAAAAAAGATACTTATGGTAAGGATATGGAAATGGAACAATGGTATGTTGGTTGGAACATAAACGAGTCCAATCACTTTGGACACTATCTTGTAAAGTTAAGGATGAACGACTCTCATGGCCCAGCATCTCAGAGAAACTCCTGTACATGTAAACCAGACGCCACGTACAAGCATGTTCACAACAGTGTTGTTTATAGTAACAAAAAGCAAGAAACATCCCAACTGTTCATTGAAAGGAGAAAGGACAAATAAACTGTGGTATTTCCATACAATAAAGTATTTATAGCAATAAAAAGCAGTGATATGCACCAACTGGAGGAATCTCATAAACTTAATGTTGAATGGAAAAAGCAAGTTGCTGAAGAACACAAACACAATAAGTACATTTATATAAAGTTCAAAGTTATGAAAACCTAAACAATATATTTTTGGGGAATATCTATTTGGCAAAGTGATTTTTTTAAAAAAGCCAGAGAATGAAAAATTCAAAATCAGAACTGTGGTTACCCCTGGAGGGGTTGTTGGGAGGATACAACTTAAGAGGTGGATATGCTGGGCTTCAACAGCGCTGGCAATGTTCTATTCTTAAGCTGGTTGGTGAGTACTCGGGTGTTAATTTTATTATTATTCTTTGAGCAGACATTTTTTGTTATATATACTCTTTCATGAAACATTTTTTAAAAGGCATTGCTAAACTACATTCTTACACTCTTAAGAATAATTTAAATTCTTTCACTAACTAATTTTGTTGGAAGGATTGAACTAGGGTGACAAATTGTCTCAACTGGCCCACAACTGAGGGAGTTCCCAGGACACAGGATTTTCGGTGCTAAAACCAGGAAAGTCTCAGGCAAACCAGGGTGAGTTGATCATTCTAGTTAACACTTCAGCAAGGGAATAATCAAAAAAATGATGATATTCCATAATGAAAAGAAAACAAAATACTCCCAATTCTAAGTAGAAATTTAGATATCTTATTATAAATATTCAATTTTTTTTTTTTGAGAGTTAAAGAAATAAAATGAATTTGAGGTAGATAAATCACAAAAGTTTGTGAGTCAGTTCTTACTCACTCAGAGTTGCTTGGTGACCTTGGATAATCATTCAAGCTCTGTGCCTTAGTAACAGAAATTTAAGTAATGGAAAACAACGGTCTGGTCTAAGGCTATTTCAAGCAGTTATAATAAGAGTAAAAGAAATTTCAGTTAATTCTTCTAGTCACTATACTGACTGAGATCTCTGATTGATTAAAATCTAAACTTTTCAGAGAATACTGAAAACCTCATAGGAAAGGCTCCCATCATCTCACTTACAATATTCAAAGTCTGCTTCTTTACTTTCAAGCTCACCTTCTCATACTGCTGTCAGTTACCATCCAGAAGTACAGGTCTAATCACGTCCGTACTCTTCTCAAAAGCTTTCAGTGGTTCCCAGTTGTTTACAAAGTAAAAGTTTAAACTCTTAACATGGCATTGAAGGTCTGCCATAATCTCACCTCAAACTATATTTCCAATTTTAACTCTCCCTATGACACCATCTCACCCCCAATATTGGACAATTATCTATGGTTTGTGGAAAAACCAATTATACCCTCAGACTGTAATACAATTCTCCTCATCTCTATCTATCAAAACTTATTAATTCTCCAAAGTTTCCTTTAATGCTGCTTCTTGCATGACCCTTTGACATATTCTTTGTCTGTCAAAGAATATGTCACTACCACTTTGTTTACACCTCTATTAAGTTTTTATTACACTCTGTCTAATATTTGTATATTTCACTGCTTCTCTATAAATTCCTGTCTTATTTATCTCTTTACCATCGAGAAGTAGCAGTCTTTGTAGATCAAGATGCATGAGCTGAATGAACTATGTCCAGGATATGGAGAAATTGGCAGTGAGAAAAGCAAGACTCTCATAGAGGTCTCTTAAAATTTGATCCTACCTTTAGCAACGTCAGTGCTCCAGCCAGCTTTAAAAGGAAGCATTATTACTTGCAGATCCTATGAACTTGGGATTTAAACTAACTACTTTTATAAAGTGATTTTGCTGTTAATTACTCTTTTTTTTTCTCTTCCAGGAGCTACCTTTTCTTCCCTTCATTTCTTTTACATTACTTCTCCCTATGCCTTCTTTATTTTTACAATGAATAGGTAAATTAAAAAAAAATTTCCACTAACTCATCAGACAAAGGATGCCACAAAACATAAATATAAAAAAAGTTAATATTTTTTCCACTTGCAAATTACTTACAGTGATTTTCTATTTGGTTTTGCAGCTTCTAATCTCATTGCACAAACAAGACAAAAAACAAATATTTAAGGAAGGAAAGAAGCAAAAAATCAACATAAAGTTGCACTGGGAAAATGTTTTTCACTATTGTAGTTTGCAAATTCCTTGAAAGAAAATAATTATAAAAAATGCAGTCAGACTATTGAACAGTAATTCTTATTTATGCAACAAAAGAGTAGCCAAAGTTAAGTATAATGTTCTCTCCATTATTGTATCCACAAGGTGAGCCTATGGCAGTGGCCAGAATTCTCAAATAGTATCCCTGGCTCCCACAACAAATGGCACACAGAAATACTCACTACATGCATATTGAATAAATAGTAATAATGGTCATCAAAACTATAATTTCAAAATCATAAGATTAAAAGGGATTAAAATTTTCTTTCTTACCATTATAGATAATTAAGAAGGTTTAATACAATATATCCAAAACAACAACTCATCTAAACAAAATATTATTGGTCAGTCTATAAAGCACTAACTCCCCAATTCTTATTCTTAGGCAAATCCAAAGGGAACGAGCATAAATAACAAATAATAAAAAATTTTCTAGAGAAATAACTTCACAGATCTATAATTTAATACCATATTCTTGTCTTTTTGTTGTGTACATAACATATAAAACTGCTTCTAGGATCTATTGTGTTGTTAACATCTATTGTGTTGTTTTGTGACTCTTTTATAAAATATCACAAAATACATTTCTCTAAGAGTTTAGTACTAGGAAAATGTTTGTCTTTCTAGAAAAACTGGAATGCTTATAGTTATTTCACAAAGACAGATATACTGCCCACTATATACTCCTTTTTGCTTTGATTGTCAAGTAAACTCAGAGCTAGGTTTTGTGCTCAACTGCTGTTGCGGTTTCATGGAATTTTCTGTCCTCACACCCAAAACCATCATCACTTGATTCATGTTTTTAATCCCCACTTCATAGCATTATTGCATGTCTTTTATTATAAATCTTTTCAAATTCTTTTTGGAAATGGATAGGTGTAAATATTAAAAGGGTAAATAAATAAGTATTAGCGAATAAGAATAAAGTGTTTGCATACCTTTGAAGATTTCTTTTTTTCTTTGGAGCATTTTGGATTCGATACTGAAGACATTAAAATTCTATTGATTTCAAGTCCAGTTTGAAGCTATAATATTAAATAAAAAACTTTATAAAATTGATTTTTAAGTTTATCAAAAACATTATAATGAGAAATCTGGTTTCAGCTTACAAAGATAAAAATGCTTTTTGAGGAAGAAAAGAAAACCCAAAATACTATTTTTTTGTGCATGAAAGTCACTAAGTCTATTGGTAATTATAATCATTTTCTGTTTATAAGAGAATGAATTATTTAATACATATATCAATCAAATTGAAAACAATCTATACCAGGAGTTCTTTCAAGTGAGAATATACATGTATATTTGTCAGAATTTCAAAAGACCAAAAGACTTCTTGGCAGTGCATCCATGGTATATGAATATACTAGCTGACTTATTGAAAATGTCATTATTATAGCAAAAAGAGACAAAACTAACAATGTAGGAAGCAGAAATTAGAGTCTAGAATATAGGCCTCATTAATGAAAATAAAGTATAATAAAACATATGTAGCTTATCGTGATAAATGATATAATGCTCTATTTACCTCAGAAGCTTTGTCTTGAAATAGCTTACGCTGATGTTCTTCTTCCTTAAGTTTTTCCTCTAAATATTTAATCTTGTCCTGCAAAAGAATTAAAAAAAAAATGGGATTATTACATAAAAACTAGAGCCAAATATCTTTTATTCCTTTTCCAAATAGAGTCCTTGTGGTCTTGATTCTCAATAGTTTGGCAAATTAAGGCAGAGAGTAAGAAAAAGGAATGGCAGAAGATGCTGAGATTTTTCTGAGCTTTCTTCTTATACTCTTTACCTGCTATCATATATAAGAAGAACAAAGGGAAAGCAAAGAATGTACACATATAGGCTTTATTAACTTCTAGCAACAAAACCATCATGATGAAACTTTTGGGAGTATTAAAGGTCTAGAAGGTCAACCAATTATAGTCTTGGGTCTCAATGTTTCTTTCAAAACACAGACAAATCACAATAAATGTCTATCATGTGCATATGATAAGGGCGCAGTTGTTGGAGGAGGGAGGGAATAGAAAGACATATTAGAAATATAAGATATGGTCCTTGTTACTTAAGAGCTTGTACTGTACTTAGGGAAACAAGAGTAAGATACATCAAAGAGTAAAGCACAAAGGAATGAATATGATTTGACCCAGACCATGTATACACTATATAACCTTATACACATAAGTATTTCATCTTACATCCATGGTGTGGTTCAGAATAAGAGGACAGTACTATTTCAAAGGGAGGCCTTCCTAGTGTTGGAGAACTCAAGGAAGGCTTCACAGAGGAAGTAGGACTTGGAGAAAGTCCTATAAAATGGACAGGATTTGGGTGGGAAAAGGAAAGGGTATTTCAGGATGGGATTGAGGATAGGGTTAACTGCAAGTGGCGAAAGACAATCTTTTCAATATCCTTTAGGTAAATTATCTGACAGGTGAAAACGGTCTGCCACCTCAGAAGCCAAAATTACAATTTCACATCAAAAGGCAAGTTCATTCGTCCTGTGACAGAGTACATTAACTTTTCACCTCTATAGCAGGAATTCATAACTGGATTACTAAAAGTTATAAATGAAGTTTTATAAATCTAAGATTTACTGTATATTCACGTACAGTGCCAATTATGCTTAACACTAAAGATCTATTCCTGGCATCACCACTTGAAAGAAATGAGGGGAAGCTTACCTCGGCAGTTTTCTGAGTTGTTGTAAGTTTAAAACATTCTTTTTCTAAGACATCCAGCTTTTCAAGTTTTGCTTGCAGCTTCATATGATCCTGTTCTTTTTCCCTTTGAAGCTGGGCCTGGAACGGATAAAAACAAAACTAGAATTTGGCAAGTGATGCCAATGGCTCAAGAATAATACAATTTCTGAGAATCCAAAGCACAATATAAACCTGTCATAAGAAACACATACATACATGTACACACTTTAGTGCTTACAAGCAAAAACAAGAAAATCAAATACTTTTAAAGAACAAATATAATGTGCAAAAAAAGGGGTGCTATATTAGCATCAATGGAACAAACTCTTCTATGTATCTTTATATAACATTTTTACTAAGGAAAACATCACCAACGAAACCTGTATTAAATAAAGTGTTATTCACAGGGTGACCAAACCTACTCATTGACTTACCTTCTCTCTAACTATAACATAGAAAAGCAGCCGTCAAAGGAATAAAGCATACAGAGAACACGAAGAAAAGGAAAGTTATACAGATTTTATTTATTTATTTATTTTCCCCCCAAAGCCCCAGTAGATAGTTGTATGTCATAGCTGCACATCCTTCTAGTTGCTGTATGTGGGACGCGGCCTCAGCATGGCCGGAGAAGCGGTGCATCGGTGCGCGCCGGGGATCTGAACCCGGGGGGCCAGCAGCGGAGCGCGCGCACCTAACTGCTAAGCCACGGGGCCGGCCCGAGGAAAGTTATACATACATACATATACCCACACATACATATATACATATATATGTATATATTTGTAATGGTATTTAATACCACACTAATGCAAGATGTTAATAACAGGGGCAACTGTGAGGGGGCAAGGGGTATAAGAGAACTCTCTGCTCAATTTTCTATAAACTTAAAACTTCTCTAAAAAATAAAGTTTATTAAAAAACAAAAGACAGAGAATAGATTGGTGGTTACCAGAGGGGAACAGGGAGGAGAGAGGGTGAAAGGGGTAAAAGGGCACATGTGTACAGTGATGGATAGCAATTAGACTTGGGGTGAACATGATGCAGTCTACACAGAAATCAAAATATAATAATGTACACCTGAAATTTATATAGTGTTATAAACCAATGTTACCTCAACAACAACAATAACAAAGAATAAAACAAAAACAAAAAACAGATACAATCAATAAACAGAGTTTTCATGACCTGTGGTCTAACATTCAATTGGAATCACAGAAGGAGAGGAGAGGGAGTTGGGACAAGAATAATTATCTGAAGGATAACAGCAAAAAATGTTCCAAATTTTAATGAAAAATATTAACTGATGGATTCAAGAAGCTAAAAAAAAAAAAAAAAAAAAGGCACCAAAAAACCCAAGAAGAATAAATACAAAGTAAACCACATTTGGGCAAATCATTATCAAATCATTGAAAACCATGATAAAGGGAAAGTCTTAAAAGCAGCCTGAGAAATGATGACACATTATGCACAGAAGAACGAAGATAACAATTTTCATTAAAAACTATTAAAGCCAGAAGACAATTGAGAAAACATCTTTAATGTACTGAAAGCAAAAAACCTGCCAACTAGAATTCTACATCCAGTAAAAATATCTTTCACCAATGATGGTGAAATAAAGATTTTTTCCAGACAAATATACGCTAAGAGAACTTCCAGCATACTTGTAAAGGAAGTACTTCAGACTAAAGGAAATGATACCAGATGGAAAATTAAATCTGCACAAATAAATAAAAAGCATTAGAAATGGTAAAAATGTAGACAAATATATATTTTTTCTTGTTTCTTAATTTTCTTTATAGGATAACTGACATTTAAAGCAGAAATAATAACAATGTATTACAGGTTTTATAACATATGCAGAAATAAAATGTATGAAAACTGTACCACAAAGGGGGATAAGTGGAAGCATAGTGTAGTGAGGATCTTCCATTATATGTGAAGTGTTTTAATACTAATTCATGGCAGACTGTGGTAAGTTAAGAATACATATCTTAACCTGTAAAGCACCTACTAAAAAGAAGAAGGAGGAGGAAGGGGACAAGGAGGAAGACCAGTCAATAGACTTTAAAAAGAAATCACTAGAGAAGTTAAAAAATATTTTTAACTGAATGATAATAAAAAACCAAAATATCAAAATTTGTAGCATGCAGGTAAAGTAGTGTTTAGAGGAAAAGTGATAGCTTTAGTCACAAAATCTAACATTTAAAAAGAAAGAATAGAGAGAGAAGTCAAGATGGCGGCATAGGCAGACTCTGAACTCACCTCCTCCCACAGACACAGCCAATTTACAATTACTCACAGAAAAATTACCCCTGAGAGAGAACTCAAAACTGGATAAGAGGAGCTCCTGCAACAAATGACAATACAAATTGAGGTGGAAGAATAAGAAATTCCCTTCTGGAGAGGAAAAAACGCCACTTTTGCAAGCCGCAGCACTTCACGGCTGCCTGGAAGCAGCCCAAAGGTACGCAGCCTTCCCTGGAGAAGTGGGGACCTGAGCTGGGGAGCACCCCAACTGTAGGCATTTTTTGGACCCAGCATGATCGAGACTAGTGGCATAATATCTGACTCTGGTCGCTACTAAAACATTGGGGAGTACCCCCAGAAAAGCTGGTTCACAAAGAAATTAAAACCAGCTCTTAAAGGGCACACACACAAATTGACCTGTTTCAGAAAGCAACCTAAAATCACCAGAAAGAAAGGTGCACAGTGCTTTGGTGAAAAGAGACTCACCTGATAGGCTCTGAGTGCATCTCGGTGAGAGGTGAGACTTCTCCAGGGACTGGGACATTGGCGGCGGCCATTGTTGTGGCCTGGTGTGGGCGTGCTGACACAGACACTGGCAGACGCCACTGGAGTTCTCCCTGAAGCCTGCTAGCCCAGAGTCTGCCTCACCCACTAGAGCACCAATTTAATCCAGCTCAGTCAGGGCAGGCAGCCCACACTAAGGGACTGGCCCCACCCAACAACAAGCCCTCAGGCAACTTGTGGACCTGTTAAGTGAGCTGCCTGGATTCTCCGCAGATTGGCGAGTGGGTCCAAGGAGCAGGTGGAGAGTGTGGGGCGGTGGTGGAGCCTGTGGGGCTTCCGCCTTGGAGAGATGGGGTCCATTTCAGGAGGTCAGGGCGCGCACATGGGGCAGGACTATGTTGACTGTGTGTGTGGATCTGTGGGTGGCGGGGCTTGTCAGCTGCAGAAGACTTGTGCTTCTCAAAGACCCACACAGGGGGTTTGCCTCACCTTCCAAAGCCTGAAACAATTGGGTGCTCCTGTGCCTGAGGCGAGCCCCACCCAGCTGCAATCCTCAGAGAGCTGACAAGAGACCTACAGGCTGGAAGCTTATAGCAATTGTAAGCCCCTGAGCCTAACAACCTGCCACGCTGGGGGCCTACTCACTTAAAAGAAATACTGCAACACAAATGTTCTATTAGAACTTGCAGCCAACTGTGCTGGAGCCCACCACACCCGATAAAGAGACTGAAGGGCCCACAACTACAAGCAGCTGAGCATTACAACAGCTGGCCAGGGGCATAGCTCAGCCTCCCTGGGCACCTACAGGAGAGCAACCACAACACAACAGAAGGACACACGTAGCCCACATATGGGTCACTCCTGGAACATTCAGAACTGACGTAAGCACACTGTCGGTCCTCATAAGGCATCACTTATATAAGGTCACCTCTCCAAGAGCAGGAGACGTAGCAGACCCACCTAATACACAGACACAAGCAGAGGGAAAGAGGCAAAATGAGGAGGCAAAGGAATACATTCCAAGTAAGGGAACAGGACAAAACTCCACAAAAGGAACTAAGTGAAACAGAAATGAGCAACCTACCCAACAGAGAGTTCAAACAAAGAGTGTTAAGGATGCTCACTAATCTTGGGAGAAGAATGGATGAACTCAGTGATAATGTCAACAAAGAAATGGAAGATATAAAAAGAACCAATCAGAAATGAAGAATACAATACTGGAAATGAAAAATTCACTAGAGGGACTCAAAAGCAGAGTAGAGGATACAGAAGAATGGATCTGCGAGCTGGACAAAGACTAGAAAAAATAACCCAAGCTGAACAGGTAAAAGAAAAAAGAATTAAAAAGAGTGAGGACAGTCTAAGGGACCTCTGGGACAACATCAAGCGCACTAACATCTGCGTTATAGGTGTCCCGGAAGGAGAAGAGCGAGACAAAGGGGCAGAGAATCTATTTCAAGAAATAATAGATGAAAACTTCCCTAATCTAAGGAAGGAAACAGACATCCAGGTACTGGAATCACAGAGAGCCCCAAACAAGATAAACCCAAAGAGGCCCACACCAAGACACATCATAATGAAAATGTCCGGAATTAAAGATAAAGACAGAATCCTAAAAGTTGCAAGAGAAAGACAAGTTACATACAAAGGAAATCCCATAAGGCTATCAGCTGACTTCTCAGCAGAAACCTTACAGGCTAGAAGAGAGTGGCACAATATATTTAAAGTGCTAAAAGGAAAAAACCTACAGCCAAGAATACTCTACCCAGCAAGGTTATCATTTAAAATGGAAGGAGAGATAAAAACCTTCCAAGACAAGCAAAAATTAAAGGAGTTTGTCACCAAGAAACCAGTACTACAGGAAATGTTAAAGGGACTTATTCAGGAGATGAAGTCAAGATGGCGGCGTAGGCAGACTCTGAACTCACCTCCTCCCGTGGACACAGCCAATTTACAACTACTTGTGGAAAAATGACCCCTGAGACAGAACTGAAAACTGGATAAGAGGAACTCCTGCAACAAAGCACAATCCTAGTTGAGGTAGAAGAGGCAGAAACTCCCCTCTGGAGAGGAAAAACGCCGCCTTCAGAAGCCACAGCGCCTCACGGCCGCCCGGGAGCAGCCCAAAGGTAGGCAGCCCTCCCTGGAGGAGCGGGGCCGCGAGCCGGGGAGTGCCCCTGCTGTGGGGATTTTGTGGACCCAGCACAATCGAGACGAGTGGCATAATATCTGACTTTGCCTGCTACTAAAACATTGGGGAGTACCCCCAGAAAAGCTGGTTCACAAAGAAATTAAAATCGGCTGTTAAAGGGCCCACACGCAAACTCACCTGTTTCAGAAAGCAACCTAAAATCACCAGAAATAAAGGTGCACAGTGCTTTGGTGAAAAGAGACTCACCTAATACAGCCTGAGTGCACCTCGGTGAGAGGTGAGATCTCTCCAAGGAGTGGGACATTGGCGGCGGCCATTGTTGTGGCCTGGTGTGGGTGTGCTGACAGAGACGCCATTGGAGTTCTCCCTGGGGCCTGCTGGCCCGGGGTCTGCCCCACCCACTAGAGCACTGATTTGGTCAAGCTCTGCCAGGGTAGGCAGCCCACCCTGGAGACTGGCCCCACCCAACAGCAGGCCCTCGGGCAACTTGTGGGCCTGCATAGATTGGTGACTGGATTCCCTGCAGCCTGGCAACTCAGCCAACTTAGGTGGGGCGGGGCGTGCACAAGGAGCAGGTCGATAGTGTGGAGTGGTGGTGGAGTGTGTGGGGCTCCCGCCGTGGGGAGACTGGGTCTGCTTCGAGGGGTCGGGGCACGCACACAGGGCAGGACTGTGTTGACTGTGTGTGTGGACCTGTGGGCGGTGGGGCTTCTCAGCTGCAGAAGACTTGCACTTCTCAAAGACCCACACAGGGGGTTTGCCCCACCTTACAAAGCCTGAAACAATTGGGTGCTCCTGTGCCTGAGGCCAGCCCCACACAGCTGCAATCCTCAGAGAGCTGACAAGAGACCTACAGGCTGGAGGCTTATAGAAATTGTAAGCCCCTGAGCCTAACAACCTGCCACGCTGGGGGCCTACTCACTTAAAAGAAATACTGTAACACAAATGTGGTATTAGAACTTGCAGCCAACTGTGCTGGGGTTCCCCACACCTGATAAAGAGACTGAAGGGCCCACAACAACTACAAACAGCTGAGCATTACAACAGCTGGCCAGGAGCATAACTCGGCCTCCCTGGGTGCCTACAGGGAGAGCCAAAAGGCCACAACAGAAGGACACACATAGCCCACATAGGGGTCACCCCTGGAACATTGAGAACTGAGGGAAACACACTGCAGGCCCCCTAAGGCATCACTTACATAAGGTCACCTATCCAAGAGCAGGAGACGTAGCTGACCTACCTAATACATAGACACAAGCACAGGGAAAGAGGCAAAATGAGGAGGCAAAGGAATACATTCCAAGTAAGGGAACAGGACAAAACTCCAGAAAAGGAACTAAGTGAAACAGAAATGAGCAACCTACCTGACAGAGAGTTCAAACCAAGAGTGTTAAGGATGCTCACTGATGTGGGGAGAAGAATAGATGAACTCAGTGAGAATGTCAACAAAGAAATGGAAGATATAAAAAAGAACCAATCAGAAATGAAGAATACAATACTGGAAATGAGAAATTCACTAGAGGGACTCAAAGCAGAGTAGAGGATACAGAAGAACGGATCTCCGAGCTGGACGAAAGACTAGAGGAAATTACCCAAGCCGAACAGGTAAAAGAGAAAAGAATTAAAAAGACTGAGGACAGTCTAAGGGACCTCTGGGACAACATCAAGCACAGATGACATCCGTGTTATAGGTGTCCTGGAAGGAGAAGAGCGAGACAAAGGGGCAGAGAATCTATTTCAAGAAATAATAGATGAAAACTTCCCTAACCTAAGGAAGGAAACAGACATCCAGGTACTGGAAGCACAGAGAGCCCCAAACAAGATAAACCCAAAGAGGCCCACACCAAGACACATCATAATGAAAATGTCCAGAATTAAAGATAAACACAGAATCCTAAAAGCCGCAAGAGAAAGTCAAGTTACATACAAAGGAAACCCCATAAGGCTATCAGTTGACTTCTCAGCAGAAACCTTACAGGCTAGAAGAGAGTGGCACGATATATTTAAAGTGCTAAAAGGAAAAAACTTACAGCCAAGAATACTCTACCCAGCAAGGTTATCATTCAAAACGGAAGGAGAGATCAAAAATTTCCAAGACAAGCAAAAATTAAAGGAGTTTGTCACCAAGAAACTAGTGCTACAAGAAATGTTAAAGGGACTGATTTAAGGGGAAAAGAGAAGACCACAAATAGGAAAAATTGTCTATTTCCATCATAAGAGGGTAATGGATACAAATGCATAAAAAAGAGGTTAGATATGATATCAAAAACATAAAAGGAGGGAGGAGGGGAGTTAAAGAGTAGAGCTTTCCGACAGAGGTCAAACTAAAGAGACCATCAATTCTGTATAGAAGAAGAAAGGAACAGAGAAGGACTACTAAAACACTGAGAAAAAAAAAAGTTAAAAAATGGCAGTAAGTACATACTTATCAATAGCTACTTTAAACATCAATGGACTAAATGCTCCAATTAAAAGGCATAGGGTAGCTGATTGCATAAAACACCAAGACCCATATATATGCTGCATACAAGAGACACACTTCAGACCTAAAGACACTCACAAACTGAAAGTGAAGGGATGGAAAAAGATACTCCATGCAAATGGCAATCAAAAGAAAGCTGGGGTAGCAGTACTCATATCAGACAAAATAGACTTTAAAACAAAAACTGTAAAAAGAGACAAAGAAGGGCATTACATAATGATCAAGGGAACAATCCAACAAGAGGATATAACACTTGTAAATATCTATGCACCCAATGTAGGTGCACCTAAATATATAAAGCAATTATTAACAGGCATAAAAACAGAAATAGCCAGTAACACAATAACAGTAGGGGACTTTAACACTCCACTTACAGCAACGGATAGATCATCCAAACAGAAGATCAATAAGGAAACATTTGCCTTAAATGACACACTAGAACAGATGGACCTAGTAGATATATAGAGAGCATTCCATCCAAAAACCGAAGAATACACGTTCTTTTCAAATGCACATGGAACATTCTCCAGGATTGATCACATATTAGGCCACAAAACAAGTCTCCATAAATTTAAGAAGACTGAAATAATACCAAGCATCTTTTCTGACCACAACGGTATGAAACTAGAAATCAACTATAGGAAGAAAATCAGAAAAGCCACAAATACATGGAGATTAAACAAAATGCCACTGAACAACGACTGGGTCAAGGAAGAAATCAAAGAAGAAATCAAAAAATACCTGGAGACAAATGAAAATGAAAATACAACATGCCAGAATTTATGGGATACAGCAAAAGCGGTTCTAAGAAGGAAGTTTATAGCAACACAGGCCTATCTCAACAAACAAGAAAAATCTCAAATAAACAATCTAACAACGCACCTAAAGGAACTGGAAAAAGAAGAACAAACAAAGCCCAAAATCAGTAGAAGAAGGGAAATAATAAAAATCGAGCAGAAATAAATGAAATAGAGACCAAAAAACAATAGAAAAAATTAATAAAACCAAGAGCTGGTTCTTTGAAAAGATCAACAAAATTGACAAACTTTCAGCTAGACTCACCAAGAAAAAAAGAGAGAAGGCACAAATAAGTAAAATCAGAAATGAAAGAGGAGAAATTATAACAGACACTTCAGAAATACAAAAGATTATAAGAGAATACTATGAAAAGCTATATGCCAACCAATTCGACAATCTGGAAGAAATGGATTACTTCTTAGAATCATACAACCTTCCAAAACTGGATCAAGAAGAAGTAGAGAATTTGAATAGACCAATCACCAGTAAGGAGATCGAAACAGTAATCAAAAACCTCCCCAAAAATAAAAGTCCAGGACCAGACGGCTTCCCTGGTGAATTCTATCAAACATTCAAAGAAGACTTAATACCTATCCTTCTCAAACTCTTCCAAAAAATTGAGGAGGGGGGGAAGCTCCCTAACTCATTCTACGATGCTGACATTACTCTGATACCAAAACCAGACAAGGACAACACAAAAAAAGAAAATTACAGGCCAATATCACTGATGAACATCAATGCAAAAATCCTCAACAAAATACTAGCAAATTGCATACAACAATACGTTAAAAAGGTTATACACCATGATCAAGTGGGATTTATTCCAGGGATGCAGGGATGGTTCAACATTCGCAAATCAATCAACGTAATACACCACATTAATAAAATGAAGAATAAAAATCACATGATCATCTCAATAGATGCAGAGAAAGCACTTGACAAGATACAGCAAACATTTATGATAAAAACTCTGAATAAAATGGGTATAGAAGCAAAGTACCTCAACATAATAAAGGCCATATATGACAAACCCACAGCTAATATCATCCTCAATGGTGAAAAACTGAAACCTATCCCTCTGAGAACAGGAACCAGACAAGGATGCCCACTGTCAGCACTCCTATTTAACATAGTACTGGAAGTCCTAGCCAGAGCACTCAGACAAGAGAAAGAAATAAAAGGGATCCAAATTGGAAAGAAAGAAGTGAAACTGTCACTATTTGCAGATGACATGATTTTATATGTAGAAAACCCTAAAGAATCCACCAGAAAACTTTTAGAAGTAATAAACGAATATGGTAAAGTTGCAGGATACAAAATCAACATACAAAAATCAGTTGCATTTCTATACACTAACAACGAAGTAGCAGAAAGAGAAATTAAGAATACTATCCCATTTACAACTGCAAGAAAAAGAATAAAATATCTAGGAATAAACTTAACCAAAGAGGTGAAAGAGCTGTACACGGAAAACTATAAAACATTGTTGAAAGAGATTGAAGAAGACACAAAGAAATGGAAAGATATTCCGTGCACTTGGATTGGAAGAATTAACAAAGTTAAGATGTCCATA